>NC_136495.1:114748656-114986156 GCF_053919585.1 Euprymna scolopes
TTGGCCTTTTTAAGGTCAAATTTGGCCTTTTTAAGCTCTTGTCTGGACCATGGTCGAGGCCGCCGAGATATATTAACAATTAACATTAATAATATATCTCGGCGGCCTCGCCATGGTTCCACGCAGGAGAGCAAAAAGGCCAAATTTGGCCTCAAAAAGGCTAATCTGGCAAGCCTTAGAAAGGCCAAATTTTCAAATCAGGATGGCGGCCTCGATTGTTGTACATTTAGTCTAAAATAAAAAAATTAATTTTTGTTCGGGTTTTATGTCTAATAATGTTTTTTATATAAAAATAAACTTTTATAAATTTTTGTCTGTCAAATAACTTACGCTGCTGAAATACACATTTGCCTAGTTTTCTATTCTATCACTTTTCGTAATTTTTAGAATTTGCACCAATTTTGACATAATACATAAGTACGTAATAGTTTTTACCTAAAATCCATTAATTTGAAATCCCATTATATGGCACAAGAACCTTTTTTTTTTTTTCTTTCATAACAAAATTGCAATGATCATAAAATGGGTGAACATAAATTTATTTAGGAAATTGATCCTCTCCTTCTTAAAAAATCAAAATATCAAATAACTAACGAGAATTCACTAGCAACATAATGGATAACTGAGAAAGAAAATAGTCCGTAAAAAAAAAAAAAAAAAAAAAAAAAAAAAAAAAATGGGAGTGGGTGGGTCAAAAGTGGTGAGTAAAATCACGACCACTGAGATATAGCCGCGGTAAAATACCGAAGAATCATTTTTAACGAACTTCCAAGGACGATAATTCTATTCGACTAAATAATTTTTTAGTTTCGTTCAGATTGAGTTATTGTCCGTGGAAGTTTGTTAAAAACGATAATTCGATTGCCGTGACCTTTGTGACAGACCACGGTCAGACTTGTTTATTCCGAAAGTTACAGAGATTTAAAAATCTTAAAATTATCAGTTAAAATCAAGTTCAGTGTACCTTTGTTTATAGTCTTCGTCAGTTGATTGTCCTTTTTTTTTTTTTTTTTTTACATAGGCATCACCACATTATCAAGGCCAAGAGGCCACTCAAGGATAAGGGTTAAAGAGTGTACAGTAGAAATTGGACAATATAGTAATCATTAGTAATGAAAATTTGGTAAATTTGATAACTTATATGGAACGGCTCATCAAGAACTTATTTATGTTAGACTTGAAGACAACCATATTGTAGTCAGCCGGAAAGCAGGAAAACGGAAGACAATTCCACAGGCGTGCAGTTCTAAGAAAGAAGCTTTGTTCATGGAATCTACGTTTAGGTTTAGGCACAGATAAAGAGTGGGGGGAATTATTAATAGTGTTTACAGCTAGACGAGTGTTTCTTGTGAAAGTTTGGCGAGGGGGGACCATAGATTGAAGCTCAGTCGAACACTTTCCATGAAAATAACGATACATCAGAGACAAACTCGCAACATTTCTTCTGTGAGATAGAGGTTGCAAGGAAGAGAAAAGGACATCTTCTACGAGGCTACGAAGTCTATTTTGAACTCTATCAAGGTAGGCCAAGTCCTTTCTAGCAGCTCCTGCCCAGATGTGGCAACAGTATTCCATCCTTGGACGTACCTGGCTCTTATATAGATAGAGAATAGCATCAGCAGTGAGATATCTACCGGATCGATAGAAAGATCCCACCATTTTTCCAGCGGCCTTGGCAACAGATTTGATGTACGTGTTCCATTTAAGATAAGGTCAAGCCAAGAAGCTTGTCAAAACTAGAGGCCTCCTGAAGACGAGAGCCATTCATTTCAATTGATGCCAGATGTGGGTCAGAATGTTGATGATGTAAAGAGAGAAGCTTGGTTTTAGATGCATTAAAAGTAACCAGCCCCTCCTTACCCCATTGTACTACATGCTCAAGATCAGAGGAGAGAGAATTGGAGAGAACTTGGTCGTTTACTGTGTTAGATGTGCTCCCATAAATGATAGTGTCGTCAGCATAAATGTCTACAAATGATGTTAGGATGTGATTTGGAAGATCATTAATGTAGATCAGGAAAAGAGTTGGGCCCAGGATGGACCCCTGAGGGACACCGGCATTAATACCGTGAGCTTCTGATTTTTGCCCCTCAACTACTACTCTTATGAACCTATCAGAAAGAAATGATTTAATAATGTCCTGCTTTCACGATGAATGCCCTGGAAAAGTCCCTTCCGATTAATGTAAAATAAGCAAATGAATTTGGCCATTTTTCAGCATAATAGGTACCTCCATAGGGACTGTCAAAATTCACTACAGAATTACCCCACCCTATATGTAACACGATGTAACTTTATTATAAATTAATATTATAAGTATAACTTTTGTACCATTTAAAAGAAGGGTAAAATAAACCAGTAATAATTTTTTAAAAAATTTTCATCGAACGAAAATAATGAAATTGCGAGACGAAAATCGGGTTTACATAATTGGCGCTTTAAAATAACGTTCCCATGTAGTAGAGATTCCGAACGTGAAAACATACCCGTATTTAATAAATCTAGCAAAAATCAACTAATGGTGAAATTTTCGATACTTATCCATTTTAGAATGAAATTACATATAAAACGCAGTTTTCGTAAAATATACGAGGGGAAATATTTTTTTTTTTAGTGCGTGCCCCCCCCCCACTCGATTTATTTTTTCGAAATTCGAACAAAATATATTTAAATCTATTGAAATGTCTATTTATTATGAAACAAGAATTCAAATAAGTAAAAAATATTTATTTTTTTAAATTTAAATACACATATTGAACAAAAATTTACCTTGAAGTTGCAATAAAAAAATTGATATAAACTTAATGTTTTTTCTAATTAATATATACTATAATCAGTTAAATTGCCAAGAAAAAGAAACTTCGTAAACATTAATCAATTTTTAAAAGATTAAAACGATTAAAATTCCATTATTTCAAAATGTTCCGTTACAACATAGATTTTTTTTTAATTGTGTTTAAATTTTTTTTTTTTTAATATTAAGTTTTAATATAAACATGACTCTTGTCAGCTATTTTATCGCCAGATTAAAACCAATTTGAAAATATTATTGCACAAATATTAAGCATTTTGTAGCCCCGCCCTCATATTTTGTTTGTCTCTTTACCGAACAAAATATGGAACCCCGTAGGTAACCACATGAACATTTAGTAAAACCGTATTTCATATTTAATATACAAATGTTTATAATATTATTAATCGCTAAACTATGTAAATCTTAAAACCTAACAAAATTATAACAAAGATTAATTATTAATTGCAGTTTGAAGATAAACAAAGGTTTTAAAAAATCATTAAGTCGCTTCTCTTCTGTTCTTCCATAGTTCGTATAGTTAACACAAATCTGACGTCACGGAAAACATGCGGTCCATTTTTCACAATCGTTTGGCAGACCTCCAAATTCTTGTGTGAAATCGCCAACGTTTTACGAACTATCATTTCATTATTTTGTGTCTAACTTATAATTCTGCATTATTTTTACGGGTGTCGATAGACGTTTGAATTGAATCAGATGCAACTTTTTTTTTTTTTTTTTTTTTTTTGCTATTGTTTATTCATTGTGCTATTTTGGTACTTCTACAGTTTATCATCGAAAATGAAGACGCCATTTTCATAATAAAAAAAAACAAACTTTCCCGTTATGTTCTCTTTCACTTTCTTTATTTACTTTTTTTTTATATGGTTCTTTCTGAAAGCAATTAATACTTCAACCATATTTTAAAATACTGATTTCTCCCTCTGATTTGATTGACAGGTGCCCGAAAAAATTAAAATGGCGTCTCCATTTTTGGCGATAAACTGTAGAAGTCCCCTTATGCCCCTCCCCAAACTTGAAAAATGCTAGCAATTTACGCGTCTCGTTGACCGCTCGCTACATAGCCAAGAAGTGGGTGCACATTTTCTGTTAAATTTATTCCCCATTCTAAAATGGGGCACATTCTTTTTAACTCCTTCTTTCATATTATTTTTAAAGGTCGTTGAAACCTATTAGCCCCCCCCCACACACACTCCAGTAGATTTTGATTTCTTTTTTAAGGGGTAAACTACGCTGGGGTAGGTTAAAAAAAAAAAAGGGGTTTGTATTACTGTATACATAGATTCGAAAAAGTTGTCAAAAAACAAATATATAACAAATAAATGCTATCAAAGGCAAGATAAGTTACTTTTCTACCAAACTGGATATATTTTTCGTGTTTTTATTCAATGTAACACGTTTATTCAGCTCGAAAAACATAGTGTTTACCGATGTATTGGAAAATTCAAGATGGCGCCTCACTCCCTCTTTAACACGGTAAGTTTGGAAAAAGGTGTTATAAATAAAAAAAACTAGACAACATACTATTAAAAACCCGCCGAATATATGTCAACCTATGTCGCGGTAACATATTGAACGAGTTTTAACAGTATTTTATCCAGTTTTTTTATTCATAACACCTTTTCCCAAACTTACCGTGTTAAAGAAAGAGTCAGACGGCAGACGCCATCTTGAACTTTCCAATACATCGGTAAACACTGTATGATTTTCGAGCTGAATAAACATGTTACATTGAATAAAAACACGAAAAATATATTCTGTTTGGTAGAAAAGTAACTTATCTTGCATTTATTTGTTGTATATTTGTTTTTTGACAACTTTTTCGAATCTATGTGTACAGTAATACAAACGCCCCCCCCCCAAAAAAATATTTCCCATCACATATTTAACATAAACTGCTTTCATAAGTTAATTTAAAATTAAATATGTACCGAAAATTTCATGAAAATCTGACAATTGATTTTTGCTAGATTTTTTTAACCATGGGTGTTATCACTGTATCAGAATTTTTGTAGGATTTTTGACACCCCTAACACGAAATTGCGAATAAAATATTAAAAAACTCGTAATTTCTCTTTTAAAAGTGGGTTGTTTATTTTCTTTATAGATTATACTTCCAAAATAAACTAATAAAGTTATTTTTTTTTTAACAGTAATGAAATTAATTGAATTTTACGAGCTCAGTATTTTTCAATTTTTAAACTTTAAAAATCTATCAAAATTTTTCTATTGATTCAATTTTTACGATATTTTCAGGGTCAATGTGAAGGCGGCCTTCAAAATGATCACTACTACATAGAGACGTTATTTTTAAGGCGTCGATAATGTAAACACGATTTTGGTCTCGCATTTTCATTATTTTCCTACGCTGTAATATATATATATATATATATATATATATATATATATATATATATATATATATATATATATATATTTATTTATTAAATATTACTAGCTTATTTGAAGCTGCTTTTAAATAGTATAAAAGTTCTATTAAATTGCAGTTACAGCGTGTTACTGTTACATATAGGGGGGGGGGGATCTGTGCCTCGCATTAGAGGTTCGTCCCTACAGCGTAATATTTTTAAACTGGTAAACATTAATCGTAAGGGACTTTTCCAGGGCATACATCGTGAAGTAGAACGAACTGACAAACAAAGTAAACATTAAACAAAAACATGCAGACAAAACTTCATTTTAAACAAGTTAGCAATTATGTGAAAAGAAAAAAAAAGCATCGACTTTTACATTATTTTTGTGGTTGATAAAATAATCTCGTTGCTTACCTCGCCTCATATCGTGAAACAAAATAAAAAACGGCACTTTTTTTTTTTTTTTTTTGGCAATAATAGCAGGTCATTTCTTTAACAACGTTCCGAATATAATGAAAATTAAAGCATGAGTCATGCTTAGCATGGCTGTCTATTTTTAATAAATATGATCATGTACATTTAAAAATAAACGAAAACAGAAAATGACTCGCCTTTGTGTACGGCGTGTAAAAATACAGGATTCATTTCGTAGTGAAATTTTGACTTCCTCAATGCAATCGAAAGTGTCGGTAGCTTCACGGGTCAGTTAGCAAAAAGGCAATGAGAAAACTTATTTTTGATGCGGGATGGTTTGCTATTATTAATTATTATTATTATTATTATTATTATTATTATTATTATTATTTATTTTTTTGCATGAATTACTCCGCTGCGCTGAAACAATTTTTTTAAAACTTTATTATTATTATTACTATTATTATTATAGATACGGTAGTGGGAAATAAAAAATTTTAAACCTCGTGAAAAGAGGAAATTTATGGATTTATTTATTTTTTTTTAATTAATCGATATTATCGAATTAACCTTTGAAATAAGGAGAGGTAATTCAGTGTTAAAAGCGAAAACTAAATCGACCCCTCCCCTAGCACACACACACCAGTTATTTTTTATTATTTTTTTTTTTCAAAGGAGTCACTACTTATCAACACTTGAAGGCCACTCGAGGATAAGGGTTAATGAATGTAAGGTGGTAGTGTAGTAATCGTTAATGATGGGAAATAGATAGAATTTGATTATTTAAAGGAACATCAACAAGAACTTGTTTACATTGAACTTGAAAACAACTATATTGTAGTAAGCCAGGAAGCAGGCCAGCAGAACAGAATTCCACAGGTGTACAGTTCTAGGAAAGGTTAAGGCACAGATAGATAGTGGGGAAATTGTTGATAGTCGAGTTTTTTTTTTTGCTTGTTTTTTTAGTGAAAGTTTGGGAAAGTAGGACCATAGATTGGAGTTCAGAGAGCACTTGCCATGAAAATAATAGATGGTTCCAACTTTACTAATACTTTTACAAAAACAAGATAAAACAATATTTATAGCCTGTGCACACAATTTTTCAGCACATTATTTTTCAGGCCACTAAACTGTGGTTTGACAAAGAAAATGAGAAAAAGAAAAAACTATAGTTGGCAACAAACCTTGTGCATGAAACTAAGAACCTCTCGTAAGCATTGACAAGACCACCACGAGCAGGATCACATATACAACGACCACGGATCTTTAAGTAATCATACCATAATTTGTAGCTTCCAGGCATTTTTTTTAATTTCATATCACACAGATTTGCTGAGTTAAAAATTATTTCAAGTTAAAAGCGAAAATAATACATATTTTTTTTAAAATATTCAGCAATTCTTTATTATAATAGCAAAATTCAAAATATTGAATTTCAAGTAACCAATGATATTTACTTAATTGTCTTGCTGCAATGCTGCAGTAATGAAAATATCCAAAATTTCAGAAAATAACTACTTTCCCTTTTTACGATTTGAACTCCGGTTTCCTTTTTTTTTTTAACGCAAAACTCAATTTCTTATTAATGTGATGTTTGAAATTTTGTTATTTTGATTTCAATAATTTTATTTATACACTTTCATAAACATATAAAAATTCAAATAAAGAAAACAACTTATTGCCAAATCCGATTTTAGCTAATTCTTGTTTTTTTTATTTTGTGTTCACAATTTTATAATCAGGAGGAAAACTTACATTCCATTTCCAAAAAGATCTTGGGTGGAGACCAGACAGGGTTCTAAGGTGGCTGAAAGCATGCAACAATGTATGTAGATATAATTTTGTTTAGTACCAAAACTAAATATTCTAGTATTTTTCAATCACAATGGTTATAAAAGTCAGAATTTAAGTATCCAAGAGCAGATCAGTAATCATATAATGTGGCGGTACTGCTTCATTTTCCAATCGTCAATAGATTTTCAACATCGTCAGTAGATTTTCATATAGCCCTACTGCTTGTATGAGCTATTCAATTCTTCATTTATAATGTGATTCTTTATGAATTGCATGGAGAGAAATGATATCAGAATTATACAATCAATATTTGATATAAGCCATAAAGACAGGCTTAGTTCTAGTGAATTCAGTAAAAACATCAAATCTGAACAGTATAGGCTAATGTGTGCAGAACAGGAGACTTTGATGGTATGGCCACATTGAAACAATGGATGAAAATTCTTGAGTTAGTAGATGTAGAACAGTTGAGGTAACAGGGTCAGTTCACTGGGGAAGGCTAACGAAAACATGAAAGCAAGTGATAAGAAAGGATGAGAGAAAGAGGGATGAATGTCCAGAAAAAGTTCATTTGGAAGTCAATTTCTGAAGGAGATTCCAGAATCATCAAACTTTGGTCCTCTTACTAGGCTGGGAGCAGAGAGGTTTCGGAGATTGCACCAGCTCCATGTAAGGGGGAACATTAAGTATGGGATTTCTAACACAAAGCAAGCCACAATCTCAATATAAAGTAAGAAAACTTTAATCTCAATTTCAATAAAAAATGCACATGAATTGTAAGGAGGACACATAGCAAGCCTTCCCATGGCATCCCTGTGAATCTTTTGAGAGACCAATGGTTACACTACGCTCATCTCAGGAAATTAAAAAAAAAAAAGACAAAACTAAAAGCAGATCTATGCTCTACTGCAAACACAAACAAATATGCTTGCAATAATTGTCTTGGTCTCTTATCTCTACCACGTTTAGCAGCTGAGAAAAAGAAATGCAAGAGGCTCAAAAGCTTAATCAGCACTTCTACAGAATTGGGACAAGATTTTGTAGTTGATAAATGGAGCTTTCAGATAATAAAAAAAAACAATGGTTTCAACTGATTTTTTTGTCAATTCTAATAAGTTACAATGGTAGCTTCCAAATTATGCAGTCGAAATTACCCGAATATTACTGAATTATTAAACAAAACAACTTTTTGTTAGCAGGTGAAAAATTTCCACCATCTTGTTTAAATCAAAATGGAAAATTACCTCCCTTTTAAACTCTGTGTTTTACGATCGTTTTTATCAAATTCCATTTTTTTTTATTTTCTTAATAAATAATTTTCTACTTTATCGATTTTTGTAATTTTTGGATATAATCATCTTGAAAATATGTAAAATTCAGTATTACGATTTCTGAAATTTTGTCCCAATAGTGTAGAAGCGCCGCCTAATCATTATCTGTTGCACAGTAAAATGAGTTATAGCATCGCTATGACTACTTTAAGTTTTCAAAGAGGAGCAAGATATCAAATGAAATTCTAACAGAGAAGGTGTTTGCTATAGCGATTGAATTTCCTCAGTATTAAGTTCTAAGATCAAAGTGTAGTATCTGTTCTTCAGATGCTTCACTTCATTTTCTTGTTGTCTTTCGGTGGAGGAGAAATTCTTCACGACTGAGACAATTTTTATTTTTGTACCTTTTCTCCACGTTAAAAAACGACCCTGGTGTCTAACTCTGTCCCGTGGGGAGGCATAGTAAATAGGTACATAAAGGGGGCCTCTGTGTGGGGATTTGCTTCATCAATAGTCTCATTTATCCAATGTTTCCACCGTGCTTGTATAATTTCAGAAATATATTTCCTAAATTTACATTTGTATTTAAACTGCATGGAAGGTTCAACCAAATAATGTTTGTATTTGTTTACTAATTTTTTTTTTTTTTAACGGCAATAATATTTATAACAATTTCTTAATTTATTGAATATAGTTTAATTTGAGAAGTTATCAAAATATTTGTCGTGAGTCTATTATGATATCTATTATGATTATAATGTGTGGGGGTTTTGATGAATGCTATGTACCGTAATTAATAATACATAAATCACACACCAAATCAAATTGCATTTTAATATTTCTATTTAATACTAGCAGGGCACCCAGCATTGCCCGATCGTAAAATACGCTAAAATGATATTTTAATTTATGCAGATTTCATATTTATTAATATAGAGCCAATTCTCTATTGATTATTATATTGTACTCAATATATAGTTAAAAGTAAAAAATTAAAATCAAAGAAAAATATGCCTTGGGTACCATCAGCAAGAATTGAAACCAACCCCAAAACATATAGTACTCTAGCTTTAGTCCTTACCGATTGATCTATCATCAGTTGAATATGAAATAGCTAAGAATGAGCTCACGTTAATATATAAATGTATATATATATATATATATATATATTTGCACATGTTTACAAGGAAACTTTAAGCCGACTTATGCCTGTCAAATTCCAATTTCTATCAATTTTAACCCCTTAACAGCTATTTTTACCGGCTAAAAGCCCATAAAAAAAAAAAAAGAAAAACTGTCCACAAAAAATGCAATCATTTGATCTGCTTCATGCTGCACTGCGATCTCACATCAAGGAAATGTAGTTTGAAAAATGGAGACGGACGGACGGACGGACAGACAGTGAGTTTTATATATAAGATTTTAAATTGAGCAAACTTTCTGACATTCTCAATTTCAGCTCATATGGCGATTCTGATAAAAGCTACACGAATGCATTTAAAGAGTATATTTGATTTACAGTGACAATCTCTGTACCAAAATATCTGTTCATAATTGAAGCTAATTCTCTTTTAACCATTAAATTTTACTGAAGTTCTTTAAAAAGACACTGCATGTAATCATTACATATCCACACTTGAGATCCACACGTTGCACGCAAAGTACATCGCAAGGAAAAGAAGACAAAGAATTAGTCTACCTGTTGTTCTCGGGCCACCTGTGTAACACATCTTTCTCTGTGTCTCTAACGGGATCATCGGTCTGTTCACATATTCTTTTAATAATCTTTTTCCTCCTTCCTTTGCCATGATGTTACCTTGCTCACGGCTCGGTCATTTGTATACGGCTACCATACACATGTCTGCACTCTGTTACATCAAGACTACTTAATATCCTTCTACTTATGAAGAAGGCTCACTTTTAGCAGTATTCAGCTATCTGCGGTAATGTTGGAACTATCTCCAAAAAAACACCCAAAAAGTTACTTCTTTTTACAATTTTTTTTTTTTTTTTTTTTTACACAGAAATCACCACTTACCAAGGCCCAAAGGCCACTCGAGGATATGGGTTAATGGGTATACATTAGTCAGTGTGATTATAGCATAGTAAACACAAGTAGTGGGAATTTTGTAAATTGGATCACTTAGGGGGGGACGGTTCATGAAGAACTTGTTTACGTTGGCCTAATTTGCTTTGGTGGGGAAGCAAATAAATACATTAAATAATTTATTCTGACACGAGTCACAATATGATACTTGATCTATATTTTGTGAGACAATCAGATGGAAAGCAGGTAAAGGAAGAGAATTCCACAGGCATGCAGTTCTAAGAAAGAAGCTTTGTTCATGGAATCTACATTTAGGTTTAGGCACAGATAAATAGTGTGGGAAATTATTGATAGTGGTTTTGGCTAGATGAGTGTTTTTGTGAAAGTTTGGTGAGGGGAGACCATAGATTAAAGCTCATTGGCAGCGTGTTATTTTGTGTGTCACACTTACATCATTTTTTTCTTCCGAGTGACTATCGTTTGATTACTATTGTTTTTCTTTTCTTCATAAGTTTTGGTTTCAGTTTCGATTCAAGCTAACGCACCCAAGTCATATGGATATATTTTTGACTTTTGAAATCACAAGTGTGTAGTACATAAGAATCGATATGAAAAAAAAAAACTCTCTACTAAATATATATAAAATCTGCAAGAATTAAAATATATTTAAGCATATTTTACGATCAGGCTACATTGAGCATACCTGTTATCTTGGATACTTTTGCAGTTTTAACAAAAGAGCTACACTTGACCTTTTGGCCAAGACGGGGATTGTCAGGTGCTGGTGAACGATTACGATGTTTACTCAGCATATGGCAATACCTATAGTCGTGGAATCTCCTTGCTAGTAAATCGCACCCTATCAGCGTCGGTGAATGTTTTTCACGCGGACGAGGACGGGCGGGCGATTGTCGTCGATGTTGCCGTTAATAGCAGTGTGTTTCGGATAGTCGCAGTTTATGCACCTAACTCCGCTGTGGAGAGGGCTTCCTTCTTTCGACGGGTGGAGGGCTTTGTAGATGATCCAGAGAGGGTAGTCTTAATGGGTGATTGGAATGCCATCCTTGATCCCAGGATAGATATGGTCGGGGGGACTAGCAGGTCGGTGTGGTGTGACAGCAGTCTGTCTGACCTGATGGCTTCGTGCGACCTGGTCGACAGATTTCGCCTGGATCACCCGGGGCGGGAGATGTGGACGTGGCATCCTAATACACCTTCTTATCCAAGTACTTACTTGGATCGGATGTTAGTTAGAAGAGGCGATGTAGATTTCCTATCTTGTCCCACGTTCCACTTTTTAGGACACTCGGACCATAAACTAGTTATGGCCCGTCTGAACTTGAGCCCTAGGCCTAGACTGGCCGGATACTGGAAGTTCAACAGCACCTTGTTGGAGCTGGAGGACTACCGGTTGAAGGTTACAGAGATAATCCAACGGGCATTAGTGGGGGCGGTTACCGGGAGTAAGTGGTGGGTTAGTCTCAAGGCTAAGATTAGACGTTTCTCGGTCAAGTACAGCCAACGCCTCGCACTAGATAAGGCTAAGGCCAAGAAGCGTACAGAGAATAGGCTGACCCAGGCATTGGAGGGTGGGGACCCCCTAGAGATAGCACTAGCTAGACAAGATCTCAGCCGCTTGGCTAGCGAGCGGTACGAGGGCCAGATAGTTAGGGCTAGGCTAATGAAAGTCTCGAACGAGGCTGTTAATGTTGATGCTGTTGAGCGTAAGGCTGCTCTAAGGCGCGGCTCGGACAGGTACATTCGAAAGGTAAACGGCGCGGGAGATTTGCGAGGGGTTTCGAAAGCATCTATCGGAGCGCTTCACCCAACTACCCAGACTCAGGGTCGAAGAGTTTGGCAGCTATTTGGCCGACTCGCCCCGCCTCATGGCGGCTCGAGCGGCTAGCTGTGATGGTCTTGTCGCGGAACATGAGATCATTACTGCATTGAAGCAGGTCGGCTGCAACAAGTCCCCGGGGCTTGATGGTCTACCCTACGAATTCTACTTGAGGCTGTCGCCCATGTTGGTCCCTATTCTGAAGGATATGCTCAACCATTGGTTTGTTCAGGGCTCCATCCCTGGGCAGGTGACCAAGGGAGTGATCACATTGCTGAGGAAAGGTCAACGGCATGGTGAGGAGGAAGATTTAGACGATTTCAGGCCCTTGACTCTGCTAAACACAGAGTTAAAGATTTTGGCCAAGGTTCTTGCGAATCGGTTGCAGGTTGTCATCACTGACTTGATCGAACCAGACCAGAGCTATGCTGTGAAGGGGAGATCGATTCAGGACAATCTTCATCTGATACGCATGATCATAGAGGGGACAGAAAACGATGCCGAGGCCGCGCTGATTAGTTTGGATCAGTCCAAGGCTTTCGATAGGATAGACCATAGGTTCCTGGGATCTGTGCTGGAGGCCGCCGGATTTAATCCGGACTTCCGCAAGTGGATCTCTGTACTGTATGACGGGCCGACGGTAGCGGTGCAGATCAACGGTAAGCTGTCGGAGTCTTTTCCCGTCTCCCGGTCGGTGCGACAGAGTTGTCCGCTGTCGCCTCTCTTGTACGTCCTGGCGTTGGAACCCCTCCTTCGCAAGTTAAGGGACGAGGTGACTACACCAGTCCTGCGCGGGATAGCTCTCCCTGGAGGCACACGAGCCAGGGTTTCCGCGTTCGCCGATGACGTCACCGTGTTCGTGTCTTGCATCACGGACATTCAAGTGGTCACCGAGGCACTCGCTCGATATGAAGAAGTTACAGGGGCCGTCTTCGCAGTAAGTCGGTAGGTCTGCGGTTGGGTGCCTGGACCGGAGTAAATTCGCTTCCGGGCATCTTCAGTTGGACCGACGGCCCGGTCCGGATCCTTGGTGTGTGGTTCGGACCGGGTCTCCAGCTGAAGAAAAACTGGTCCGTAGTAGAGGCCAAGGTCGAATCCTCTGTTAAGACTTGGGTTCGAAGGAAATTGTCCTTGAAGGGTCGGGCGGAGGCGTGTGCTACATATGTCTTTCCGCTCATCCTTTACCATCTGTCTGTACTTCCCCTCCCTGCAAAACGACGAATCAGCTTACAGGAGCATCTCGACACACCCTTGTGGAATGAGGGTAAGCATTATGTTTGCAGAGAGGTCTGTGTTTGAAATCCGAGCGAGGGAGGCTTGGGACTGCCCGATCTCCTGTGTCACAAGCACGCAGAGAGGTTGGCCTTCCTGAGCCGTTCATTGTACGTAGACGTTCCATGGGTCACTGCGGTTGAAAGCTCGTTTTCCAATCTCACACCTGACCCCTCGGTCGAAGCACGGCGGAGACCGAGGGTGGAACAAACATTCTACGCCGAATGCCGGTCCGCACTTAGAGCGTTGCCGGGGACCAGTGTCCTCGAACAGTCTAGGAACAGGCTTTATCGGGAGCTAGTGGGGCGTAGCAAAAAGGAACCGCTAGTGAAACGGACGGGAGTGTTGTTGGAGGAGGTCCGCTCCCAGTGAAGTTGGGCGCCGGGACAGGACTTTCTTACAAATTCGGAATTTTCCCTTACCTGGCGACTTGTCCGGAACGCACTGCCCCTCCTTGAGGAACTCAACCTTTACAATGAAGAAACCCGGGTCTACTGCCTGCGCTGCGACGAAGACATGAGAGAAACTGTCGGTCATGCCTTTTTCCGCTGTAGCAGGCTCAAGACCCTCCTAGGGTACGCCAATGAGGTAACGGCTCGCATCGATGCCAAGCGCTGGCTTAAACTCGACGAATCATACTTTGTGGAGAACATTGATCCGCCGCTGCCTAGGGAGAAAAGAATGGTTTTTCTAGCGATACTAGCAGTAGCGAGGATGGTCATATGGATCACACGCCTCAAGCGAGTCCGCAAAGGGATATCTGTTCCGGATCGGGATCTGATTGTCTACTTTAAGCATCTGCTTAAAGTAAAGATCAGATGCGATTGGAAGAGGTTGCCTCGAGTGGCCTTTGACAAGAGGTGGGTGCATGACGCTAGCTTGTGCATCCGATGAGGCGCCAAGTTTGAATTCGTGTTACCACCATAGGCATGGCAAATGCGGTACTGGGTCTTACGGAGCCCATCTCGCTAGGTTAGACAAATAAAAAGTAAAGAGACTCTTGACTGGTGGTACAAATGAGATCCTGTCCCTCGATTTTTTGTTTTTTTTTCTGGCACTAGAGAACCTTCCGAGGCTACTCTACCACTACCCCTCATCTTTCTGTTTTATCATCCCCTGATCAACCCCTACTCGAAGGTCGCCACCTAATATATTCTCCCCTTTTGTTTTTAACAATCTATTTATTTTGCTCCCAACACCCGATATGAAGTATTCCCAATCCCCATTAGGGATCTCCCCGCTTGTTTTCGGTGCCCCCGAAAACAGTAGGCGATCTAACTACTTAGATTAGCTTAGGGAGGGACCTTACTAACAATGCACTAATTTTATTTTTTGTACATTTTTTCTATATTTCCCACTCCCCAACACGAACTATTTTTCTTCCAAATTCAAGAACTTTTATTTTTTCCAATGAATTGAACTTTTTTCACACACACACACACACACACACACATTGTTTAATATATATATAAAAAAAAAAAAAAAATGCGCACACACACACACACACACACAGAAATTGTATATATATATCCTTTTTGTAAAAACGATGGGGTTTTCATTAGTTAGTTTAGATTCCACAGAGTGAATGAGGTATTGTGGTAAATGTTGCCAGTCAAGAGTAAAGTCGCCACAGACTCCAATTTTTACTTTAGTTACAAAGACCCTGCAACACTCCCCTCCCCAGATCTTATAGGGCCTTGTGCCTAAATTTGTTTTGTCTTTTGGAGATTTTACTTTTTAAATGTTTTAATTTTATATTGGAATTTTTTTAATTGTAATTTTTTCTTTAAACGAAATAAATTAAATGTAAAGATCAAAGTGTAGTATCTGTTCTTCAGATGCGGCACTTCCATTTCTCATTCTTTCAGTGGAGGAGAAGTCCTTCACGACTGAGACAATTTTTATTTTTGTATCTTTTCTCCACGTTAAAAAACGACCCTGGTGTCTAACTGTCCCGTGGGGAGGCATAGTAAATAGGTACAATAATATTAGAGCATCTCCACTTACACTGAACATCTACAGAATGCCAACATCAATATATTACATATGAATGAGTTCCCTGTGGAATATCCACAGGTCCCGCTAATTTAGATTATTTGGACTACTGTTTTCATTTTTAGTGTTATTCTCATGTTTCGGCCAATCTAACCTTCAAACTTCTTCAGGTGTATCTTGCCAAACTCGGGAATCGGTACAGAATTTCAAACGGAACGCTCTATTTAATCCATGAGGATAGCATGCTCTCGTTACGTCAGCCATAACTGTAACAGTTTTACATTATTTGCAATTGTATTCTTAGTATCACCCTCACTGAAGACAGAACCTTCAACCTCCAGAAGAGTATCACTTAAAACTGAATTTTACTTAGTATTTTATCCGTTATGCCACGTGGTTTAAATAAAGAAATCCAATAAAAATTTTTTACAGCTTCCTTGAATTTGACAGTTACATTCCTGCATATAACAAGGTATATCTGTAGAAGGTCGAAAATAACACTAGAGATGAAAGCAGTAGTCCAAATAATACAAATATGACTTTCTTTTAAGAAATTCTTGGCCTTCGGATCGGGATCAAAGTGTAGTATCTGTTCCGGCAGATACTGCAAGCAAAGACCAGATGTGTGGGCATCCCCACATACCTGACCTTTAACCAGCTCCCATTTCCCACCTCTCAGGAGCTGGTCCCCTTTTTCCCTTCCCCCTCCCTTCACTCCTCACATTAAAAATTGGCCTTGTGCCTAATTTGCTCGGTGGGGGAGCAAATAAATACCATCTGTTCTGGCAGATACTGCAAGCAAAGACCATATGTGGGGGAAACCCCACATATAAAACCTTGGTCAATGTAGGGGCAACCCTTCATACCAATTGTCACTATCCAGCTCCCCTACTCCCTGGGGAGTTGGTCCCCATTTCCCCTTCACTCCTCACATTAAAAATCGGCCTTGTGCCTAATTTGCTCGATGGGGGAGCAAATAAACACACTGAATTCTTGGCCTTCGGGCCGGGATCAAAGTGTAGTATCTGTTCTGCAGATGCTGCACTTAAGATAATTTGTACCAGTCAATGGAGGGGAAACCCTCTATACTGGGACAATTATTATTTTTGGTAACCAGAGTGCCCCCTTTTTGCCTACTTTTAGGGAAGCTGGTTTTTACCCCACATTAAAAACGGCCTTGTGCCTAATTTGCTTTGGTGGGGAAGCAAATAAATACATTAAATAATTCATTCTGACACGAGTCACAATATGATACTTGACCTATATTTTGTGAGTAATAGCAGTAACAATACTATAGTTATTTAATAGTCTGACAAATAGGTCAAAGCTGGAATGTTTAAAATGGAAAACTCTAAAACAAAGTTTTTATATATATATATATATATATATATATATATATATATATATATATATATATATATGGATATTTTATAAAATGTTTATTTTTGAAATATTGTTAATTTCAATGTATACGGTTTTCATTTAACGGGTGGAGACGGTTATGCTAAAAACTGAATCACTGTTAATTTCGAGTATCCAAGATGGCCGCCTTGTAACAACGTGGGGATGAAATTTCTTTTCCTCAAATGAAAACACCAGGTTTATCATGTACAAAATTAACTTTTTGTTGGTAACATCGAATGGAAATAACATCTGACGAATTGATGAGAATCGGAGACTTATGAAAACATAATCATAAAAATATATATATTGAATCCTTTGAGATGAGGCTTCATAATTTGTGTATTCGTTCTTTTGCAGACTTATCTTTGTAGTTGTTTCACCACATTTCAGCCAACTCATCATTTGGCCTTCTTCAGGTGGTTAACCACGACGGGATAGGAATGCTGAGTCTTGTAACTATGTCCTCAGTAATTACTGCCTTCCATAATAGCTGTTGTCATTTCACCACGTTTTGGCCAACTAATTCTCTGGCCTGCTTTGGGTAGGATTGAAACCACTATCTTCAGACAATGCTCACCTGGAACCGTAGAGACTCCATGCTTCTATCCACTGTGCTACGGGCTCCAAAGCTACACTGGGCTGAAACTTTACCGGGTATCTGTTGGGTTTAGAGGGTATCTTTTAGGTGGATTATAATGGTTTATGTGAATACGTTAATATTTTTTCACAGAAGAAACATTGCTAATCTTTCTCTTTACTCTATCATTTGTTTCATGTTAGATGCTCGACTGAGCACCAATCTATAGTTCAACCTTGTAAAACATAAGGACTCATCTAGTTACAACCACTGCAAATAATAATTTTCCTTTCTCCTTCCGTATATCTAAAATTAAACAGAACCTACATGAGCAATGTTTCTTTCCAAGAACTATCCATCTGTGGAACACAATACCACGGGGCTTCTTTCCACATGATCATGATCATTTTCAATTTTTATAGAGCTGTCCTCTTAAATAATATAATTTCTAGACAGTTTCAATAATTAGTAACAGTCTTCACACTATTGTTTCGCTATCCTGGAAAAACTCTTCAAGCTTTATCCTTGAGTGGCCTATGGGCCTTGATAAATAGTGGCTCATTAGTATTATGCATACTATAAAAACCCAAACTTACAGCTCTCTATTATTTCCTGCTACGGACAACGAATGTTATTAGATGTTCTTTAAGCGTTAAAATGTTTCAGATGCAGAATAGCAAATGAATGGTGCAAGACTGCCAAAATTGCTTCTGCACGATTTCCTTGTGTGTCCAAGAATAAACCTTCCCGGTTTGCGCATACAACAGCCGAGTCTTACTGTTATGGGTGTCAGGGGTAAAAACCTACAACCTTGCAGATTAACAGATAACTAATCAATGAGGAGGACTTCATGCAAACCAGACAATCTTGAGGCACAATCTTTATGAGCTCCACACAGAAGTTAAACTTGTTTAACAGCAAAATCAGTAACTACAACAGGGGTAACTGGATTTTGGAAAAATTTAGGAGGAACTGGGATGAGAACTCCCAAAGTTAGCTACAAGTGGCCTTTTGGCCAAGATCAAAGTGTAGTATCTGTTCTTCAGATGCTTTTTTTTTTTTTTTTACATAGGCATCACCACATTATCAAGGCCAAGAGGCCACTCAAGAATAAGGGTTAAAGAGTGTACATTAGAAATTGGACAATATAGTAATCATTAGTAATGAAAATTTGGTAAATTTGATAACTTATATGGAACGGCTCATCAAGAACTTATTTACGTTAGACTTAAAGACAACCATATTGTAGTCAGCCGGAAAGCAGGAAAACGGAAGACAATTCCACAGGCGTGCAGTTCTAAGAAAGTAGCTCTGTTCATGGAATCTACGTTTAGGTTTAGGCACAGATAAAGAGTGGGGGGAATTTTTGATAGTGTTTACAGCTAGACGAGTGTTTCTTGTGAAAGTTTGGCGAGGGGGGACCATAGATTGAAGCTCAGTCGAACACTTTCCATGAAAATAACGATACATCAGAGACAAACTCGCAACATCTCTTCTGTGAGATAGAGGTTGCAAGGAAGAGAAAAGGACATATCCTACGAGGCTACGAAGTCTATTTTGAACTCTATCAAGGCAGGCCAAGTCCTTTCTAGCAGCTCCTGCCCAGATGTGGCAACAGATTTGATGTACGTGTTCCATTTAAGATCAGGAGTAATGGTCAAGCCAAGAAGCTTGTCAAAACTAGAGGCCTCCTGAAGACGAGAGCCATTCATTTCAATTGATGCCAGATGTGGGTCAGAATGTTGATGTAAAGAGAGAAGCTTGGTTTTAGATGCATTAAAAGTAACCAGCCCCTCCTTACCCCATTGTACTACGTGCTCAAGATCAGAGGAGAGACAATTGGAGAGAACTTGGTCGTTTATTGTCTTAGATGTGCTCCCATAAATGGTAGTGTCGTCAGCATAGATGTCTACAAATGACGTAAGGATGTGATTTGGAAGATCATTAATATAGATCAGGAAAAGAGTTGGGCCCAGGATGGATCCCTGAGGGACACCGGCATTAATACTGTGAGCTTCTGATTTTTGCCCCTCAACTACTACTCTTATGAACCTAGACTACCATTCAGTGGAGGAACAGTCCTTCATGACTGAGACAATTTTTTTTATTTTTGTACCTTTTTGTCCACGTTAAAAAACGACCCTGGTGTCTAACTGTCCCGTGGGGAGGCATTTGTAAATAGGTACAAGAACATACTACCACTGTCTCTGATCATTGTGAATTCATAATCAAGGAGTCTGAGGAGAAAGATAGAGTAACAAACTTAACTGCAGAAACTGAATACTCTCAAATCTGTTCATGGTCTCCTTTTGTAGTTCCACCTTATACTTTGTACTACTTGACACTGTAGATAAATACAATGCGACCTCTGGTTTGACAACATCAGGATCTATCAAAAAAATTAGTTTGGAGATAACCTTTGAAGAGGAAACACATCTCACCCCAAGTCAACTGCCTGCAAAAAAAAAAAAAAAAAAAAAAAAGCAGAAACGAATGTTTCACTTCATAAAAAAAAAGTAATTTTTGATATTTCCTTCGAAGAGGAAAACAATCTCACTCCAAGGCTGTAAAAAATCAGGCATCATTCGGTATTAAAAGATGGCTTTTCAGAAGATCCAAGCAAAGAAAGTAGAGTTGACAGCAATTATCAAAAGCAGAAATTATTTTGTCTTAAAAAGACAAGAACGAATGTCGGGTGCAAATTTATCACTATATGCTTGTCTCGCCATGAAAGCAGAACACAACACAGTTAAGTTATAAGTTAGTCATGGATTTGACACAATCCAAAAAGGCATAAAACCATTGTCCAGAAATCGTATCTTCAAAAGAAAAAACCAGATGTTGGGTGCACATTTGGCATTAGATGTTTGTTTCCCCACAAAGGCAGAATATGACAAAGGATCGAATAAGTAAGTCATAGATTCGATAAAACGAAGAAAGGCATAAAGCCGTGGTTCAGAAATTAAGAATCCTTCATTATCTATAGATGAAAAAAAGAGAGAAAGAGAAAAAAAAAGGAGGAGGAAAAAAGAAAGGATTGTTTGCATGGATATTACATTGGTCTTAAGCTTATTTTTGCTTACATCTTTATTTGATTTTGTTGATTTTAATTTGATGGATTATCATTTTGCTGAATTTGTTCATTTTAAACATTCCAGCTTTGACCTATTTGTCAGACAATAGAATAATAATACAGGGTGGTCACTAGAAAAGCAGGAAATTTGAAGGTCAGCTTAGATCATGAATAAAATGCGTGATTGCTATTTTTTGATTGGTTCTTTTGTTGGATTTTTAGGTTCAGACGCTGCAGTGAAGTGCACGGATGACATTTTGAGTATCTATGAGTATAATATAACATTTGTCTTTGAAAAACTTTGTAAAAATAAATCGTTGTTTGACAAATTTCCTGCTTTTCTAGCAACCACTCTGTAGTAGGCCTTCAACATTGACTCATCATCATGTGAGCAGACAGCTTCAGATAGGACTAAGTGGCAGACTGCTATTCACAATGGTGCCCGCTAATATGAAAATGACAGGAAAGTAGCTCCAGAGAAATGCAGGCAGGATAAAAAGAGCAATGCTTTGAAGTCCCTGGCACCTGCCACCATTTCCTGTTCCTACTGCAGCAAAACTTTTCAAGCTTAGATTGGGCTTGAATATGAATTATATATATATATATATACACACACACACACACACACACACACGCACAATGAGCAACAGTAGGTGAACAATATTGTAAACCTTCCTACTTGTGGAAGTGGCACTCTTGTCATGATAGGGTCAGCCATCCAGCTTCAAGAAAAATGGTCCTGGCTACCTATCTCCACGATATTCAGCAATTAAAACAAATATAATTTAACTTGATCTATTTTTATTTTAAGAGTATAGGTAGCCAGAACCATTTTTATTGAGGCCGGACAGCTGAACCTAGTTGGCCTCTATTGTGAAAAGGGTACCACTTCCACAGGTAGGAAGGTTTACAACACCCATTTTTGCTCACCCTGTGTGTGTGTATATATATATATATATATATATATATATATATATACACACACACACACACACACACACACTAGCAGGGAGATTCAACGTTGTCTGGGATTGAATGAGGGTCAACAAATGTTCCATCCTCCTATACTTTTATCGAAATCAACCATTTTGTAATCAAATCGATTAATTGCCTTCTCTAGTTAGGGACTTCTTCCCCTCAGTGTACCGGGAGGAAGCTTCACATACCATCCCGCAGTGACTTAGTCCACAATACATTGTAGTCTACATTGCACTATAGAGAATCTACTGTTGATTTTATAAAATTATCTGTTCGTAATGGCTTCACTTCAAGTTTAAAATGTAAAAGTCAAGTATCATGGTCCAATTTTAAACAAAAACATTTTTGAGCGCGCCCTTGTCTTATCAAAGAACCAACTGTTGATTTTATGAAATTATTTTTACATAATCACTTGAATTAATGTATAATGAGACCGATACTGCACCAACCACACTGACGTCCTTAACCTCGTAGGATTCCACCTGATATGACAGGTGTTCTTTCGATCGTACATACATTGTCCCGGCACAAGTTGGCCTGTTGATCGTCTTCACCCAGTGTTTCATTGCCTCTCAATCAAATCGTCTCCTACCCTGTGTAGTCTCCGGGTACATCAATCACTCCGCTGGTCCTTGCGGCTTGCTCCAATATGAAGAGTCCTCACCACAAACAAACAGAACTCCGGTTTATAACAATAACAAACTATTAATTTAATTACTTCATAACAGCTACTGTCTAAATTGAGGTGACTGACTATAGCAGTGAACCGATGCAAGACCAGACCAATAAAGTCATAGATTTCCCATTAACACAGGCTAGTTAACATCATAACATCAGGCCCTGAGGGCTCCCAAATCAGGAGCACTTGATCAGCTCAGCCGTTCAGTTTGCTGGCTACGACTCTACTCTTTTTAGAATTCCTTTTTCTAAATCCAACCCCTTTTCCCCCACCTCTCCTTCCTCTTAGAGCTTACCCTTTCTTCCTCTTAGAGCTTACCCTTCGTCTTGTCCACTCAACACCTCTCTCTCTGTCCCCCTAATTTCTACTCCTCCTCTTCAAACTTATCTCTACCAAATTTTAACCCTCATTTACACTGAGGTTTTTACTTATCAAATTAGGAGTGATTAGTCATTCCAGGTTGAACAATGCTTGGCGGCAACTCTTATCCTTGACCCCTATTCTAAGTTGTCAGCCTTAATCAGCTAAGGATCTCTGGATCTCTTCATACTTCTCAAGAGGTTTTAAAAACAACCTTTCATGTTAACAGATATATAACGACAATGAGATAAAAACAATTATTATTTGTTTTTTCTCTTTCTGACAAAATCCCATAGACATTTCTGTTTTGTCCCAGTCAGACATCACACCCCCTCTTCTGCCCTTTCTTCCTCTATTTGACAAGCAAAACCATCTCTTTTGACATGTAGATAATTCCAAATCTGTCTCCCTTTTTGAGATAATATATCATCTGCTTTGCCTTTAACAAGCTCATGACATATCGGTGGTTGGTCCTATTTTCTTAGCTAAGGTTTTGCATTTCTCTGCACTCCTTCATCCCATCCGGTCAAACCCCCTCTCACCACAATATGCACCTCGCTGCATGCATTCATGACACCAACAGTGTCAGAAATGATAAACATACAAAAGTATCATGGTTCAATTCTGTCTTATAAAAGAACCTACTGTTGATTTTATAGGCGGGGCCTCTCTACTTGTGCAAGTGATAAAACTTTTCAAATGCACTTGTGATGTTAGGTTGTATAAAAGTATTGATTTTGGTCAAAATTGGATTTTCTTACAACCTTCCTCAGCATAGTTTTACCGCCTAAAAAGAAATCTAAATCTACTTTGGGGGGGGGGGGGCTTTAATTTAAATTGAATTTTAATTGAATTTTAATTTAATTTAAATGGCCTTTAAAGCTGAAGATAAAGGAATTTTTTTTAAAATAATCAAAATTTAACATTTTAGAGTCAGGGAACATTTTCTACATAAATTTAACGTAAACAATTTAACTTCTTGGCCACATAGCGGTAAACAAGACATGTAATCGTTAGCATTTTTTTCAAGTTTTGTGGGGGATAGGTGGCAGAAAGAGGGAACGGTGTTGGGGTGGAGGAGGGGGTCATAAGTTCCAAACATTTTAAAAAGATGAAGAAACACTTTAAAATGTGCTGATGGTGGGGGTGGGGCTTTTTACTTTTTTTTTTTTTTTTTTTGAAGATATGCTTTAAAAAGGTCTCACCGTTAAATATTAATTATTATTTTCTGATATTTTTAAGACTTAACACAAACACAAAAAAAACTAGTGTGGACCTGTACAATGCATACTTCCCTCCTTGCAAGTTACACCCCTCTTATATAAAGGATTTTTCATTTATTAATCTAAGGGCAATGATGTTAAGATCTTTATTATCCAATGTATTCCATATTGTTTTCATTTGTCGCCATGTTTGTTTTCGCGTGCACATGCATTCAGTTTTAGCACGTGGAATGAACCAACGGAAGTTCGGTGAATCTGTTTATCCGTATCTCAATAGTTCTTTTGGCACACCAGCATGCCAAAAAATATGCCATGCGTCAAATTTCATAGTCATAAAAACAACTTTCTACAGAAAAAAAAAAACAAACTTGTTTTCACATTTTCATCTAGCGAATAAACATAAAATTATATATGAAAAAAAAACACATTTTTAAAATCCAACAACAGAGCTGAAGTCGAGGTTTCAATTGTAAAACAAAACTAATTTTTTTGATAAATCTCTGTGTGGCCTGCCAATGAATTATTTTTTCTAAAGAATAAAATTGAATAAATTTATTTTTACAAGAATGTTTATACATTTATCTAGCGAATAAACAAAAAATATGAAAAAACAGGTTTATTATTTAAAAGAAATAAAGATTATGTAACGGGGAGGACATTTCGTTTAAGAAAAAAAAAAAAAAAAAAGCCAACTTCATCCCCATTGCATAATTTTGATTTTTTTTTTTTAATATTAAACGTGTTTTTTTTTTTCATATATATTTTTATGTTTATTCGCTAGATAAATGTATACCCATTCTTGTAAAAATAAACTTTATTCAATTTTATTCTTTAGAAAAAAAATAATTCATTGGCAGGCCACACAGAGTTATCAAAAAAATTAGTTTTGTTTTACAATCGAAACATCGACTTGAGCTCTGTTGTTTGATTTAAAAAATAAATGTGATTTAGAAATAATAAGTGAGCTTTCAGAATAAACACCCTCCTCAACCTCCCCATATTAACAACGGATTTCGGAATAAACACCATTTTTGGTAGGGGGGGGGATATTTGCAAAATTTAACTGATATGTGTTGTCAGCATATACCCATTCGCAAATACTATTAAAAAAATAAAGTCAATAAAAGTCGTCATTTAAAAAGAAATTTAAAAAATGTTTGTAAAAGTGAGAAATTATTAACAAATGTTTAGCAACTTTTTTCTTTTAATATTCATAAAGAGTAAAACGTTTTTTCAAAATAAATGTTTGTAAAAGTGACAAATAGTCGTTTAGTTACTACGGCAACGTCAGTAAATAAAAAAATGTTACGTGCGCATGCGTCAGAGAGGGGGGGACTAAGGGAGCGACAATTAAATTTTTCTGCTGGTCGCCATAGAACTCAACGCCCAAGGAGTACCCCAAAAATGAGTCCCATTTTTCTATAATACAAAAAAATCTAAACATTTTTTAAGCAAAAATAGTTTTTTGGGGTTTTTTTTTTACAGTGATCACCACTTATCCAGGCCCGGAAGCCACTCAGAAGGGTTATTGCAAGTTATTACGTTAGTGTACGAAAAAGTGATCCAAATGTAACAAATGCTATCAAAGTTACTTTTTCTACCTAGAAAATAAGTGTTTTTAGTGTTTTTAAACGTTTGTTCAGTTCGAAAAAACAAGCGTTACCTGAAAACAAAAAGAAATTGCTATGAAGTGACTCTTACATCTGTTAAGTCTAGATAATCGGTTAAAAATAAAATACGGTGTTTATGCTCTTTTGTTACCGCGCTATTTATTTATTTTTGGTACTTGTACAGTTTAATCAAGACATAAAAAAATGAAAATATCGAGAAAAAAAAAAGTTATATTATACGTATCCGTTTTGGACTGAAGATCTCCGGAAAAAAAAATTCATTTAATTTGATCGAGTAGTTTTTTTGTTTTTTTTTTACAGCGGAAAAATACGTTCTTAACAGAGCGCGTTGAAGTCAGCCATTATGGAATTTATTAAACACGCCATGAGGAGATAACTGAGATACCCTAAAAAGCCCTATACTTGTGGGATAGCCAATGGGAATGTTAGATTTAATGATACAAATGCATTTATAGTAAAAAAAAAAAAATGCACCCTGTGGCTTTCAATAAATGATTAAGAAGTGAGTTTGGGGGCGAAATTTGGGCCATTTTCACGCGTTGACGCGGTCAAATCACGTTTGGGGCCAGCGACCCTCCAATTTTGACCAGTTTTGAAAAAAATCACTTGTTCCCATCTATTTACATATAAATGAAGGTAATAAGCCACTTTTGGCATTTATATGAAAAATTTTGTTTCTATAGCCTACCCCTAATATTTGATAAAAAATAAACAAATTTCGGTCAATCTTTTGACGATCTGCCCCAGCGTAGTATAAACACCTCAACCTCCCCATGTCAAGAACGGCTTTCGAGGTGGGGTGGGGGGCTATTCCGAAAGCCGTTCTTAACATGGGGAAGTTGGGATGTTTATAATATGCTGGGGATCGTCGTAAAAATTTACCCAAAATTTCGTTGGTTGTGCGACGATCGAACGGTGCCCGGTGAACGTCAAACTTTAGACCCCACAACAACAACTACTAAAAATTTGCTCCTAACGTTTTCTTTACAAAAAAAAAGTAAAAATCATTATAAATAAAAAATAGTATTTTTACATGTTTCAGGAGATGCAGTTTAAGACAAGACAAACTAGAAAAAAGAAACGATTTTAAAAATAGAATTTCTTTGCGGGTACTTCTGCAGTTTACTGACCGTGCTGAAACAACGTTATTTAGAAATGTATTCTTAACATGAGGGAGGAAGGGGATTAGCCGCTTTGTTAACTATTCTGTACTTTCGTCTCACAATTTAATGAACAAAATATACTGTAAAAATTTAATTTAACTTGAAAGTCTTAAAAAAAAAAAAAAAAAAAAATGCAGCACGGTTCGTAAACTGCATTTTTTTTTTTTTTTTTTTTTTTGCACATTTACTTATTAACCTGCGATGAATGAATGGGATTCATTTTTTTTTTTAATGGTATTTAAATAACGCAGTCAGTATATATTAAAAATATTAAATAAGGCCTAACAAGTAAAAACAAACGCGACACTTGAACACTAACATTTACGATAAAAATGAAATCTAGAAAAATACTAAGGATTTTAACACAATATATGAAAACAATTCACTCTTAACGGAGAAGCAAACGTTAGAACAAAAAAAACGCAAATAAACTTTGTTTTTAATTCAACAATGGTCGGGAGTGCGTTAAGTAGTTCAGTTCATAACGAAATTGTGTTCATTTAAAAAACATTTTAAATGACAATTGAATCTATGTGGTACGTGTATGAAAGATAGACTTTTAAAAATATATACAATTGCTTAACTATTTGTATTTTACTAATAAAACGTAAAAGAAAAGAAAGTGACCTAAAAACATTTGTTCGTTCGATTTTTAAAAAGGTATGGTCAGGTAAAAAAAAAAAAGGGGGGGCGGATATTTTTTCAAGGTGCGACAGTTTCTGACTTTTTTTTTTTTTCGTTGCATGTTAAACGGTAACAAACTATTTTTCTTTTCGTTTGCTTCGATAAAGATAGAAATATATTTACATGATTTATAATCAGAAATCACAAAAGCTTTATATATATATACACCTTTAAAAAAAAAAAAAAAAAATAGGTGGGTGGGTCGTGAAAAGAAAAAGCGCAGAGCAAGGCGACGACGGGTGAGGCAGAGGCACGCGAAAATAAGCGAGTATTTTGCGGCGAAATACATGCGTACGAAGAAATCGTAAATTAAAAAAAGAAAAGAAAAGAAACGAGTTTTATACAAAAATGTGAACAAAAAAAGTTATCGTCTCAATTAAAATATATATCAAGACAAGATAATGAAATACCTTTTTCTAATGTCAAAGGCTCCGACATGATTACGGTTTAAATTCCTGGCTGATACTGTTGCAATATGACTTCCGCTTACCGAACAACCACTGACCTAAAAAAAAAAAAAAAATTAAAAATCAATAATTTAAAAATACCGTATTATTTTTATGTTTGTAAACATAGTTTAATTTTATTATTTGGAACGGTGATTTTATTCCATTAGTTGACGAAATAAAAAATAAATAAAAAAAGAAAATGAATAATTAAAATTTTTAAACAATGATTGCTGGTGTCTTGGCGTCCGGGTTGAGATTCCGGATCAAAGTCTAACGGTGGTATCTGTTCTGCCCACGGTTGGAGAAAAAAATCCTTCTAGACTGAGTTTTTTTTTTTTTTTTTTAAATTCAGATTCCTTCTTTTATGGAGAAAGGAATTCACTCACATTACAAATCACCATGTATCTAATTTTGTCCTTGTGGGGAGAAAAGTAAATAGAAAATGGAATTGATATTGTTTTTATTAGTATACTGTGGAGTCTGCCTTCCCATCAAACACTCAATCAAAAAGGACAATGTTTAAAATACAGAATATACATAAGGATCGGTAGGTAAGATATTGAAACAATGACAAAGTCGATTCATTCAAAATAATTTTTATCGAAAACTTAGATCGATGCAAAACAAAGTGATGATAATAAACGAAAGTTCAAAGAATCTAAGGAACGTTTCAAGTGAAAGAAGGCAGTTTGTTTGTAAAGAGAAATTGAATATAGATGTTCATTTTGGCTGACGCCATGTGCGTTTGCATGTGTGTAAATGAGATAGATATGTGTGTATGCGTGTGTGTGTGCGCGCGCACATAATGTGTCTGTATCGTTAGTGATAGAGTGTATTTATAATAAATGAGTGTATAGGTATGTTCAGTAAAGCCAGGGTTCGAGGTTAGCTTTTAAGGACATACTTATGAGTGCTTTCTGTGAAAGAAAATAATAAAAAGGGTTTGGGTTTTTATAGTATGTGCAAGTTTTTTTTTTGCGGATAAACGAGTGTATAGGTATGTTCAGTAAAGCCAGGGTTCGAGGTTAGCTTTTAAGGACATACTTATGAGTGCTTTCTGTGAAAGAAAATAATAAAAAGGGTTTGGGTTTTTATAGTATGTGCAAGTTTCCGACAGCGAACATAAACATTTCCTTGATTGGCTGAAAGAAACTGCTGATTTTATCTAATCAAGAGTCAATATATAATAATAACATTCTCTTGCACCTTCTGACTTTCACCTCTTCCCAGCCATGAAGTTGTTTTTGAAAGGAAAGCGTTTCCCAGATGATGCAGCCTTGATTTCTGAAGTCATGTCGGGGTTGGGGGGGACCAACCTGGGGGTGTTCTACAAAAACGGTCTCCAGAGCTGCATCAAACGATGGGAGAAATGCATAACTCTGGGTCATTCCTATGTAGAGAAAGACTAATAACTGTGGCAAGTTTTGTTGCTCTACTGTTATGGGAAGTGGGTCAGGGGCATTACTTATTGCACGCCCTCGTAGAAAGCTCCGTTGATTGTTACTAAACTTTCAACGTAATTTAATTTCCTGTTAATTACAAGGCAAAAAAATTTTATCGACTGTGAAATTATTTCTCTCTAGAAGACCAGCGGAAGAAACAAATTGTGTTTCTTTGGATTTTTTCTGTAAGCGTCAGAATTTAAATTCACCGATCAGCTAGACAAGATGAAAACAAGCAGTCATCTCCATGTGATCTCCATGTGATCTCCAGGAAAAGAAATTCCTTCTTTGTTCAAGGAAAGTAAAAGAAGAGAAAGTCTTGGAAGATAATTTAACCGGAAGTGGTTAGAAAAAGAATTCCCCTATCGTAGAAAGACAGCTATATATATAAAAGGCAAAATGTGTGTGTGTGTCTGTGCATTTTTAGTGTATGTCCGGCAAAGGCTTTTTTACAGGGTGCGCTCGGTGGGGTCACTCATTCTTAAAACTTTTTATATACTGTCTAAATTCTAATATCTACACATTACAAAGGGAGGTCATGTCTACCTTTAATTTGAGCAACTTTTACATGCTATTTCTGAAATTTTTTTCACTCGCTGCATCTTTGTTTCGGAAGCTGAACACAGTTCAGAAAAAGGTCTAGGAGACTTGCATACTGGCCATCAGTATCCGGCACACAGGTGGGTTCGTGAATAATCTGAGTTAGGTCATAAACAATGAAGAAATCATGACAGAACCTCCCCCCCATCATCAGTCTTTTTTGAGTGAGTTAACCATTCCACATTGTGAACATTGAAGTCTCCACAGATGTAAATATTAGCTGAAGGATAAACAAATAGGGCGTGGTCAATTTTCTCGGATATGCTTTTAAAGATAGTAACTTTGCTGTTGTTGGGGTGATAGAGAGCAAATATAAACACAGTAGTTTGAGCAAGTGCAACATATAGGGTAAGTTAGGATCTTCTCTGGAGATGTCCCTACTATATGGAACGCCATCTTTTATATAGGCACGTATTCCATACCTATGGCGATCTTGGGGGTCAGATTTGGAAGTTAAATTAGAGTATCCTTTAATTACAAACTCATCTAGGGAAATAGTCTGTCCAATGCCAGTTTCACTTAGAAATAATATGTCTGGTTTAGTCTCCTGTAATTGGGTTTCAGCCTCTGGAAGGTTAGAACGTAGACCCCTGATGTTCTAGAAGGAGACATGGTAGTGGGGATCTACGTTAGAGATCCGGGTTTAATTGTGTATTTTTTATGGAAACTTTTTATGATGAAGTTTTGAGATTTGTGGACTAGGTCGACAGACTTGTTTGGAGCAAGGCAGAGAGGGAAAGTAAGAGAGAAATAGAAATGAAAAAATATATTTTTTTTGTAGCACATGTAAAGGTAAAGCCGTAACAATTACCCACTAATATGGCATCGAGAGGCCCCACCAGAAGCTACTACATGGTCCAGAATCCATTCAGCAAATGGCAATACAGCAGCCCCAGTACTTTGTACCTGCTGATAGGACAGCCTCCTTAGTGGTTAATCCAAGGTTCGGGTCCTTAACTATCAGGCGGATAGCGTCAACCCAGATAAAACGTTTACCTCCAGCACCCTTACTAGTGACATGGCTACAAGGATAGACATAGAAACAGAAAATTCCCGACATCTCTGGTGGCTGTTCATGCAAAATACTGTCAACCTAGAATACAGCTTTTTCTTCTCCCTTTGTCAGAAAAATCACTCATTAAAATATGAGAAGCTCGATCCTTCAGATGACAAATATTGAAAAATTGGCTAAAAACATTAATTCCTTTACTCTCAACTGGGCACTTTTCTACAGGGAGGGGTCGTTTTTTGTCACTGATTTTCGATTGACTAGCCTTAATTTAAACCTTTGCCACTTCCGGTTTGGCGATGAATGCAACGGCAAAGATGTTACTGTTTTTTTCACATTCTTTTCCTCCTTTGTGGTTTGAGCCTGCATGCCTGCGTACTACCAATTTTTTTTTTTTTACTCAACACATACCTCCAAATACCCGGGCAACGCTGGGCATCCAGGCTAGTTTTTATTTAAAAGAAAAAACATTAGCACTTGAATGTTCCAGAAAATTGAAAAAGCGACTCTCAAAGAAGAAGACTAACACAAGTGAACATTTTAAAGACCTTGTACTGACCAAAGATTTAGGTCACAAAACCAAAACCACTACTACCATCCTCTTCAGCACTATATTAAACCTTCCTCTTCCCTACAGTGTAAAAGACAATTCTCACTCCTTAACCCTTCCTTACACCTAGTCACCCTGCTTACTGATTCCTCCCTTACCAGCCTCTGCTACCATCCAAGTAGAGCACGCTGGTGCCTTTTCAACGAGAACTAGGCAGAGTTCACTGAGTTGACGTCCAGTACACATGTGTTTTGATGAGTGCTATACTCATGTCATCTTACCATGTTCACAGTGTTAATAGAAAATAAAATAATCCTTCAAATTAGTATTTGTGTTGTGTCTTATTCAAACGAGATAACAGCAAATATTACAACCTTTTATATGTTTGTATATTTCTTGCCTTTCAGGTTTTTATGACAAGTAAAATTATTCTTTTATTTTGAGTAGGAAAAACACAAATATTTTCTCGTTTCTTCTTATAATTTGTTGCTATCATTTGGACAATAAATTTAACTTTGTTGTTCCAGTTGATAGAGCTTCTTCTTGAATAGTCTCTCAATTAGGGACCCTTTTTTACGTATATGTTAATTTTTATTCTTTGTAATTGTAACGTGATGGTTAATTTTTGATCTTTGCTTTGGGAAATAAAAGCAACAGCATTTTATTTGTTTTTAATAAAACTTGGACAAAATTAATATACTTTTCAGGTCTAGTTTTCATTTGCTCCTTTTTTGTTTTTCTTCCCTTTGTTTATTGCTCCCTTTGCTCCCCTCCCCCCTATTTTCTTTATATATTTGTTACACAGTATGGACGGATAACGCATTTTAACTAATACTGGTTTAAGCAGAGATGTAAAAATGTACAAACTTGAAGCTTTATAATTTAACCGTAAGATCACTTAATACAAGCATAAAAGAAAAAAAATTATCTTATGTTTGAGAATAAGACCTTTGCTAATTTACAAGTCTTTATTTAACACCACCTTCCTATTTATTCATTTTTCAACTGCTTGTAAACACTTCGTAGTACAAAGCACTATTGCTTTAATTTCTTTGTAAATATACTTTATCCTGCTCAGAACATCTTTTAGAAAAAAGTCGTCTTTTTATAAGGAAATCTATTTGCAGACACTCGAGCTCTGACAATCATTTGATCTCACCTGCATACTTGACTTTGACCACAATGCTCCCTCGATTTTGACAATTGAACTTTGGTTCATTAACAACAAAAGGACTGATCAATCTGAACGATACAACCAATTGTAACGCCTCCTTCGAGGAGGTGGTTAGGACTCTTATTTCTCTGGATTCTCGGCACGTGTCGTCTAGACTCCTCTGAGGCTGTTACATAAATCTAGTATGCTGAGAGTGAATATCGAAGCAGCAGGCAGGAAGAAAGACAAACGATTGTAGTCTATCTACAGAAGCTTAATTTTCACAAAATTATGTACAAAATGTTTTTACAATTCTCATTCAGATTTTGTAAGTTCTTTTCAAAGTCTCAACTCTCTTCACAGGCAGCGACCGATGGGTAGATGAGGTGGGGAGGGGTCCTCTCTCCAGGGAATGGCGGGTTTATACAACCTGTTCTCCCCGAATTCAACGAGCAATGTGTTTAATTTTAGAGCGCATCGACCCAATGTGGATGGGGTGGAAGTCTCCCCAGCCAATCAAATCACGCTAAGCCCCAACGATCTGAGACCCCATTCAAGACTAAAAATCACATAACCTCGAGGTCATCAACCATCACTCAGCCAGTACAATATGTTCGTCTAACATCTTTGCATTTCCTGTTGTTGAGTTTTTCCCAAATAACAAAATATGTCAGCTCTTCCAACCCCCCCAAAAAAAACAAATATATCCATTTTGACAGTGAATTAAAATATATCTATATTTATATTCTCTATCTTAAATCCTTGGGTTATCTGGCGTCACCCGGGAATACAAAGCTACCTCAGCGTAGTTCTAACGCTCCTCAATGGGGGATTATGTTACAAATTTATAGACACGCTAACAGACAACGTGCACCAACAACCATGCCAGCTCACTTACACTCGACACCTTTCAACATGGCTGATTCACTTACACCACGGACTTCAACTACAGCAAAAACTCAGTTGCCCCACAGTTTTTCCCAACAGTGCAAATCCACTTACACTCAACATCTGCATTGCTGCCTTCGAACACTAACTTGCATCACTGATTTCATAAAGTACAGAAACACTTGCACTACTCACTTTAGCCATCCCTGTGTGTAGATTTTCAACATATCTTCGTTTTTCTTACTTATCCTCATAACATTTGTAATTGATATGATCAATTATCCAAGGAGAGGGCCTTGTCATGCCAACACCTGTTTTATGACTGAGCACACCTATAAAAAACAAATATTTAATCATTGACCATCTTAACCCTTGTCATGCTAATTCTCTTCATAACTTGACCCCCCCCCCCCTCGGGATGTTTAATGCTTAAGTGCCTTGACAGAAATCAACACACTTTCTTTCTCAACCAACCAATCAGATTTCATTTAAAGCATTGTATCAGCATCACCATCACCATCAGCAGCAGTAGCAGCAGCAGTCACCAATGCACAATAAGGGGAGTGTTCATTTTAACTGTGCTTATGGGGGTGGCCTTTGCTCCTTAACCTTGACACTTAGAACTGTTTCCTTGCCCACTGACCTTTGGCATATATTACCACAACTTTTTCTTCAGCTCCAACTCCTTTGCAAACCTCTGATCCAGCTGGCTTGACCAGTTTACTCCCACTTCCTTCTCCGGCTCTTTCCTTCAGTGTCTGCAACAGCTCACTACCTCTAGCTCCTTCTTGAGGCATTTACTCAAACTCTTTGCAGCAGCTCCTGCTCCAGCTCTTTCATACGGCTCCTACTTCAACCTGCCTCTCCATTTCCGGTTTCTTCTGCAATCACCAACTCCAGCTCCTTTTCCAATGCCCTTCTACATCCTGCCTTTTTCAGTGTATGTCGAAATCCTTACTTGTTCTTGTCAATTCAGCCCTGAGCCATGTATACACAGACTGGACCTACCCGAGGCATCTCATTACACCTCAGAGACAACCACTTTAATCCATATGACATCATCCCACACTTCCCAGGTTCCAGTTTCCTCACTTCTCTTGATCGAGCTTTTCCTGCTGTCCAGATCCTTTCTCTCTTCTTTTCTGTTAATTTGATGCCGTCCTTAACCTTTGCTTGCCAGGCTGTGCGATCTGATGACTCTGACTCGAGATCTTGTAGCTGAATGCCACAAGTGTTCAGGTCTCTGTTGCAGATGTCCTTGTAGTGCAGTTGGTCGTCCGATTGGGCGTGTTCCAGAGACCAGCTCTCCATACAAGATGTCTTTTGGAATGTGACTAACCTGCAACAATATATTTATAAAATATTCCCAAACACCCAGCAAAAGGACTACTAGCAGATAGAAAAAACAGAGTACTAATGATTCACCTCTTATTAATGTTCAAAAGTCACTCAATTATAAGGGTTATGAAGTTTGTAAGGTGGATGGTAAGATAACACTGTGAGGATGATAACAATGATTGTGTGATGATTGAATCGTAAAGTGATTCCTATGAACGCTAAAATGCAAAAAGCCTTAATTACTTACTGTTGTGAGTTTAGAGCGCTAGTGCGCGTGCGCACCAGATGTTTAGAAATAGAACTAAATTAGCGCCTTTTCCCAGCTTAGTCATTCGTTACCGACCATGTTGTTGTACCTGCTGAATTTTATGTTGAATAAAACCTTTCTAATATCTTAAAAGGTCTTTATTTTTCATTACAATTTATTCAACATAAAATTAAAAATTAACAACAACAATGGATGCTATACTGAGACCTGGTAAATTCGAAGGATCGTCAGATACAACCGCTGATGAATGGAATCATTGGTATCGTACCCTCATCAACTGCATCGACTCTCTCACAGTCGCTCATCCTCAAAATCCCCCGAATAAGTTAAGTATTCTGATTAATTTCATCTCACCGAAGGTCTATTCTCTTATATCTCACTGTTCAACATTCGAGAGGGCTATTAGCATCCTTCAAGCAACCTATGTAAAACCGGTAAATTCTGTGTTTGCTCGTCACCTTCTCGCCACTAGGAAACAAGATCAAGGTGAATCTATTGATAAGTTTCTCCTAAAACTAAAGAATCTTTTTAAGGATTGTAAATTTGAAGATGTTACTGCCTCTCAACATGCAGAGCTAGCGATACGTGACGCATTTATCACAAGTCTCACTTCCTCAACTATTAGGCAGAGATTACTTGAAAGTTTTGAAATTAACCTAGATCATGCCGTAGCAACTGCATGAAGTCTAGAAATGGCCCAACATAATGCAGCAGCTTATGACACATCAATTGTAGCAAAGGCATCTATTCATGCAGATGAATCTGAAAATAACTCTAGTTTGGAACTAACTAATGAATGTGCTGCTGTTTCCAGAAATAATCAGGCGACTCACTTCGCCAGATGCCAATTCTGTGGACGAGAAAATCATTCTCGAAATATTTGCCCAGCTCGGAATGCTGACTGCCTTAAATGTGGAAAGTCTGCCGATCTAAAATAAAACAAACAACTTATAATACCAGGACTAGTTCTGCATATATTGCCCTCACTGCGTCATCCCAATGCACTCCATGCACATAATATTCTGTAGTAAATGCAGCAATTAATAGTACCTGTTTGAAAGCTATGGTAGACAGTGGAAGCACTCATAACTTTATACGAATGAACATCGTGAGATCACTCGGCCTTAGTATATTACCTTCTAATGATACGGTAAGCATGGCTTCCTCGAATCTCACGAGCAAAACCTTAGGACACTGTGTTGCGTCCATCGCTGTTAATGGACAAATTTACACTAATATGCGTCTATCTATCCTTCCTAACTTGTGTGCTCCAATTATACTAGGACAAGAGTTCATGCAATTGCATAACCGGGTGGAATTCCATTATAACGGAAAGATACCATCTTTACAGATTTGTAACGTCACTCAGATGAAAATCGAGCCACCATCTCTTTTTGCTAATTTAGCAAAGAATTGTAAACCCATCGCAACAAAAAGCAGAAACTACTCAGCATCGGACTGCGAATTTATCCGGAATGAGATACAAAAATTATTAAAAGAAGGTATCATAATCAAATCGAATTCCCCATGGAGAGCTCAAGTACTAGTAACTAGAAATGAAAGACATAAGCGTCGCATGGTCGTTGACTATTCTGCAACTATAAATCGGTTTACACTTTTGGATGCTTTTCCGCTTCCCAAAATTTCGGATATCATACGCCAACTATCACAGTACAAAATTTTCAATAAGTTGGACCTGAAGTCTGCATATTATCAATGCCCTATACGTAGACGAGAGAATTTACACAGCATTTGAAGCTGACAGAGGACTATACGAGTTTTCTAGGTTACCTTTTGGGCTAACGAACTCAGTAGCTGTGTTTCAACGTATTATGCATAATCTGATTCAAGAACATGAACTCCAAGGTACATTTGCCTACATTGATGACATTGTCATCGGAGGAAAAACTAATAAAGAATTAAACGAAAATATGGAAGTTTTTAGAAAGGTTGTCAACCGTCTTAATCTGCAACTAAACCCTGTAAAATGTGAATATGGTATAACCAAACTAAAGTTTCTAGGGCACTTATTGGAAAATGGAACAATCAGTCCTGATCCAGACAGACTTACACCACTAAAAGAATTACCGATTCCGAACTGCAGTAAGTCACTCAGGCGGGCTCTAGGTCTCTTCTCATACTATTCACCATGGATAGAGAATTTCTCAGATCGGATTTCACCTTTATTAAAGATTACGTCCTTTCCTATCACTGAGAAACTCAAAAATCAATTTCAGCCATGAAAGATGAAATTTGCAAGGCTTCGGTTGCAGCCATTGAGGACGAAATTCCTTTTACAATAGAAACTGATGCGTCTGCGACAGCATTAGTAGCCTGCCTTTCCCAGAATGGACGTCCAGTAGCATATTTTTCCAGAACCCTAATGCAATCAGAGCGTCGACATTCAGCAGTGGAACATGAATCGGCAGCCATTGTAGAATCTGTGCGTAAATGGCGTGACCTCTTACTCGATCGACACTTTACCATTATTACTGACCAACAGGCTGCATCATTTATGTTCAACACGCAGACACCAAATCGTATTAAAAACGATAAGGGTGACCTCCAATCCGTAGTGGAATGGGGACAAAAATGGTTGGTCACATTCCATGCTGCTAAGACTAAGCTTGTTTCCTTCAATAACTACAAGAAACCTACTCTACCACCAATAGCAATGGCCAAGAACACATTACCTGAAAGTACTTCTTTTAAACTCCTCGGCCTAACGTTTACAGGGAATATGAACTGGAATAGATACATTGAGAGCATTGCCAAGGCTGCTGCAAGGAAGGTTGGCTCCCTCTACCGTGCTAGAAAACTACTTACGCCTGACAGTATCCTATACCTCTATAAGGCAACCATTCGCCCATGTATGGAGTACTGTTGTCACATCTGGGCTGGTGCATCTGCTTCTTGTCTCTCGCTCCTGGACAGGGTTCAAAAGAGAGTCGCCAACCTGATAGGTCCTGAACTGTCATCTAGGCTTCAGCCTCTGTCCCATCGACGAGATGTTGCATCCCTCTGCCTGTTCTACAAATACTTCAATGGTGAATGCTCTGACGAACTGCAAACACTTGTACCTCCCCGACGTAACTACCCCCGACAAACCCGACAAGCTACTAAGTCTCATCCCTTTACAGTAGAGATCCCTAGGTACAAGAAAGCCTTTTACTCCAATAGTTTCTTCCCCAGAACTGCGGTTCTTTGGAACTCCCTTCCAGGATTCTGCTTTCCCAACTGCAACGATATGCAGAAGTTCAAGTGTAATGTCAACAAACATCTTTCTATTCATCTCCCTTCATAATGACCCCACTAATTAAGTCCCTGATAGTAGCCCCCTACTTCAAAGTGGCACTGTGCCTTGTTTGGGGTGAAAATTGAATAAAAAAATAAAAAAAAAAAGCTGCTTCGGTGGAGACTTGAACTTTCAAACTATTCTTATGAGATAGTATATAGACCAGGTTCTCTTAATAACTCTGCAGATACCCTTTCTCGATCATGCTCTGCTTCGCGCTCATTATCACTAAAGGACCTGCACGCAGCACTTTGTCATCCTGGAGTAGCGAGATTCTATCACTTTGTGAGGCAGAAGAATCTACCATTCTCCATGGAAGATGCTAAGCGCACCTGCGCTGAATGTCAAATATGTGCTGAACTAAAACCAAGGTTCTTCAAACCTCCATCAGGTCGATTAATCCATTCCCGATCCCCCTTTGAACGTCTTTCAATAGATTTCATGGGACCGAAACCATCTACGAATAATCTCAAATACCTACTCGTGATTGTAGATGAATATTCATGCTATCCTTTTGTCTATCCATGTCAGGACATATCAACAAAAACTGTTATAAATTGTCTCCAGAATTTATTTACCTTTTTTGGCTGCCCAGATTCCATCCATAGTGATCGAGGAAGTTAGTTTATTTCATGTGAACTAAAAGAGTTTCTCTGGCAACATGGAGTTGTGATTACCCACTCAACTCCATACCATCCAATCGGCAATGGACAATGTGAGAGAGTAAATGGCACAATTTGGAAAACGATCAAACTTGCACTCAAAACCAGGCAATTGGACGAACGTCACTGGCATGAAGTACTCGACATAGCTTTGCACTCTATTCGATCGCTACTTTGTACAGCAACTAACTCAACCCCACACGAGAGAATGTTTAACTTTTCCAGAAGATCGGGCACCGGATATACCTTACCCGAGTGGCTGCAAGGAGGACCGGCCCTCCTTAGGAAGTTTGTCCGCCAACACAAGTCAGATCCCCTAGTGGAACCAGTAGATATAATATCTGCAACTCCCAATTTTGCCAGAATTCGTTTCCCTGACGGCGGTCAGTCAACAGTCTCAACAGAAGACCTAGCCCCCACTCCTGTCACTGACCCCTCCTCTACAAACATGGAATCTACTGTCTCCCCTGATCATGGTACATCACCAGACTCTACTACTCCATCAAACATCCGCGAACCAGAGCTGATTGATCAAGAGGAGACCCCAAAGAATAATACCTCACCAAATGGAGAATCTTTCTCTCCAGTCAACAAAACAAAGTGTTTAGAAATAGAAGAGCAGCAGCAACAGTCTGACTCGAAGAAATGCGTTTTCAAATTTCTTCCAGAAGCAACAAAAAGAGGAAGGAAGATCACCTGCAACCCGAAATATAAATAAAATGTGGTGGAGAGTGTTGTGAGTTTAGAGCGCTAGAGCGCATGCGCACCAGATGTTTACAAATAGAACTAAATTGGCGCCTTTTCCCAGCTTAGTCGTTCATTACCGACCATGTTGTTGTACCTGCTGAATTTTATGTTGAATAAAACCTTTCTAATATCTTAAAAGGTCTTTATTCTTCATTACACTTACACACTCTCCTTCTTTGCTTTGTTGGAATTTGCTTTTATCCTCATTTCTCAAAGCTAGTAAGTTTTAACATGAAGGTGTTAAATCAGATAATTTTCAACCAATGGAAATATTTCCAAACCAAAAATAAAGTAACACCTATTCATGAAAGTAATAAACCAGTGCAAAGTTGGAAACTCTCTTAAAACAAGGAGACATCGAGATATCATCAGCCGACCCAACAAAAAGGAATCCAAGGATGCATTTTATACAAACCGTCTCCTGCACTTCTGGGGCTGATAGTGGCGAAAGGAAAAGGACTCCATGAGTCATGTACCCGGTCTTTATAACTTGCACACACACACACACACACACACACACACACATATATATATATATATATATATATATATATATATATAAATATATATATATAAATATATATATATATGAACTACAAGAACAAAGGTAACGAACACACATACACAATGCCACATTGTCAAATACACAAATATACACATTTTCACAAAATGAACGTTTTAATTTGTAATTAATGTTCACTAAACTTCTTTACCTAAACACGTGTTGAATATTTACTAAGATTAAAATAATTCTTCTATTTTTATTTCTTATATAAAATTGTTTTCTTATAACTTTTTGTATTTCTCATTTATCATAACATAAAATTCTGTTTATGCTTTAGGTAGCACCTGTTACCTGGTGACTTCTATTATTTCAATATTTCATTAGCGGGACCCGTAGAAATTCCACAGGGGACTCATTCATATGTAATATATTGATGTTGGCATTCTGTAGATGTTCAGTGTAAATGGAGACGTTCTAATATTATTGTAGCTTTTTTGTTAAAACTGCAAAAGTATTTATCTAAGCTAGCAAGAACGACCGGCGTAATCCAGTCATAAAGTATATTTAAATATGATATTTTAATTCTCGCAGATTTCGTATATATTATTATAGAGTTAATGTTCTATCGATTTTTATACGTTATAAAGTTGTGATTTTAAAAATAAAAAAATATATATCCATATGACTTGGGTGCATTAGCAAAATAAAAACTCATGATATATATATATATATATATATATCATAAGTTTTTATTTCGTTGAGTTCCTTCAGCCATAATCGAAACCGAAACCAAAACTTATGAAGAATTCTTGATAAAATTATTTATAAAAAAAGAGATGGCTTGAGTGCCATCAGTTATAATCGAAACCGAAACTAAAACTTATGAAGAATTCTTGATAAAATTATTTATGACAAGAAATGGAAGTACATAACAATTAAACGACCCGATTTTAATGAGATCGATTGTATCGCGGCCATCTTGTTTATGTCGCAGATAAGGAGGGGGCGCTAGGGGAGGTAGCTCCAATCATCGCTTAAAGGTTGTCAAAATTTGACGAGATTATTTTGAAACATGGGCAGAACAAATACCTAGATTAAATTCATTTTTCATTTTGTCCTTTGTTAATCACTTTTTCGTTTAAAGGCAGCACCTCTTCCTCCTCCTCCTCCTCCTCCTCCTCGTTCGCGAAATAAGCAAGATAGCCGCAACACGATCGATATCATTCAAATTTGATTTTCCTCTGTAAAAAAGAAAACTATTTGATCAAATTAAGTGATTTTTTTTTTTTTGTATAAAAACTTTATTCCATAACGGGTACGTACAATATAATTCTTTTTTTTTTTTTTTTTAATATTTTTATTTTTTAATGTCTTGATCAAACTAAACAAGTACCCTAAAGGGTGCCGATAATAAACAATACCCAATTTAAATTAAGTTTTTAGTGTGATAAAGAAAATTAACACAATATTTATTATTTTAAGCAAATAAATAAATATTATTTATTTATTTTTACATAATATTGCGTTGTAATTTGACTTATAAACGTATTTTATACGTATTTTATTTTACAAGTTTTATTCTACTTTACAAAGTGTAAATATTGAATTATTACCATATAGCGATATATTACAATAACGAAAAATACCAATAAATTATGAGCGTTGCGTTCCGCTGTTTACAATGAAATTTTTGTATTTGTCCGGTGATATGTGCTTGTTGTCTTTTCTTGTTTTATGAAAATAATACTCGACAATATTTAACACATTACAATTTTGATTAAATATATAGAGACATATAGCTTATACTAAATGCGTTGAATTAAAATATGGGTAATAACTTTGCTTATTTTTATTTACTTTTTAAAATTCAATTCTTTATTGAATTAATAAAGTATTTCGTTGCTTGATTCTCCATTCCTATTTTTAGTATGTCCCTACACCGGTAATCGCCTAACAGCAAAAGGAGAAACACAAATATGAGAAGGAAAACTTGTATAGTGTGGAATTATTTTACTGAATTAAACGCCCAAGATGCCCTATGTAATGTCTGCGGTCGAAACGTTCGATATCACAGATCGAATACCAATCTTAGAAGCCATTTGCGAGTTTGGCATCGGAAGATCTGGTGCGAAAGTAAGTTCGTATTTCTTGCTTTTAGCTTGTTTTTTTTTTTTCATTTCGTAATCGTGTCATAAACAAACATTAGATTTTATTATTCGCACTGCTATTTATTCCCATCTTCGTTTTTATATTTACAACGTTTCTGCCGATGTAACCTCCGATGGATATGTTTTACAATAGACGACGAAACGAAAAAGAGGTTTAAAAAACAACAACCTAAACTACAAATATATAACAAATAAATGTTACCAAAGGCAAGATAACTCTTCTTCTACCTATCTAAACAACTCTTTTGTGTTTTGACTTATTTTAAAGCGTTGGTTGATAATTTAAAATTCGAAGAGAAAATTGTCTAAAACAATTAAAAATATATATATATATTATAGTACTTTTAGGGGTGGTGGTGATTTTTTGAAAAAAATTTTTTTGTCTTACGTAGTTTTTAATGCGGTTTAAAAACATAAACACCAAACATTTTTATGTTTTTCGTTCTTTTTTGGCGGTGGGGAGGATTCAATTATAGAACTTGTGTTGCTTAACAGGCGCTTTCTACAGTTTAATTTACCGTTTTTCCGTAAGTAACGTGCTGACATTTACTGATTAGAATACATTTGAACATTTTCGGAGATTTTACTGTTTTCTGTTTACATTGGGGAAGGAGGCGGCGTTGTCAGCATAAATGTCTACGAATGATCTTAGGATGTGATTTGGGAGATAATTGATGTAGATCAGAGAGAGAGTTTGGCCCAGAATTGAACCCCTGAGCGACTCCAGCATTAATACGGTAGACTTCTGATTTCTGCCCATCAACCACTACTCTAATGAATCTATCAGAGAGAAATAATTAATAATTGAAAAGACATTTCCAGCTATACCATAGCTGGAGATTTTGTGGAGTAGACCTTTTTGCCATACCCTATCAAAGGCTTTTAATATGTCAAGAGAAAGGAAGCCTCCGTCAAGAGATTTGCTAATCCTATGAGATATAACTGTTTGCACATCTGCTGTAGATCTAGCAGAACGGAAACCATATTGCATGTCACTGAGGAGGTTATTTTTGCTGAGGTGGTTGACTACTTCTCTATTTAGCACACATTCCAGCATGACACACAGGAGCCTGATTGGTCTCTATTGAGAGGGAGATAACCTATCATCTGAATTTTTAAATATGGGACATACTGATGAGGTTTTCCAGTATGTTGGGAAGCAATTCTGTTTAAGACAATGCTTAAACAGCTTTGTAAGTATGGGAGCCAGTTCTGGTTGAAGTTTTTTGAGCAATATAATAAGAATGCCGTCAGGGCCAGTTGCTTTACTAGAATCAGGGTTTTTGATTAACTTGGCAACATCATGCACAGATATTTGTATGTCAAATAGCGTGTTAACAGACACAGGAGGAAATGTGGAGGTATAGCGACCCTGATCATATAGAGTAAAATTATTGGAAAGGTTCTGGCAAAGTGTTTGACTTTGTCCGATGCTAATGAGATAACCTCAGATCCATTGATGATGGTTTATTAATTGATATATAATACTGATTGTTAAAAATATAAAATGATCAATTAATGAATTTAGAAGTTAATATTGTATGACATTTGCTGACAAGGCAATTATTCGTCCCCACTTGGAATACAGGTTCCTACTGTTCCCTGGAGTTGGCAAGGTGTTCTCTGATTCTCTTGAGCATCTACAGTGTGGTGCCATCAGATATATACTACATATTTCCTGCTGCAACCCTGTTCCCTCTGGAGTATATGATCTGCTTGAATTAGATCTGCTACTCGCCAGACTGTAATAGTTGCTTCTGTTGCCTACAGATTATTTCATGATCCTTTCCCCCATCGCAATGCTTAAACATTGCCCTGTGCTGCAGCTGAACAGACCAAACCTGCAACGATATATATTCATATTAAACTGCATAATCACACTGGTATTTGCTCAGAGATGTACTGGTGATCTCCTTTCACGTTGTGTTCTGCAGTCCTGAACGTGCTGCCTCAGAATTGTGCGAATGAACATGTATCACTGTCATATTTCCGGAGTTGTATACTGTCTAACTATCGTGATGTTCCTAAGTTTTATGCATTCCCTAATTAACTTAGTAGCCTCTGTCTATTGCTTACAGTTTTATGACCATCTATATATATATAAAAGCGAAAATGTGTGTATGTATGTGTGTTCGCTTTTTGTGTATGTCTACAAAAGGCTTTTTTGGCCGTGATTCTCGGTTGGCTCGCTCCTTCTTAAAACTTTTTATATGCTGTGTAAATAATAATATCTACGACTAAGGAACTCGGGTCACAGCTATCTTTAATTTACCCGACTTTTACAAGCTATTTTCGAGATATTTTTTGATCGCCGCATAGTAGGGAAAACAGAAACTGGCTTCCAGCACAAAACTAGGTCAAACATCATGCGACTTAACATTCTCGCACCTGTTATTTTCGCTTTATAAACGTCAACTTAACACATTTATCAATTCATCTATTCCCATGGTCGAGATGGTTAGGTCGCAGGTTTTTTTCCCCCCATTTCCTTTCCACCTCCGCATCAAAGGTTCGGGGTTCAAGCCTACCTTTCTACTAAAACTTTTTTTTTTCTTTTACACCTCCAAACACCCGGCCAATGTTTTTTTTTTATCTACCCCCCCACCACACACACACACCTTTAAACACCCGGGCAACGCCGGGTACCCCCCTGCCGCCTAGTGACTTAATAAAGGGGTAAAAAAATTGACTTTATTTAAAATAGGGATATGGCATAAAATATGATAAAATCTGACAATGTACAAATAAGAAAAAAAAAATGGAAAAGTGGACCCAACACAAGGTATAAAAGTTAAACTCGCATCAAAAACACATTAAGTAGACTAATATTTCATTTTTTTTTTTTTAACAGAAATTTCAAAATAAAGCAGAAATGCCTGAAATGGTATTATTTGGACATTTTTCTACAAGAGACAGATTGTAATTAAGAGATAAAAGGGGATGATAGAGATGTGGATGTCAGAGGGGAAGTGAAAAGAGGGCTGCATAGAATTTCTACTATTATTATATAAAAGGAACTTTGTGTGAGTTTGTTCTCTATGGACTCTTAAACGGCCGGACCAGTTTTTGCGAAATTTCACACAAATGTACTTTGTGTCTGCCAGTATTTTTTAGGTAGGTGTTGTATCGGAATGTCTTCAATAAGTATCAAAAATTGATAATTAAAAAAAAATCCTATAAGAAAAGGAACAGGCGATTTTGACTAAAGTTAACATTTTACACAACCTAACGTCACAAATGCATTGTAGACGTTTTATTACCACACAAGCAGAAAGACCCAACATATAAAATGAACAATAGGCTCTTTGATATGATAGGGGCTTATTCGAAATAAATGTTTTTGTTTAGAGCACAATTTAACTCTGATACTTGATTTGCATTTTAAACTTTAATTCAAGCCATTATATAAAAATAATTTTATAAAATCAACAGTAGGTTCTCTACAGTGCAATGTAGACTATAATGTATTGTGGACCAAGTCACTGTGGAGAGCATTGAAAAACGAGCGACAATGGTACAATGAGGAAAGAGGTGGCTGGTAAATTTTAATGCATCTAAAACCAAGCTTCTATCGTTACAACATCATTGCTCTGATCCCTGTCTGGCATCATTTGAAATAAATGGCTCTCCTCTTGGGGAGGCTCCATGTTTTGACAAGCTTCTAGGTCTGACCTTTACTCCTGATCTGAGATGGGACACATAAATTAAATCCATTGCCAAAACATTTGTTTATCCTCATTCATTTCTGCTAGTGTATAGTAGTTTGGTTGAACTAGAAAATTGGGAGATAACCCTAACCCTAACTTGGGAGGAGAAAGAGAGAACAGGGTGAGGGGTAGTGGATAACCAGCAACATTTACCCCAGGCGGGTTGAACTAGCTTTCTCCAAGGAAGGCAGTGTCAAGGGAATATTAAACTCACAACTGGCTCCCATTTGCATGTATATCCAGGTCAGGAGAAATGGCGACGTTAGGTTTTTGTAGTTCTTGCAGGGAGGTGTCAACATCCTACTATGTACATCACTTGGTATTCCCATCATGGTCACCCATCTAGTGGGAAGTAATGGCGGTCTAGTTGTTAATGACATGGACTGACGACTTGGATGTTCCAAGTTTGAATCCAGTTCATTCCACAAAAATCACTTTCACTTAGGATGTTGGCAACCTTCATGTGGTCCCTCCCATAATCTCCGATGTCTTTCTAGAAAGAATTCTGACTAGAAAAATATTGAGGAAACCAATGTCAACGAATAGAATCTTCGGATTCATACAATATGATAATGACCCATCAGGTACTGACCAAGCTTAACATTGCTTAACTTCGGTGATCTGATGAGAACTGGCATGTCAATGTGATTATGCTGTATATATATATATATATATATATATATATATATATATATATATGATGATTGCAACGTCTTGTCAGACGAGTGCCACTCCCTCAGACATTTAAAATCCATGAGCCCAAATGTCTGAGGGAGTATCTATACAAATATGATGTTACAAAGTCTTAGCTTTGTACGACAGCTAAGTCTCTCTCTCGGTTCAAAATGTTGAGATCCAGCAACAAGCAAGAGCAAGATAGCCAGCAACAAATTAAACTGCAGACCAGCTTAATGCGGGTACTGGTCTTCCGCTTTATGGTTTTTTAAATCAGAGATTTGCTTCTCCTAGAAAGGTTGCCTTCACCACGGCTTACGGGAGCCCTCTCTACCCCAATACACATATACACACATACAAATATACACGGTGCTAGTTGGCCGTTGACCCAGAAAAAGAGTTCATTCGCCCTTTGAAAGGTCTTGTTTTTAATCCTTCAGGGAGACTAGCCGCCCTCCTCACCAAACAAGTCTGGTGGGGGAACCAGTTTAGTCGCCGGTGACCCGACCATGAGGCAGGTAGTACTGGGTTACATGGTACCAGTAGCATATGACATGATCTGACATACAAAATATGACATGACCTGACATATATATATATATATATATATATATATATATATATATATATACAGTTAGTGGATAGTCACTGAATGGATGAAAATAAGTGTGCGGCTTGATATGACTTTAATCTAGAAACTTCAATCATGGGGGGGAGGGGGAGAAGGAATACTGTAATGAATGAATGAAAGAAGGGGGTGTGGGAGGGAGAGATGTAACTAATTTCAACCCTTATCCAAAACTATTATTTTCTTTGTGGATCTATTGAAATTGTCGAGAAGTTTTGTTACTGAGGTGATACCATCGGAGCACTGGATGGAGCAGGTGCTAGTGTGATTGCAAGACAATAGATGGAGTAAGTTCAGGAAACGTCCGTCATTACTAACCAGCAGAGCGTTATCACTGTCGACCAAAAGAATAGTCTATCAGGCATGTGTATGCTGTATGGAAATGAAACCTGGCTAATGAGGGTTGAGGACATGCAGTGCATGGAGAAAAGTGATAATGATATGACGTATGTGTAATGAGTATTGAAGACGGGCTTAGTTCTGATGACCTCAGAGGAACATTAAATCTGGACAGTATAGACAGATGTATACAGAACAGGAGACTTCAATGATATGGCCATGTTGAAAAAAAATGGATGAAAATTATTGGGTCAGTTGAGGTAGCAAGTCCAGTTCAGAGGAGAAGGCAACATGGGAGGAAATGATAACAATAGACCTGAGAGAAAGAGGGACAAATAAAGACCTGGACAGAAATAGGTTAGTTTGGAAATTAATCTCTCAAAACCATCCAACACATGCCAGCATTTTTTTTTTACTCATCGACTAGCTACAACCATCATCAAGTTTTCTCTATCTGTCTAAATCTCCAGTAGATATCTCACTGCTGATGAAATTCTCTACCTGTATAAGAGTCAAGTACGTCCAAGGATGGAATACTGTTGCCACATCTGGGCAGGAGCTGCTAGAAGCAGCTTATCCTGCCTTGACAGAGTTCAAAATAGACTTTGTAGCCTAGTGGAGGATGCCCTTTTCCCTTCCCTGCAACTTTTTCCCCACAGAAAAGACGTTGCAAGCCTGTCTCTGCTTTGTTGTTTTCATGGCACGTGCTCATCTGAGCTCTAATCTGTGGTCCCCCCTGTGGTCTTGACTTTCATGAAAAACACTCATCTAACTAAAATCACTATCAATAATTTCCCCCACTCTTTATCTGTACCTAAACCTAAACGTACAGTCCATGAACAAAGCTTCTTTCTTAGAACTGTGCACCTATAGAACTCTCTTCTGTTTCCCTGCTTTCCAGCTGACTATAATATGGTTGTCTTCAAGTCCAAGATAAACAAATTTTTGATAAGCCATCCCCTTAAGTAATCCAATTTACCAAATTCCCACTACTAATGATTATTACGATATGTTCCCTTTTAACCACTGTACTCTCATTAATCCTTATCCTCGAATGGCCTCCGGCCATTGATAAGTTGTGACTCATTGTAAAAAAAAAAAAAAAAAAAAAATCTAAATGCAGATTCCATGAATAAAGCTTCTTTCTTTGTAGAACACTGTTCCATTTACCTGCGTCTCGGCCAATTACAATATGACAGTCTTTAAGTCCAATATAAACAAGTTCTTGTTGAATAATCAAATTCTACCCAATCTACACCAATGATGATTGCTACACTGCCATCTTACATTCATTAACCCTTATCTTTGGTGACTCCCCCCCCCCCAAATGTTCACCCTCAAGGCATATTGCTACTTAGACATAAGGAGCTACTATTTATGATCGTATTTACACGAGATTGGTTTACATTACATTTAAACTTCTTCATGTCTGTACAGTCAGGGAAAGGAGAGAATTCCAAAGTCCAGCCGTCTGAGGGGGGAAAAAAATATTTCAGTATAAGGCTTTCCAGCATCTAAGGATCTCTACAGTGAAGGGGTGGGATTTTGTTGCTAAATGGGTTTGTCAGGAGTATGTTTCATTAAAATACTTGTAAAACAGGCACAGAGATGCAACACTGTGGTGATGGGACAGCTGCTGGAGCTTAGTTTACAGTGCAGGACCTATTAGAGTGGAGACTAGTGCTAGACTCACCAGCTCAGATGTGACAACAATACTGTCTGCATGAGCGAATGGTAGCTTTGTAGAGATGCAGGATACTCTCAGGTGTGAATAATTTTCTAGCACAGTAAAGGAAAACCATTTTCAGCTTTTGCAATATCCTCAATCTATTTGTTCCAGTTCATGTTGTCTGTGTATGTTTAGCATAGGTCTACCTCAGTTTATCATGCTTCCTTGTGGCAAGGATATTCAGATGTGTTATGGGGTTAATGCAAAAGGTGTTATGCTGCACATGACCAAACCATCTAAAGAACTGAGTATATATAAGGCATCCTCCATAATTTCAACATTACCAAGTCTATAGAAACATGATGGGATTCTTTCTTGGGTAATTCTTCATTATTAGAACAAAATTTGAAAATTGAAATATAGAATTTCAAGTAAAACCAATGGTATCTACTTAATTGTTATGTAGCTGTAATGAACATATCCAAAAATTATGAAAAATGATAAGGTACAAAATTGATTATTAACGAAAATAGTTTTTGAAGACAATTGGCGAAAATTGAGGTTTGCTAAATTGGCATAAGATTTAAAAAAAAAAATTACCTTGTTATGAGTCAAACTCTCTAATTTCTTTTTTTAGCAAAACTCGGTGTTCACTAATTGTCTTTGAAAACTATTTTCATTAATAATTAATTTTCTACCTTATCGTTTTTCATAATTTTTGAATATGTTCATCAATGCGACATGACAGTTAAGTATATACAGGGTGGAACAATAAATTTGTCGCCCTAAGGAAAACAACACTACAGCTTTATTTTAACACTTATTGAAGACATCAATTCAGGTAACTTGATTTTGTAGTAGAGCTGACATCTATTCAATGTAGCCACCTTCAGTCTCAATCACCGCCTCGATGCAAGTCCAGAACTGGGAGATTGCCTTTTCCACAAGTGCCGGCGGGAGCTTGGCAAATACATAGTGGATGGCGGCGATCAGGCTGACTTTGGTGTTGTGGGAGGCCATGTTGGTGATGTTCTCAATGTATGACAAAACGAAGTGATCCAGTGGGTTCAGTGAAAGAAGGGTACAAAGTCGTAGCCAATAGATGAAGTCTGAAACCACGCTTTGGTCTCTTTTGGACTTGTGGGCCAGCACCAAGTCCTGTTCCCACACCCAGTAGCACATCCAAGTACACTTTGGTGTTGACTTTCAAGATGTGGGGTGGCATGACGTGGCCCTCAGTCACTTGAAACCACACCAAAGACCATAACCTTTGTTTTCATCACCCTGCGCATGTCCCTGTTATTCGTGGCAATCCAGCGATGCATTTTGAGGGCGCTGGCAATGGTCCTGTTGTTATAACTTGGATCAGTAGAGAGCATGAGTTGTACAGCAGCGCATTTCCAATCCCGCTCGTTGAATATTGTGTCAGTTTCAGACATGATAGACGACTTCTATCGCTCTTGGGATTTGTACACAGCTGGCCAACTAGTAGATGGTCTGCAACAGAAAAAGAAAATCATCATCAAACGGAAATGGAATCATGTCATCTTTTCTATGGCGACAATTTTATCATTCTACCCAGTACCATTGTTTTACTTGAAATTCAATATTTTGATTTTCGAATTTTGCTCTAATAACAAAGAAGCACCCTTTCATTCTGCAGCCGCACATCCACCTGATTGTTGCGTGATCATTATGTCAGACTTTCCGCAGATCAAAAGTGTTTAGAGCCCACATCTCACTGCCATGCAAGATGGCAGAGCCAACACAGGCTGAAAAAACTTTGAACTGAATCTTGAAGAAAATGTGCCTACATATAAAGATTGGCAGCAGGTGTTACCTGATGATTGTCTCAGTGGTCCTGTTATGGTAAAACAATAAAAGTTTTAGGTATAACATAGTTGTGTTCAGTGTGTGCGCGTGTATTATACTGTTGTTGTTGCAAACCACCCAAATGTTGTTCATCGATCGTTGTTGTTCATGTCGGCACTAGTAACAATCTTTTTTTGTTCAATACTGAGATTCTTCTCCCATCATTGATTCTCGGACTCTCGGCAATCTCCCAGAGTAGATTTCAAACATCAACTCTGCCCTCTGATCTGCTTGTCTCTTAAATATATCTACTCTTGACTGGAAATCCTAGATGTCTGGGCTTTCTCTCAGTCACCCCCCCCCCCAGTTGATTATTGGAACTGGCAGCATCTGCTCGTTTTAAATTTGTTTTTTTCTTTTTCAGATGTTTTCAACTGAACACTCAGAAACTAACAACTAATTGCCAATGCGCCATTCTGTCTGGGATGTTCAATGGATACATTAGCTTTTTTACTGTTACTCACTTATTTTACTTCCTCATCATTTTGTATTGTCAATTATTTCCTAACTTAACTTTTTTGGGGGTCTCAGCTGTGTATGTATTTGTATGTGTTTGTGTGTGAGAGGCTGGGGTGGGGTGTCCATAGTCTCACAACAGATGAAAGAGATAAATGCGGAGAAAAAGAGGAAGCAATATTGCAACATGCTTATTCGAGATAGAGAATGTTGTGGTTTTCTGTGATTAATATATGGAGATAATAATATAATAATAATAATAATAATAATAATAACATATTAATAATAATAATAATAATAATATATTAATAATAATAATATAATAATATAATAATAATAATAATAATAATAATTAGATAATAACATTAATGAATTAATTTTATCTTTTAAGAATAAAATTGTTTTTTTTTTTTTGTTCCTTTTTTTTTTTTTCCTCCTTCACCAGTGACCAATAATGGAAGTTCAGAATCAGCCAATTTTCAGTCCCCGAATTACGGATCAGTTCCAAATGGTGTCGGTAGTGCTAATGAGCAGCTAACATATGGTCCGGATTCCTCGGATACTATTTTCATAGATTCACAGGATGTGCCCAATCATCTCAACACCCTACCATCCACAGATTTGGGATTTTTACAGCAACAGCAGCAGCATGAACAACAGCATCATCATCATCATCATCATCAACAACAAGAACACCAACAACAATCGTCAACGCAGACAAAACATAATCTGTCTCTAAAATCTTCTCCTGTCCATTCACCAAGTCAGCGTCAACTCCAGAATCACTTGTCCATGGTGTTCCCAAATCTTCCGCAAGGAATTTATATAACACAAAATGTAAGTACTAATGAAAAAAAACAAAACTTTTTTTTCATTAAACTTTTATTCATCCACTGAATCATTAGGAGCTACTGTGATAGGGGTTAGATTCTTAGGGTGGGGGAGAATGCCTAAAAAAAAAAGGGTTTGTATTACTATACACATAGATTCGAAAAAGTTGTCAAAAAACAAATATATAACAAATAAATGTTATCAAAAGCAAGATAAGTTACTTTTATACCTAACTAGATAATTTTTTAGTGTTTTTATTTAATGTAACATGTTTATTCAGCTTGAAAAACATACAGTGTTTACCGATGTATTGGAAAATTAAAAATGGCGCCCGACTCTTTGTTGAACACGGTAAGTTTGGAAAAATGAGTTAAAAATAAAAAAAACTATACAAAATACTGTTAAAAACTCACCGAATATATGTAAGCCTATGTCACGATAATATATATTGAGCAAGTTTATAATAGTATTTTATATAGTTTTTTATTTTTAACTCATCTACTAGATCAGGCTGTCTGAAGATACTGGCTTCCTGACCTAAAAGGTCCTGGATATGACCTTAAACTATATCCGATGGTGAGGCCCCAGCTTGCGGGCTCTGGGGAGTGTGGAGCCACCCTTTAATTGCCATTGCTCCCAGGTCCACTCTGACCCGGAGTGGTAGTACCTGTTAGGGTCCCAGCTATGGGTTAAATAGAAACTGACTTGCAAAAAACAAATATATTCTATTAAAAAAATTTTCTTCAAAATCATCGGATTCCGCATTAAATAACCTGAAAAGGGTTGATATGCCGTAAAACAAAAACAAGCAACCAACCAATCCTGACCTAAAATACATCAAACATTGATGCTGTGACTGGTTTATTCAGTGGAAAGCAACCTTCTTTTTAAAGTCGCCTGATGAGGACTTGTGGTTTTAACCAACCATCTGTCCAAAACATTAGCATGTCCATTGTCATGACATTGTAAATTTATTTATATTGATAAAAAAATATCTTGCTCTTCTTTTATTGAGCACTCTTAAAAACCTTGTTAGATTTACGAGTTTTCACTCTTCTTACACACCTATAACTTGGTGTGTGTGTGTGTGTATATATATATATATATATATATATATATATATATATATATATAATATACTAGCAGGGGGCATCACCCGGCTTTGCCCAGTCATAAAATATGCTTAAATATATTTGATATGTCCAGATTTCATATCTATTATGATAGTCATGATTTCAAAAGTAAAAAAAAAAAGTATTTGGATGCTATCAGCTAGAATAGAAACCAAAAGCAAAACTGTAGCATTCAAAGCTGGTGATGTTACCACTGTACCAACCTGACATGAATATGAACTGATTAAAAATAAAGATGAATATACAAAATGTATAATGATTTTTTTCAATTTTGACCCCTTAAAAACTATTTTAACAGGCTAAAGACCCATAAAAGAACGGTCCATAAAAAATCTAATCATTTGAAGCCCCTAGTGCCGCTCTGCAACTTTTAGTTCCAGAAGAGATAGAATTTGAAAATATGGAGACAGACAGGCACAATGAGTTTTATGTATCTATAATATAAAGCTGAACGTCTGTGTGTGTGTCTGGTCACAAATAGGCTTCTATATGGTTGACTATTATAGAAAACTGATCACATATAATGATAGAAGATGTATTGAGACACAGGAATGGGTATGTTTGATCTGGCATAATGATGATTCATTAAAATTGTGGGGGTCTACATACGTGCCTGGTCCACAAAGTATGGAAATAAAAAATTTAAAAATTAAAAAAAACTGTTTACAAGTGTTTTTGATATAGATGTACATAATAATACTTTGATAAGTATGTTTTAACTTAAATAGGGATGGTATACTAAAATTGTGAGGTCTGCGTTCGCATATGGCCTCCATAGAATGGAAATAGGCACAAACTTTAATAAAGACTTTTCATATCTATCTGCGTAAGTATACTTTGATAATTATGTTTCAGTTTGAAAAAAATGGTATAATAAAATTATGGGGTGTTCATTTGCGCCTGACTTCCATAGAATGGAAATATGTCACAAAGTTTGACAAGGTTTTTTAATATAGATCCACAGAATATTGTGATAAGTGTTTCAGTGTGAACAGGTATGGTATAATAAATTATAGGGTTTATCTATTTTATTTTTACTTTCATCATATTTTGCTTTGGTTTTGATACCCCCAAATTCGAAGCTATCTCTTTACAACCCTTCCTTTTCATAACCTATCATACTTTAATAAATCAGAGTCCATTTTGTGTAGGCTGTTTTTGAACCTAGTCAACAACAGGTACTTTTGCTAGTATATATATATATATATATATATATATATATATATATATATATATATATATATATATATACATATATATATATAGTAATACATAGTAATAAGTAGTGATCTATACATAGTTAAGCTGCACATCTAAAAACAAGAATAGGTTCATGGAACGAAAGCATTCTACACTTGTGGATTGATAAAAAATTCTGTTCAAAATTCCGTATATAAACTTGAAGAAACTCAGAGTTTACATTAACCGAAATGTTATAAGAATAAACTCAAAATGGTAACAATAATCCAAATAATCTAAGTAATAGATAATATTACTTCCCTACATTAGTTAAAATATTTGTCAATGACAGATGCAAGACATCGAACTTGTTGTCACACAGGCTTGTTCTCAAGAGTGCCAAATATCTCAGAGTCTTTTCGGTTGATGCTACCAGATCAAGCTATCTGAAGGTACTGCCTTCTTGGCCTAAAATGCATCAAACATTTGCGTTATTTTTTCCTCTCCATTTTGAAAAACTCAATCATGTTCTGCAACGCAAAATATAAAAACAACAAATTTTCTCTACAAAACAAAGCAAACCAAACACCATGAATTAATATTTGAAGATATAAAAATCTTTTGGTTCTTCTTTCGTATTGTAGCACAGTTTGAAAATTGAAATACTGAATTTCAAGTAAAACCCATGGTATCTACCTAATTGTCATATCACAGTAATGAACATATCCAAAAATTACAAGAAACGAAAACGTAAAAAATTAAATATTAATGAAAATAATTTTTGAAGACAATTAGCGATAATTAAGTTTTGCAAAAAAAAAAAAAAAAAAAAAAAAAAAAACAGAGAGTTCTAATTGCAACAAAAGGGAGATAAATATTTTCTGAAAACTGAAAATCTTTGGCCATTTTAGCAAAACTCAATTTTTTCTAATTATTTTTGAAAACAGTTTTCATTGATAATTAATTTTCTACCTCATCATTTTTTGTATGTTTTTAATATGTTCATTACCGCAACACGACAATAAAGTAGATACCATTGGTTTCACTTAAAATCCAATTTTTCAATTTTCAACTTTCACTACAATAACAAAGAAGAACTAAACTTTTATCAAAATGACTGGATTTAACATTAAATAATCCGAAATGGCTTTATATGCCATAAAAATAAAATAACCAAATTCCAACCTCAAACAATGAGCATTTTTCATTGAGTACTTCTCTGAATAATGCAGATTTTTGTAATGCTTGTGCTATCTCTTTTTGGTCTTTCCATTCTCTCCAACCGTCCGCCTTCAGACATGATTTTTTTTTGTTTTTTTACATAGGAGGCACCACTTATCAAGGTCAAGAGGACATTCAAGGATAAGGGTTAATGAGTGTACCGTAGTCAATGGGATAATATCATAGTAATCGTTAGTAGTGGAAATTTGGTAAATTGGATTACTCATGAGGACAGTTCAACAAGAATTTGTTTATGTTGGACTTGAAGACGACCAAATTGTAGTCAGTTGGAAAGCAGGGAAAAAGAAGCTTTGTTCATGGGCTCTACATTTAGGTTTAGGCACAGATAAAGAATGTGGGAAATTATTGATAGTGGTTTTAGCTAGAGGAGTGTTTTTCATGAAAGCTTCGTGAGGGGGTGACCATAGGTTGGATCTTAGACAAGCACTTGCCATGAAAATAATGACAGACTTGCAACATTTTTTCTGTGGGAAAGTAGTTGTAGGGAAGATAAAAGAGCATCCCCCACTAGACTACGAAGCCTATTTTGAACTCTGTCAAAGTAGGATAAGATCTTTCTAGAAGCTTCTGTCCAGATGTGGCAACAGTGCTCCATCTTTGGACGTACCTGACTTTTATATAGGTAGCATCTGTGACATCAATCGATGTTGGTTCCTCTACATTTATTTTTTCAAGGGAAAGAGGGGGAGGCAGATTATAATATTTTAGTTTATGTTCATGTAACTCCCTCTTTATTTTTATTATTATTACAAATGTATAGCGACCATCAAAAATGATGGACAGAAAAATTATGCTTTTCCAATGTTTACACTAATATTCATGTAAAATTATGCCTCAATCGATGAAATTGAAAAAAAAAAAATAGAAATAAGAGAGAAGGAGAATGTTTAAAATTCAAAAGATTAAAAATCAGTATCGAAAGAAGACAGGAAAAAAAGAAAGAAAATTTCTCATTATGGAAATAGAGCAAAGAATTTCTTTTCGAATCTGTTTTAGATGACGGGTATTGTCTGACTTGCTATTTGCTTTCTCTCTTCCCCTAAAAAATTGAAATCGTTTTGTCCAGCACATTTTTTACTTGCATGATTAGAGAGAACTTACAGAAGTATTGAAGGATTCTTTGCATTGTATGTAATCTAGCCCCATTTCTCCTCTTCTGATGAGAAGCATTAAGCTTCGAAATACCTAGGTTTAAAGAGCATTTATAACACCTATTGCTTTCTTATCTATAATTCTCTTCATCTAATATATATATATATATATATATATATATATATATATATATATATATATATATATATATAGAGAGAGAGAGAATAAATTTTATATATATATATATATATATATATATATATAAATAAATACACATTTGTCTTTATTATAGATCAAAGGATTATTATTATTATTAGTAGTAGTAGTAGTAGTAGTAATAGCTGATTTATTGATTAGAAACCAGCTTATCCAATCAGCTTGCCTAGAATATTCTATGCAATATAAATGCGTTAACTGATGAGATTGTTTTCTGATTGGACGATTGATGAGAGGGATTTATTTGTTAGCCAATCATTCATTTTGTTTGTTGTCAAATACAGATATTAATAATTACATCCTTTTTCAGCCTGAAGAAGAACTCAGTGAAAAAGAGAGGACAAGAGACAGTGGAATTATAAGGTAAGTGACATGTTGAAACCTTTTTGGAAAATACTGCAGTTTTATTATGCATCTGACACGCAAATTTCTACTATTATATAAAAGGAACTTTGTCAGTGAGTTTGTTCCCTATGGACTCGAAAATGGCTGGGTTGATTTCTTATGAAATTTTACACAAGGGTACTTTATGCGCTTGGCAGTGTTCTTAGATAGGTTTTGTGTCAGAATGTTTTCAATAAGTATCAATAATCGTAATAATCGATGAAAGAAGGAACAGGCGATTTTGACCAAAGTTAACATCTTGCACAGCTTAACATCGCAAGTGTATTTAAGTTTTATTACCACACAAGCCAAAAGACCCAACATATAAAATTAACAGTAGGTTCTTGTTTCATTTCATGCCACATCATCCCCCCTTTTTTTTTTTTCTCAGAGGACACGTTTCCATTTCCTTTTTTTCAAACTCATGGTTAGGGTCACAAAAAAGTCACAAAAAGGAGATTCAATGTGATAAACACAACACAAAAACGCGGGATTAGGTCTGTATGGCGGGAAACACACATGCTAACTGGGACAAGCTAATGCTGGGCCATCTCGACACATCGCGGTAGCATCTGGAAACTCGTAATATGGATTTTCTCTCATATATTATTATATCAAATATTATGAGAAATTTTATCGAAAAAAAACTTCCCACCATCTTGTTTTTGAATGATACACTGCTAGCGACACCTATTGGGAATATAAGATCGGCAAGGGGGCAGACAATCGACTTTCCACACTATAGAAAAAAAACTTGGAAAATTAAGACATTTATAAGTTTTTGAGGATGTTGAAAATGAAAATAACGTTTAAAATTACAGCAAACGAGTAGTTTCCAATTTATGAAGAAATGTTAGTTTAAAGAAAGTGGGGTATCACTTTTCTATAATAATTTAACATATAATGATCACCCACTTTATGGCCGCCACTAGTGTAAAATTTGAATTTACGCCGCTGAAATACACATTTGCCGAATTTTTGTTGGGGGAGCGTCAAAGTGTGGGTGCTCGATTTACGTAAAATTCTTCATATTTTGGAAACTACTCGTTTGCTGGAATTTTAAACGTTATTTTCATTTTCAACATCCTCAAAAACTTATAAATGTCTTAATTTTCCAAGTTTTTTTTCTATAGTGTGGAAAGTCGATTGTCTGCCCCTTTCTGGTCTTATATTCCCACCATTCCCAATAGGTGTCGCTAGCAGTGTATCATTAAAAAACAAGATGGTGGGAAGTTTTTCTTCGATAAAATTTCTCATAATATTTGATTTTCTTAAATAAAAAAAAAACTACTTGATCGATTTACATGATTTTTGGAATATGACATTTTCATGCAGTGACAAGTACGTACATTATAAAGATTTTTTCAGATTTTTATAGTAAAAAAGATTACTAGTGGACCATTTATAGACTTGCATCCCGAAATTTTGTTCTGATAGTGTAGAAGCGCCAATTATTTTAATGTTTTTTCCCAATGGAATTTCATTTTTACATGTTGGTTTATCTGTGAATTTACTATTTTTATTTACGTCTGTTTATAGTGTGTGTGTGTTTTGTTTGCTTTTTTTTTTTAGTCAAACATTTAAAAATATTATTTAAATTAATAAAACTGGATTGGTTATATTCAAGGGATTGCCTGCTCTTCTTCATTTCCAGTTGCTACTGTCCATTTGATTGGATAATTAGACATGGTCAAGCAGACAAAAAAGCCATTCTTATAATGGGGGAAAATGGGGGGGGGGGGCTCTTATGTTATTGAAGAGAAAGATAATTATTAAATCAGAAAGGACCATATCTTGCTCATCACTGTCATCCCATCTACAGAGCTGTAAGTAAAAGAAAAGAGCAGATAATCTTGACCATAACCACTCGATTTGTAGTAAATGGATTTATTGGAATCATTAAAAAAAAATATTGTTTCTGTTTTCTTAGCAGCCCAGATGATTGTGACAATATGGAATCGAAAGAAGCTATTGCAGCTCAGATTGAAATGATGCAGTCATCCAGTTTTGCAAACAGTGAATTAATAGAAACTTCGCCAGCAGCGTAAGTAATCGTTTATATGCCGAATGAAAAATGTCACATTTTGGAATCATTTTTTTTTAGATAGGAAATAATAATTAACACGATACAGATTATTGCGACTGCTCTTGGGTGTGTTTCTCACAACGTTTCAGCTGATGTAACTTCCGATCTTATAAGATTTTCATGTTTGACAAGATGGCTATTAAACCAAGTTACGAAACTAGTAAACCAAATACTCAAGTATTATGACCACTGTATGGTTCTAATTTTCAGTAATGTAGAATACAGATTGTGTTATTTTTTTAGTGGGATTTTCAAGTTAAATTCAGTTTTTACAACTTTTGTTTATTACATGATTATAGAAGTTACAAAACGCCGTCCCCTTCTCATGTTAAAAATAGGTTTCTAAATAATACTGTTATTATTTCAGTATTTCAGTATAATCACATTGACACACCAGTTCTTGTCAGATCACCGAAGTTAAGCAATGTTGAGCCTGGCTAGTACCAGATGGGTGACCATTTGGGAATTCTAGGTGCTGTATGTGCTCTCCGCTTATCTTGGCATTTGTTTCCAGTCGTCCTGAACTTCCACTTGTCACTGGTATTTAGCAATGTCGACTCAGGAGAGGTGTGGTTGAGGATTGCGCAACTCTTGCCTCAAAAATTTCACACGCGGGCACCCTTACAGTGGGTATCTATAGTCTGTCAAGACTGAAGGAATTTTTTTTTTTGATTATTTCAGCATGTTACTATTCTGCATAAGTACTAATTTTCTTGATATGTTATAATATAACCAAGTTCTCAGGTTCAAATAGAAGATTCCTAAGTTTGAAAATATGCATCTGACGAAGGTCGATGGTTACATCGGCCAAAGCAAAGTAAAAATACAACAGGAAAGTAAATAAAGAATAAATGTAATAGATTTGAATGAATCTATATAATATTGCTTGAACCTTCGTTAGTTAGTCCATATATTACGCTTTGAAAAAGGATAAATACAATTTTGTTGCTTGTTAAGATATAGTTGACAAATCTGTTTTTTAAATATATCGTTTAAACAAAAACAATATTACATACTTAATTGTCATGTCGAAAATAGTAATATATCCAAAAATTACGAAAATTCATCAAGTATAACAACTGCTATTGTGTTTTTAGTAAAAAAAAGTCTATCATTATAGACGACAAATATTGCAGCCATGACACAATCTAAAATATTCCTTTCGGAGTTATGTCCCCTGTTTGTAGCCTTCTAATACCTACTTTATAACGTCTAAGAAAAATTCGATTTTACCTGATTTTCCATAAAAATTACTTTAAACTAGAAATAACTTTTTACTCAATGATTTTTCATAATTTTTGGATATATTACTATTTTTGGCATGACAATTAAGTAAATGATATTGTTTTTGCTTAAAACAACATATTTTTAAAAATATTGATCTGTCAACTGTATCTTAAGCACCACAACTTTTTAAGACCAAACTGCTTCAAAAAAGGCCAAATTTGTGGAACTTAGCTTTAAAGAAGGCCAAACTGCTTCAAAAAAAGGCCAAATTTGTTAAACTTAGCTTTAAAAAAGGCTAAACTAGCAATTCTAGACAAGAATTTCATGTAGCCTCATTTTCAAATCTCATTATAATAATATATGTCATTATTGTAATGGTATGAGAAATTAACTGATAGTGATTTCAATGTGCAGCGACTCTTCACCAAAGAAAGAAGTCAGCGAAACGTTAAGAAAAAAAGGGATCATTCAAAAGAAGCAGAGCAAGTAAAAGAACATTGTCTGCCAAGAGGTGAGGGAGTGAAGAAGTAAATTAAAGATTGTCTCTTACAATATATGATTTTATTATTTGGATTGCACTATCTAGCACAATATTACTTTGTGAGTATTTATTAGTGCTTATTAATTTATCTCATTTGGATTAGTTGTATATTTGAAATACAATAGACACTATTTTCATAGAAATGTTAATGAATTCATATTTGCTGTATGCTATTGTTTTTTTTTTTTGTACAAAAACAAATTTTTTGCACTATCTAAGAAAAATATCAGCTTTATCAAAACACTAGCGAGGGGTACCCGGCGTTGCCCGGGTGTTTAGGGGGGGGGGGTTAAAAAAAAAAGTAAGTATGAGGATCGAACCCGAACCGTTGAGGCAAAGTTGTAAATTAAAGTGTGAAAAGAAAAAAAAAAACGTGTGATGTTAACCATTGCCCCACCGCGAGATGCTAACGGAAATATGTTTGAATTTATTTAATTAGTTAGATTTAGCAGGTGCCCGTTTTAAATGAGGTCAAGTTTTGACTGCGGGATAGTATTCATTTACTGCTGAACGCTTTTTTTTTTCCCCCCCCGAAGATGTTATAGGAAAAAGACTAACCCACATGCGGCGAGCGACAAATATTGAATATTTATCTTCCCGAAATCGACCAAATTAAATAGACAGGTGAGCTTCATTGTTAAGTGTGAGATATTACGATTTGTATGTGATATAAAAAGTTGTGAACCGAGCGACCACTTCTCTGAAAGAAGCCTTTTGTAGACACACAGAAAAAGCGAACACACATACATACACACATACATACATACACACATACATACATTTTCGCTTTTATATTTATAGATTTTCGTTCATTAAATATATTTATCATTGCCAGTAAATTAATAATTGAATAAAGTTTCACTTTTTTTTTTTTTTTTTTTTTTTTTTTTAAGATGAGTTTGCGCATCTTCATAAGAGGCTTTGTTTTCGTTGCTAAGGAGAGTTAAAAGTTGACATTGGGTTTATTTTCGTCAGGTCAGCCTCTTAACTTCCCTTATTTTTGTCCTTTAGTCCTCACACTCCATGAGTATTGGTTCTGACAAAGTGGTAATAATTGGTGTTTTCTAGGTTGGAATCTATTCAGTTAATACTAATTATTGGCTAATTTTGAATCTTGAAGTATTTTATTTCATTTTTAGCTCCTTACATGAAACAAGTGAAGCATACATGATCCCCTGTGAGTACACAGTGAACGAGGCATAAAAAAATGCATTCCTCCCCCTCCAGGGGACATTAAATCCTAGTGAAGTTGAACAAACGGTGCAGTTATAGGCCTTAACATATGTAAATTTGAGTTCTGCACCGTGCAAAAAAAGAAATGGCTAAGTCCATCATTTGCCAACCACTCACCCACCCACCCCTCCATTTAGCCTCAAAAGTCCCCAAGGCCTTAACATATTTAAATTTGAGTTCAGCACCATGCAAAACTGCTAAATAGACATACACAGAAAATTTTGAACAAGTATGGTAAAAATAGTCCAAAAAACGGAGTGTTTTTATTAGCCCTAAAAGAATTATTGTGAAATATAGACTAACAAAATTATATAAAAATCAGTTAGTTACAACTTTTCCAAGGCATCAATTTTTTTTTTAATAAGCTAAAAAGTGTCAATTTTAGCCATTTTAACCTGAAAGACACCCCTAGGGGAGGCAACTGAAAAATCCGTTCTATTACTTTTTTACTTATATCATGTTTAATGTTTGTGCAAAATTTCAAAAAATTCCAAGGTGTAGTTATTGACAAAAGTACAGACAGACAAACAGACAAGGGTGAATTTACAGGTCCACCCTCCTTTTTTTAGGGGACCAAATAATACATAGATTGAATGAAATTGAGAGGAGGAGGAAGAGGAGGAGGAGGAGGAGGAAGAGGTGAAAATAGATAAATACTTTATTAGGTATGTTTACGCATATCTATCAGGGGCTCTATCCACTTGTTAGTCTGTCATGCTTAAGTTTGAAACAGCATTTTGCCAGTCTGTCATTAACACTTAGTAAAGTGAATTCATATAAATAAGCACAGTACGACTTGATTTTGTTATTGGCCTTGGTTCCTCCCCTCCCTCAATTCTTTCTAGAATCAAGTACTTACATGAGGGACCACATAAAGGTTGCCAACATCCACAAGTGAAAGTGTTCCATATGTAACTGACTAGATTCAACCTTGCCTCACCTAAGTCATCAGTTTGCAGCATTTTCGACTTTACAACTGCCACTTCCCACTATTAATGTTTCTCTTCTGCACGATATCAAAAAGAGAGATAGCTTGATGATGACATTGTTGATGGCTTCTCTATGTGCAATTGTTCTTAGTAACGCTGTTAGAATGGTTCACCGAAGAACTATTTGATTTTGAATAAAAGAAAAAAAAATCTGTTATTCAGAATAATAAAAACTTGACAGTTTTGTGCAAAAACAGCTGGAAAATGTTTTCTGAAAATCAATTCACAGCAAAACTCAGACGTCTCAAATTTCACTATTAGTGTAGTTTTCTGCATAAAAATCTCGAACCAGCAGGCTATGAATTTGCAACCTCATGCAGAGGAATACGCCCTCCCCCTCCAAAAAAAATAAATAAATAAAATAAGGAGAACCTATAAGCTGTTAGTGGAAACCTGTCATGCTTTAAGACGGACTTCTGGTGTTTGAATCATTTTTCCATTTTGACTAGATGGGTGATCAGAAAGTCCTGATTTAATCAATCACCTGGTTACGTTATCCCTAACTGTATTATTTAATGTTTTCTGAAAATCAATTTGCAACAAAACTCATCCTCATCTCAAATTTCACCATCAGTGTAGTTTTCTGTATATACAAGGGTCATTCCAATAGTACAGCCTCTTATTTTTTTTTTTTTTTTAACTCAAAAAGTTAAAGAACTACAAAGACGGTAGTAGTACTATTAAAACGAGCGACCTTTTGGGCTCCGGAATTTATTTTTCTCCATAGTCACCACCATTCTCAATGCACTTTTGCCAGGAATTCAATCACGCATCTCTGCTTCTGATGCATGTTCATGACAGGGTTTGCTTTCATGTTTCATACCGTAAATATCTGCAACAGAACAATGAAACTTTCAGGTCATGAATGCACAAGTTCACTCATCATAAAAGTGCAATTTACAATCCCCTCTGATCTATTTGAGTGGAATTAAATAAAAAATAGGAGACATTACTTTTGGAATGCCTCTTGTAAATTTCAAACACTCAACCCAAGTCACTGCTCTATTGGCAGACTATGAATTTGCTGACTGCAACTTCATGCAGAGGGATAACCCTCACACCCTCCAAAAAAAGTGGGGTCACTTCTAAGTTGTGGATGGCGACCTGTGATGCCTTAAGACGGAATCCTGTTGACTGAGTCATTCTTCCGATTCAACAAGAGATCAGAGAGGCTCAATCCAATCAATTAGTTGGTCAGTTTATCTCCAATCATAATTATTTAATCTGATTTCTTAAAAAAATCAAAACCTTATTTCTCCTTTTTATTTTCTTTCCAAATAAATATTAGATGTTGGTGGGTGAGGGTTAACAAAGTAGATTACCAATGCCAAAACGTAATGTTTTTAAAGAGTAATGTATTCTAAGAGCAGTGCTCTGTTTTCTTGTTCTTCAGCAATGACAGTGTCTTTTGCGAAATTTCCTTCTAAGACTAATGATCTCCACGAGTAACGTAATATTTCTGAGGGAGCAATCTATTGCATGAGGGGTGTGCAATAAGTAATGCCCCTGACCCACTTCCCATAGCAGTAGAGCAATGAAACTTGGCACAGTTATTAATCTTTCTCTACATAGGAACCACCCAGAGTTATGCATTTCTCCCATCGTTTGATGCAGCTCTGGAGACCGTTTTTGTAGAACACCCCAGGTTGGTCCTCCAATCACGACGTGACTTCAGAAATCAAGGCTGCATCATCTGGGAAACGCTTTCCTTTCAAAAACAATTTCATGGCTGGGAAGAGGTGAAAGTCAGATGGTGCAAGGTCAGGAGAGTAGGGAGGATGGGGATGGATTTCATAACCACACGCCCGTGCTTCTGATCTGGCGACATGCGAGTTGTGGACCGGAGCGTTGTCCTGCAGGAGAAGGATACATTTGCTGATCTTGCCCTGCCTCTTGATTTTGATAGCTTCCCTTAATTTCCTTAAAAGTGAAGCATAATAGGCTCCTGTAATTGTGGTATCCTTTGCCAGGAAATCTATCATCACTACTCCGTCCTGGTCCCAGAAGACTGTGAGCATGACCTTGCCAGTGGAGGGCTGCACCCTTGCCTTCTTTGGAGATAGTGAGTCCAAGTGCTTCCACTGCATTGACTGGGCTTTGGTCTCTGGATCATAGTGATGGACCCAGGTTTCATCCTGCTTAATCAGTCTTTTGAAAATCTTTGGCTTATCTTCTTGGCACATCAAATTCATCTCAAGCACTCGACTCATTCTCGCTTCTGGAATGGTGTGAGCAACCTGGGAATTCATCTGGCAGACACCTTATGCATGAATGAGTTTCCACAGACCCTGTACTAATCTTGACATCTTGGGCTATTTGGCGAATAGTAATCTACTGATCTTCCAAAATGGCAGCCTCAACTTGAGGGACAGATGCCTCATCAATGGCAGAAGGGGGGGGGCGACCAGGTCTGGGAGCTGTTTCCACAGACTTCCGGCCATGTTTGAATTCACAATGCCAGCGTTTTACACGGTCATATGATGGGGCATTATCACCATAAGTTTCTTTCATTTCATCAAAAGTCTCCTGTGGTGTGCATCCTTTCATATACAAAAACCGGATCACTGCTCAACATTCAACAGGCTCCATTTCACACCTGACTCAGTTCAAACACCTGTAAAACAGAAACCACAATTAATTCAGAGCTGTAATTTGCCACATAACCCGTAGATATATAAATCATTGCACATGCAAAATTTCAGCTAGATCAGACAACTGGAAGTGGGTCAGGAGCATTACTTATTGCACGCCCCTCATAGGACTGTAAATAATCTTCCTATGATTTGAATTGGTTTGAACAGAGCTGAAAGGTAGAAACAGACCAAATATCACGGTCTCATGTATGATCTGAAAAGAAATTGGAATCTTAGGGAGATATCAATCATACCAGTTATTATAGGTGCTACAGGACTTATGAAGAAGAACCTGAAGTCCTACCTAACTAATACTCCTGGTGAACCAAGTGCAAGAGAAATCCGGACAATTGCACTTAAGGGAACAGCAAGGATACTAAAAAGAGCTCTCGGTTGGTTTCAATAAAAAGTAGGGGAATGTTGGCAGCTGGTTTGGCTGCCCCATACCCAACATTACAATCTTCAAAGAAAGAAAATGAAAAACAAAAAACTTGATATAACCAATCAAACCAAGTGACTCCCTCCGACACTAATGTGTTGCCATTGTCTTCTAATGATCACCTTGGGTGCTTGTTCAGAATAAGAACGAAAATCAAAAAATTAAATTTCAATTAAAACCAATGTCATCTACTTAATTGCTGTGTCGAAATTAGTAACATATTCAAAAATTATAAAAAATGATCAAGTAGAAAATTACTTATTAATGAAAATAGTTTTCAAAGTAAATTGCAAGTAATACTTAAATAATAAACAGACAAGTTCATATGCTAGCAGGGGAGGTAAGTGCAGTCTGTTTTGGTATCAATAGATCATAAATCATGAAAGTACATGTTTTATGTAATAATGCAGTAATATTTAACTAATTATAACATGACAATTAAGTAGATGACATTAGTTTTTAATAATGAAAATTCAGTTTTGTGACGTTTTGATTTTCATTCTTATTCTGAACATGCACCCCCCCCCCCACCCCTTTGTTCAAGATTCAATCTTAAACAACTTATAAAAAAATTTCCTTGGTGATTTCACAATGCCAGTTTTGCATCCATTATCAGTTAGTCCATCTGCATTATCTACCAAAAAGCAGAATGATACTGGTCTTGATGCAGAAAGATGCTTGCATAAAGGGATGATTTAGAGTGTGATGCTGAGGGTATGCACATATCCAATGATAAGACAACAACTGGTCTTCCACAGCTGCTGGAACTTCAGTTCATCAAAAAACTGCCTCACGGTGCACTGCTAAGTATATACACATTATGTACCAGGTAGCTGTTGTCCCCAATGAGTGGATTCATTTGCCACAGTTTTTTTTTTTAATCCGATTGGGATTGGGTGACTAGTCATATAGCAACTGCAATTACAGACAACCACAACACCAACAGCAGCAACATCTCGGGGTTTACAATCTTGAATCCAGTGTTTGGTTTATGAATCCAGTACATGCATTCAACTTCCTTTCTGACTTGCCCAATAAGAGACTATGTCTCGGCTGAACATGATATAAGAAGGATAAATACACTACTTACTTCATCTTTTCTTGGTCAGGACGCAGTGCTGACAACAACTACACATGGCTTGAACCAACCCCAAACTTCTCTCTGGGTGCAAAATAGACCCCCCTACCCCACTACTGCCCTGAGCCTTCAGCCCAGAGTTCACCTTTGAAAAGAAGATAAATAATCCATCATGGCTACCACCAGACAGTGACATTGGCACCTGTGTACGGTACACATATATGAACTCTTTTCTCATCAAAAAACACTTTACTTGTGCCACCAGATCAGGCTGTCTGAAGATATTGGCATTCTGAGACGAAATGCACCTAACATCGATGCTTTTTGTTTTTCTTCTTCCTTTTGTAAAACTTTATTATGTTCTGCAAAACCAAAAACAAAAATACCAACCCACCTTTTCCCATTTCCTATTTCTCTTTCTATCTCCCCCACTTCCTGGCTAGTTTCCTAACTTAAAATCTACTAAACATCAATACTGCAACCCTTTTCCCTCTCCCATTGCAAAACTCATTCATGTTCTGCAGGGCAGGGAACAAAAACAATAAAATCTACTATAAAACAACCAAACCAAACACTACAAACTAGTGATTCAAGATACAAAGAGTTTGAAGAATAAAAACCTACAAAATAACTGGATGCAACATGAATACTATTTCCAAAATAACTGGATTCAGCATTTAATAACCTGAAAACGGTTGATATGCCGTAAATCAACCAAACCAAAAAACACTTTATAACTTTTTGTCTTCATCCATATTTGTGGACTTATACCATTACTAACCCTTCTCTTTTTCATTATTTTTTTATTAATACGTTAACAAAGGTGATTCAATAAAGTTGTTTTAAATGTTAGAATAAGACTCTGTCTTTCTATTTTACAGCCATCCTCGTTGGACATTATAACTCGACCATGCAGCAGGTAGTACTATGCTACATGCTGTCAATCAACAAACTGAAGAAAACTTTATGATTTTCTTTTTCTTTTTTTCCCCAAAATGCAGGATTGCTGACAGTTGCAGAACTGGTGAGCAAGTCCTTTCAAATTTGAATCTCTCTTCGTTAAACCCTGCTGCAGAATCGCAGGAATTAATATCGTCATCAGAAAATAAAGGTTAGTGTGATCATCTCTACTTACATTTCCTCCTTTAGTTGTTTAACACTTTTCTGTTGATAAAAACTTTGGACTTGTAGAAGTTACATGACTGATCTGTTTTCTTTATACAAGGGTTCGACAAAATAAAAGAAACACCTTAAAAATCAACAAAATTTATTTTAATATGGTGTAGGTCCACCTTTTGCGGCAATTGCAGCCGCAATTCTCTGAAGTATTGATTCATACAAATTGTGAATTGTTTCTAAAGGCATTTTATCCCATTCTTCGGCTAAAACATCCTCCATTTCTTTTAGAGAAGATGGCGGCAGAAATCAATTTCTTAGTTGAATCTCCAAAATCGACCATAAATGTTCAATAATGTTGAGGATCTGGGGATTGTGGTGACCAAATCAGATGCTCAACATCATTGGAATGCTATTCGTGCCAATTTTTTTATAATTCTAGCTGTACGAATTAGGGCATTATCTTGAAAGATGGCGTTCCTCTCCAGAAACAGTCCTTGAACCATAGGATGAACTTAGTCACCCAAAACTCCTAAATAGTCTTGACTGCAAATTCTTCCATGAAGAGTAATCATTGCTCCAGCAGATTTCCAAGAAATAGTACCCCAAATCATCATAGAACCCCTGCCATGCTTTACGGTTGGGAGAAGGCAGTCTGGATAAAAAGCTTCTTTCAGCTATCTTCAAATGTAGACTTGGCCGGTGGTTGGAAATAAGGAAGACGATGATTCGTCGGAGAAAATCACATTTTTCCACTGCTCGAGGGACCAATTTTGAAGGTTTTTACACCACTCCAATCACTTTGAAACATTTTCTTTGAAAGCAGAGGTTTTCTAATTGCAGCTCTTCTGTAAAATCCAGATTTGTGCAGCTCTCGACGAACAGTTGTTATGGAAACTGGGTCCTGTAAATGTTTATTGAGCTCTGCAGTGATTTTAAAAACAGTCTGATGGGCTCTTTCAGACATCTTCATCTTTCGACCAGACTTGTGCTTTTCTGAGGACGTTTTTCCTTCTCTTTTAAAAGCAGTCATTACTTTTGAGACAGTGCTTCTTGAAATGCTATACATTCGTGCAGTTTTTGTTAAACTAGCACCTGCTATACGAGCTCCAACAATTTGGCCTCTTTGGAAGTCCGTAAGGTTTGTCATTTTTATAGGAAAAGCTTTTGATGACTTAAAATATCTGTAAAAGAAATTTATTTTAATTAAGCATATCATATATATATATATATATAATAAACAAAATTAAGCATATCATATATATATATATCTATATAATAAACAAAATTAAGCATATCATATATATATATCTATATAATAAACAAAATTAAGCATATCATATATATATATCTATATAATAAACAAAATTAAGCATATCATATATATATCTATATAATAAACAAAATTAAGCATATCATATATATATATATCTATATAATAAACAAAATTAAGCATATCATATATATATATCTATATAATAAACAAAATTAAGCATATCATATATATATCTATATAATAAACAAAATTAAGCATATCATATATATATATATCTATATAATAAACAAAATTAAGCATATCATATATATATATCTATATAATAAACAAAATTAAGCATATCATATATATCTATATCTATATAATAAACAATATTAAGCATATCATATATATATATATCTATATAATAAACAAAATTAAGCATATCATATATATATATCTATATAATAAACAATATTAGGCATATCATATATATATATATCTATATAATAAACAAAATTAAGCATATCATATATATATATCTATATAATAAACAATATTAAGCATATCATATATATATATATCTATATAATAAACAAAATTAAGCATATCATATATATATATCTATATAATAAACAATATTAAGAATATCATATATATATATCTATATAATGAACAAAATTAAGCATATCATATATATATATCTATATAATAAACAATATTAAGCATATCATATATATATATATCTATATAATAAACAAAATTAAGCATATCATATATATATATATCTATATAATAAACAATATTAAGCATATCATATATATATCTATATAATAAACAAAATTAAGCATATCATATATATATATCTATATAATAAACAATATTAAGCATATCATATATATATATATCTATATAATAAACAAAATTAAGCATATCATATATATATATCTATATAATAAACAATATTAAGCATATCATATATATATATATCTATATAATAAACAAAATTAAGCATATCATATATATATATCTATATAATAAACAAAATTAAGCATATCATATATATATATCTATATAATAAACAAAATTAAGCATATCATATATATATATCTATATAATAAACAATATTAAGCATATCATATATATATATCTATATAATAAACAAAATTAAGCATATCATATATATATATCTATATAATAAACAAAATTAAGCATATCATATATATATATATCTATATAATAAACAAAATTAAGCATATCATATATATATATCTATATAATAAACAATATTAAGAATATCATATATATATATATCTATATAATAAACAAAATTAAGCATATCATATATATATATCTATATAATAAACAAAATTAAGCATATCATATATATATATCTATATAATAAACAAAATTAAGCATATCATATATATATATCTATATAATAAACAAAATTAAGCATATCATATATATATCTATATAATAAACAAAATTAAGCATATCATATATATATATATCTATATAATAAACAAAATTAAGCATATCATATATATATATATCTATATAATAAACAAAATTAAGCATATCATATATATATATCTATATAATAAACAAAATTAAGCATATCATATATATATATCTATATAATAAACAAAATTAAGCATATCATATATATATCTATATAATAAACAAAATTAAGCATATCATATATATATATCTATATAATAAACAAAATTAAGCATATCATATATCTATCAAACAAAATTAAGCATATCATATATATATATCTATATAATAAACAAAATTAAGCATATCATATATATATCTATATAATAAAAAAAAATTAAGCATATCATATATATATATATCTATATAATAAACAAAATTAAGCATATCATATATATATATATCTATATAATAAACAAAATTAAGCATATCATATATATATATCTATATAATAAACAAAATTAAGCATATCATATATATATCTATATAATAAACAAAATTAAGCATATCATATATATATATCTATATAATAAACAAAATTAAGCATATCATATATATATATATCTATATAATAAACAAAATTAAGCATATCATATATATATATCTATATAATAAACAAAATTAGTCATATCATATATATATCTATATAATAAACAAAATTAAGCATATCATATATATATATATCTATATAATAAACAAAATTAAGCATATCATATATATATATATCTATATAATAAACAAAATTAAGCATATCATATATATATATCTATATAATAAACAAAATTAAGCATATCATATATATATATATCTATATAATAAACAAAATTAAGCATATCATATATCTATATATCTATATAATAAACAAAATTAAGCATATCATATATATATATCTATATAATAAACAAAATTAAGCATATCATATATATATCTATATAATAAACAAAATTAAGCATATCATATATATATATATCTATATAATAAACAAAATTAAGCATATCATATATATATATATCTATATAATAAACAAAATTAAGCATATCATATATATATATATCTATATAATAAACAAAATTAAGCATGTCATATATATATATCTATATAATAAACAAAATTAAGCATATCATATATATATATATCTATATAATAAACAAAATTAAGCATATCATATATATATATATATCTATATAATAAACAAAATTAAGCATATCATATATATATCTATATAATAAACAAAATTAAGCATATCATATATATATCTATATAATAAACAAAATTAAGCATATCATATATATATATATCTATATAATAAACAAAATTAAGCATATCATATATCTATATATCTATATAATAAACAAAATTAAGCATAACATATATATATCTATATAATAAACAAAATTAAGCATATCATATATATATATCTATATAATAAACAAAATTAAGCATATCATATATCTATATATCAAACAAAATTAAGCATATCATATATATATATCTATATAATAAACAAAATTAAGCATATCATATATATATCTATATAATAAACAAAATTAAGCATATCATATATATATATATCTATATAATAAACAAAATTAAGCATATCATATATATATATATCTATATAATAAACAAAATTAAGCATATCATATATATATATCTATATAATAAACAAAATTAAGCATATCATATATATATATCTATATAATAAACAAAATTAAGCATATCATATATATATATATCTATATAATAAACAAAATTAAGCATATCATATATATATATATCTATAGAATAAACAAAATTAAGCATATCATATATATATATATCTATATAATAAACAAAATTAAGCATGTCATATATATATATATCTATATAATAAACAAAATTAAGCATATCATATATATATATATCTATATAATAAACAAAATTAAGCATATCATATATATATATATCTATATAATAAACAAAATTAAGCATATCATATATATATCTATATAATAAACAAAATTAAGCATATCATATATATATCTATATAATAAACAAAATTAAGCATATCATATATATATATATCTATATAATAAACAAAATTAAGCATATCATATATCTATATATCTATATAATAAACAAAATTAAGCATATCATATATATATCTATATAATAAACAAAATTAAGCATATCATATATATATATCTATATAATAAACAAAATTAAGCATATCATATATATATCTATCTATATAATAAACAAAATTAAGCATATCATATATATATATATCTATATAATAAACAAAATTAAGCATATCATATATATATATCTATATAATAAACAAAATTAAGCATATCATATATATATATATATCTATATAATAAACAAAATTAAGCATATCATATATATATCTATATAATAAACAAAATTAAGCATATCATATATATATCTATATATAATAAACAAAATTAAGCATATCATATATATATCTATATAATAAACAAAATTAAGCATATCATATATATATATATATCTATATAATAAACAAAATAAAGCATATCATATATATATATATCTATATAATAAACAAAATTAAGCATATCATATATATATATATCTATATAATAAACAAAATTAAGCATATCTATATATATATCTATATAATAAACAAAATTAAGCATATCATATATATATCTATATAATAAACAAAATTAAGCATATCATATATATATATATCTATATAATAAACAAAATTAAGCATATCATATATATATATATCTATATAATAAACAAAATTAAGCATATCATATATGAATATATCTATATAATAAACAAAATTAAGCATATCATATATATATATATCTATATAATAAACAAAATTAAGCATATCATATATGAATATATCTATATAATAAAAAAAATTAAGCATATCATATATATATATATCTATATAATAAACAAAATTAAGCATATCATATATATATATCTATATAATAAACAAAATTAAGCATATCATATATGAATATATCTATATAATAAACAAAATTAAGCATATCATATATATATATATCTAGATAATAAACAAAATTAAGCATATCATATATATATCTATATAATAAACAAAATTAAGCATATCATATATATATATATCTATATAATAAACAAAATTAAGCATATCATATATATATATATCTATATAATAAACAAAATTAAGCATATCATATATATATATATCTATATAATAAACAAAATTAAGCATATCATATATATATATATATCTATATAATAAACAAAATTAAGCATATCATATATATATATATCTATATAATAAACAAAATTAAGCATATCATATATGAATATATCTATATAATAAACAAAATTAAGCATATCATATATATATATCTATATAATAAACAAAATTAAGCATATCATATATGAATATATCTATATAATAAACAAAATTAAGCATATCATATATATATCTATATAATAAACAAAATTAAGCATATCATATATATATATATCTATATAATAAACAAAATTAAGCATATCATATATATATCTATATAATAAACAAAATTAGGCATATCATATATATATATATCTATATAATAAACAAAATTAAGCATATCATATATATATATATCTATATAATAAACAAAATTAAGCATATCATATATATATCTATATAATAAACAACATTAAGCATATCATATATATATATATCTATATAATAAACAAAATTAAGCATATCATATATATATATATCTATATAATAAACAAAATTAAGCATATCATATATATATATATCTATATAATAAACAAAATTAAGCATATCATATATATATATATCTATATAATAAACAAAATTAAGCATATCATATATATATATATCTATATAATAAACAAAATTAAGCATATCATATATATATCTATATAATAAACAAAATTAAGCATATCATATATATATATATCTATATAATAAACAAAATTAAGCATATCATATATATATATATCTATATAATAAACAAAATTAAGCATATCATATATATATATCTATATAATAAACAAAATTAAGCATATCATATATATATATCTATATAATAAACAAAATTAAGCATATCATATATATATATATCTATATAATAAACAAAATTAAGCATATCATATATATATATATCTATATAATAAACAAAATTAAGCATATCATATATATATATATCTATATAATAAACAAAATTAAGCATGTCATATATATATATATCTATATAATAAACAAAATTAAGCATATCATATATATATATATCTATATAATAAACAAAATTAAGCATATCATATATATATATATCTATATAATAAACAAAATTAAGCATATCATATATATATCTGTATAATAAACAAAATTAAGCATATCATATATATATCTATATAATAAACAAAATTAAGCATATCATATATATATATATCTATATAATAAACAAAATTAAGCATATCATATATCTATATATCTATATAATAAACAAAATTAAGCATATCATATATATATCTATATAATAAACAAAATTAAGCATATCATATATATATATCTATATAATAAACAAAATTAAGCATATCATATATATATATATCTATATAATAAACAAAATTAAGCATATCATATATATATATATCTATATAATAAACAAAATTAAGCATATCATATATATATATATCTATATAATAAACAAAATTAAGCATATCATATATATATCTATATAATAAACAAAATTAAGCATATCATATATATATATCTATAGAATAAACAAAATTAAGCATATCATATATATATCTATATAATAAACAAAATTAAGCATATCATATATATATATATCTATATAATAAACAAAATTTAGCATATCATATATATATATCTATATAATAAACAAAATTAAGCATATCATATATATATATATCTATATAATAAACAAAATTAAGCATATCATATATATATATCTATATAATAAACAAAATTAAGCATATCATATATATATCTATATAATAAACAAAATTAAGCATATCATATATATATATATATATCTATATAATAAACAAAATTAAGCATATCATATATGAATGTATCTATATAATAAACAAAATTAAGCATATCATATGTATATATATCTATATAATAAACAAAATTAAGCATATCATATATATATATATCTATATAATAAACAAAATAAAGCATATCATATATATATATATATCTATATAATAAACAAAATTAAGCATATCATATATGAATATATCTATATAATAAACAAAATTAAGCATATCATATATATATCTATATAATAAACAAAATTAAGCATATCATATATATATATATCTATATAATAAACAAAATTAAGCATATAATATATATATATATCTATATAATAAACAAAATTAAGCATATCATATATATATATCTATATAATAAACAAAATTAAGCATATCATATATATATCAATATAATAAACAAAATTAAGCATATCATATATGAATATATCTATATAATAAACAAAATTAAGCATATCATATATATATATATCTATATAATAAACAAAATTAAGCATATCATATATATATATATCCATATAATAAACAAAATTAAGCATATCATATATATATATCTATATAATAAACAAAATTAAGCATATCATATATATATCAATATAATAAACAAAATTAAGCATATCATATATGAATATATCTATATAATAATCAAAATTAAGCATATCATATATATATATATCTATATAATAAACAAAATTAAGCATATCATATACATATATTTTTATATAATAAACAAAATTAAGCATATCATATATATATATATCTATATAATAAACAAAATTAAGCATATCATATATATATATATCTATATAATAAACAAAATTAAGCATATCATATATATATATATCTAAATAATAAATAAAATTAAGCATATCATATATATATATCTATATAATAAACAAAATTAAGCATATCATATATATATATATCTATATAATAAACAAAATTAAGCATATCATATATATATCTATATAATAAACAAAATTAGGCCTATCATATATATATATATCTATATAATAAACAAAATTAAGCATATCATATATATATATATCTATATAATAAACAAAATTAAGCATATCATATATATATCTATATAATAAACAACATTAAGCATATCATATATATATATATCTATATAATAAACAAAATCAAGCATATCATATATATATATATCTATATAATAAACAAAATTAAGCATATCATATATATATATATCTATATAATAAACAAAATTAAGCATATCATATATATATATATCTATATAATAAACAAAATTAAGCATATCATATATATATATATATCTATATAATAAACAAAATTAAGCATATCATATATATATCTATATAATAAACAAAATTAAGCATATCATATATATATATATCTATATAATAAACAAAATTAAGCATATCATATATATATATATCTATATAATAAACAAAATTAAGCATATCATATATATATATCTATATAATAAACAAAATTAAGCATATCATATATATATATCTATATAATAAACAAAATTAAGCATATCATATATATATATATCTATATAATAAACAAAATTAAGCATATCATATATATATATATCTATATAATAAACAAAATTAAGCATATCATATATATATATATCTATATAATAAACAAAATTAAGCATGTCATATATATATATATCTATATAATAAACAAAATTAAGCATATCATATATATATATATCTATATAATAAACAAAATTAAGCATATCATATATATATATATCTATATAATAAACAAAATTAAGCATATCATATATATATCTATATAATAAACAAAATTAAGCATATCATATATATATCTATATAATAAACAAAATTAAGCATATCATATATATATATATCTATATAATAAACAAAATTAAGCATATCATATATCTATATATCTATATAATAAACAAAATTAAGCATATCATATATATATCTATATAATAAACAAAATTAAGCATATCATATATATATATCTATATAATAAACAAAATTAAGCATATCATATATATATATATCTATATAATAAACAAAATTAAGCATATCATATATATATATATATCTATATAATAAACAAAATTAAGCATATCATATATATATATATCTATATAATAAACAAAATTAAGCATATCATATATATATCTATATAATAAACAAAATTAAGCATATCATATATATATATCTATAGAATAAACAAAATTAAGCATATCATATATATATCTATATAATAAACAAAATTAAGCATATCATATATATATATATCTATATAATAAACAAAATTTAGCATATCATATATATATATCTATATAATAAACAAAATTAAGCATATCATATATATATATATCTATATAATAAACAAAATTAAGCATATCATATATATATATCTATATAATAAACAAAATTAAGCATATCATATATATATCTATATAATAAACAAAATTAAGCATATCATATATATATCTATATAATAAACAAAATTAAGCATATCATATATGAATGTATCTATATAATAAACAAAATTAAGCATATCATATGTATATATATCTATATAATAAACAAAATTAAGCATATCATATATATATATATCTATATAATAAACAAAATTAAGCATATCATATATATATATATATCTATATAATAAACAAAATTAAGCATATCATATATGAATATATCTATATAATAAACAAAATTAAGCATATCATATATATATCTATATAATAAACAAAATTAAGCATATCATATATATATATATCTATATAATAAACAAAATTAAGCATATCATATATATATATATCTATATAATAAACAAAATTAAGCATATCATATATATATATCTATATAATAAACAAAATTAAGCATATCATATATATATCAATATAATAAACAAAATTAAGCATATCATATATGAATATATCTATATAATAAACAAAATTAAGCATATCATATATATATATATCTATATAATAAACAAAATTAAGCATATCATATATATATATCCATATAATAAACAAAATTAAGCATATCATATATATATATCTATATAATAAACAAAATTAAGCATATCATATATATATCAATATAATAAACAAAATTAAGCATATCATATATGAATATATCTATATAATAATCAAAATTAAGCATATCATATATATATATATCTATATAATAAACAAAATTAAGCATATCATATACATATATTTTTATATAATAAACAAAATTAAGCATATCATATATATATATATCTATATAATAAACAAAATTAAGCATATCATATATATATATATCTATATAATAAACAAAATTAAGCATATCATATATATATATATCTAAATAATAAATAAAATTAAGCATATCATATATATATATCTATATAATAAACAAAATTAAGCATATCATATATATATATATCTATATAATAAACAAAATTAAGCATATCATATATATATATATCTATATAATAAACAAAATTAAGCATATCATATATATATATATATATAATAAACAAAATTAAGCATATCATATATATATCTATATAATAAACAAAATTAAGCATATCATATATATATATATCTATATAATAAACAAAATTAAGCATATCATATATATATATATCTATATAATAAACAAAATTAAGCATATCATATATATATCTATATAATAAACAAAATTAAGCATATATATATATATCTATATAATAAACAAAATTAAGCATATCATATATATATATATCTATATAATAAACAAAATTAAGCATATCATATATATATATCTATATAATAAACAAAATTAAGCATATCATATATATATATATCTATATAATAAACAAAATTAAGCATATCATATATATATATATCTATATAATAAACAAAATTAAGCATATCATATATATATATCTATATAATAAATAAAATTAAGCATATCATATATATATATATCTATATAATAAACAAAATTAAGCATATCATATATATATATATCTATATAATAAACAAAATTAAGCATATCATATATATATATATCTATATAATAAACAAAATTAAGCATATATATATATATCTATATAATAAACAAAATTAAGCATATCATATATATATATATCTATATAATAAACAAAATTAAGCATATCATATATATATATATCTATATAATAAACAAAATTAAGCATATCATATATATATATATATCTATATAATAAACAAAATTAAGCATATCATATATGAATATATCTATATAATAAACAAAATTAAGCATATCATATATATATCTATATAATAAACAAAATTAAGCATATCATATATATATATATCTATATAATAAACAAAATTAAGCATATCATATATATATCTATATAATAAACAAAATAAGCATATCATATATATATATATCTATATAATAAACAAAATTAAGCATATCATATATATATATATCTATATAATAAACAAAATTAAGCATATCATATATATATCTATATAATAAACAAAATTAAGCATATCATATATATATATATCTATATAATAAACAAAATTAAGCATATCATATATATATATATATCTATATAATAAACAAAATTAAGCATATCATATATATATATATCTATATAATAAACAAAATTAAGCATATCATATATGAATATATCTATATAATAAACAAAATTAAGCATATCATATATATATCTATATAATAAACAAAATTAAGCATATCATATATATATATATCTATATAATAAACAAAATTAAGCATATCATATATATATATATCTATATAATAAACAAAATTAAGCATATCATATATATATCTATATTATAAACAAAATTAAGCATATCATATATATATATATCTATATAATAAACAAAATTAAGCATATCATATATGAATATATCTATATAATAAACAAAATTAAGCATATCATATATATATCTATATAATAAACAAAATTAAGCATATCATATATATATATATCTATATAATAAACAAAATTAAGCATATCATATATATATATATCTATATAATAAACAAAATTAAGCATATCATATATATATATATCTATATAATCAACAAAATTAAGCATATCATATATGAATATATCTATATAATAAACAAAATTAAGCATATCATATATATATCTATATAAGAAACAAAATTAAGCATATCATATATATATATATCTATATAATAAACAAAATTAAGCATATCATATATGTATGTATCTATATAATAAACAAAATTAAGCATATCATATGTATATATATCTATATAATAAACAAAATTAAGCATATCATATATATATATCTATATAATAAACAAAATTAAGCATATCATATATATATATATCTATATAATAAACAAAATTAAGCATATCATATATGAATGTATCTATATAATAAACAAAATTAAGCATATCATATGTATATATATCTATATAATAAACAAAATTAAGCATATCATATATATATATCTATATAATAAACAAAATTAAGCATATCATATATATATATCTATATAATAAACAAAATTAAGCATATCATATATGAATATATCTATATAATAAACAAAATTAAGCATATCATATATATATCTATATAATAAATAAAATTAAGCATATCATATATATATATATCTATATAATAAACAAAATTAAGCATATCATATATATATATATCTATATAATAAACAAAATTAAGCATATCATATATATATATATCTATATAATAAACAAAATTAAGCATATCATATATATATCTATATAATAAACAAAATTAAGCATATCATATATATCTATATCTATATAATAAACAAAATTAAGCATATCATATATATATATATCTATATAATAAACAAAATTAAGCATATCATATATATATATATCTATATAATAAACAAAATTAAGCATATCATATATGAATATATCTATATAATAAACAAAATTAAGCATATCATATATATATCTATATAATAAACAAAATTAAGCATATCATATATATATATGTATCTATATAATAAACAAAATTAAGCATATCATATTGTAATGTATCTATATAATAAACAAAATTAAGCATATCATATGTATATATATCTATATAATAAACAAAATTAAGCATATCATATATATATATCTATATAATAAACAAAATTAAGCATATCATATATATATATCTATATAATAAACAAAATTAAGCATATCATATATATATATATCTATATAATAAACAAAATTAAGCATATCATATATATATATCTATTTAATAAACAAAATTAAGCATATCATATATATATATATATCTATATAATAAACAAAATTAAGCATATCATATATGAATATATCTATATAATAAACAAAATTAAGCATATCATATATATATCTATATAATAAACAAAATTAAGCATATCATATATATATATATCTATATAATAAACAAAATTAAGCATATCATATATGAATATATCTATATAATAAACAAAATTAAGCATATCATATATATATATCTATATAATAAACAAAATTAAGCATATCATATATATATCTATATAATAAACAAAATTAAGCATATCATATATGAATATATCTATATAATAAACAAAATTAAGCATATCATATATATATATATCTATATAATAAACAAAATTAAGCATATCATATATATATCTATATAATAAACAAAATTAAGCATATCATATATATATATATCTATATAATAAACAAAATTAAGCATATCATATATGAATATATCTATATAATAAACAAAATTAAGCATATCATATATATATATATCTATATAATAAAAAAAAATTAAGCATATCATATATATATATATATATATAATAAACAAAATTAAGCATATCATATATATATATATCTATATAATAAACAAAATTAAGCATATCATATATATATATATCTATATAATAAACAAAATTAAGCATATCATATATGAATATATCTATATAATAAACAAAATTAAGCATATCATATATATATATCTATATAATAAACAAAATTAAGCATATCATATATATATCTATATAATAAACAACATTAAGCATATCATATATATATATATCTATATAATAAACAAAATTAAGCATATCATATATATATATATCTATATAATAAACAAAATTAAGCATATCATATATATATCTATATAATAAACAAAATTAAGCATATCATATATATATATATCTATATAATAAACAAAATTAAGCATATCATATATGAATATATCTATATAATAAACAAAATTAAGCATATCATATATATATATCTATATAATAAACAAAATTAAGCATATCATATATATATATATCTATATAATAAACAAAATTAAGCATATCATATATATATATCTATATAATAAACAAAATTAAGCATATCATATATATATATATCTATATAATAAACAAAATTAAGCATATCATATATATATATATATCTATATAATAAACAAAATTAAGCATATCATATATGAATATATCTATATAATAAACAAAATTAAGCATATCATATATATATCTATATAATAAACAAAATTAAGCATATCATATATATATATATCTATATAATAAACAAAATTAAGCATATCATATATATATATATCTATATAATAAACAAAATTAAGCATATCATATATATATATCTATATAATAAACAAAATTAAGCATATCATATATATATCAATATAATAAACAAAATTAAGCATATCATATATGAATATATCTATATAATAAACAAAATTAAGCATATCATATATATATATATCTATATAATAAACAAAATTAAGCATATCATATATATATATATCTATATAATAAACAAAATTAAGCATATCATATATATATATCTATATAATAAACAAAATTAAGCATATCATATATATATCAATATAATAAACAAAATTAAGCATATCATATATGAATATATCTATATAATAATCAAAATTAAGCATATCATATATATATATATCTATATAATAAACAAAATTAAGCATATCATATACATATATTTTTATATAATAAACAAAATTAAGCATATCATATATATATATATCTATATAATAAACAAAATTAAGCATATCATATATATATATCTATATAATAAACAAAATTAAGCATATCATATATATATATATCTAAATAATAAATAAAATTAAGCATATCATATATATATATCTATATAATAAACAAAATTAAGCATATCATATATATATATATCTATATAATAAACAAAATTAAGCATATCATATATATATATATCTATATAATAAACAAAATTAAGCATATCATATATATATATATATATATATAATAAACAAAATTAAGCATATCATATATATATCTATATAATAAACAAAATTAAGCATATCATATATATATATATCTATATAATAAACAAAATTAAGCATATCATATATATATATATCTATATAATAAACAAAATTAAGCATATCATATATATATCTTTATAATAAACAAAATTAAGCATATCATATATATATATATATCTATATAATAAACAAAATTAAGCATATCATATATATATATATCTATATAATAAACAAAATTAAGCATATCATATATATATATCTATATAATAAACAAAATTAAGCATATCATATATATATATATCTATATAATAAACAAAATTAAGCATATCATATATATATATATCTATATAATAAACAAAATTAAGCATATCATATATATATATCTATATAATAAATAAAATTAAGCATATCATATATATATATATCTATATAATAAACAAAATTAAGCATATCATATATATATATATCTATATAATAAACAAAATTAAGCATATCATATATATATATATCTATATAATAAACAAAATTAAGCATATCATATATATATATATCTATATAATAAACAAAATTAAGCATATCATATATATATATCTATATAATAAACAAAATTAAGCATATCATATATATATATATCTATATAATAAACAAAATTAAGCATATCATATATATATATATCTATATAATAAACAAAATTAAGCATATCATATATATATATATCTATATAATAAACAAAATTAAGCATATCATATATATATCTATATAATAAACAAAATTAAGCATATCATATATATATATCTATAGAATAAACAAAATTAAGCATATCATATATATATCTATATAATAAACAAAATTAAGCATATCATATATATATATATCTATATAATAAACAAAATTTAGCATATCATATATATATATCTATATAATAAACAAAATAAGCATATCATATATATATATATCTATATAATAAACAAAATTAAGCATATCATATATATATATCTATATAATAAACAAAATTAAGCATATCATATATATATCTATATAATAAACAAAATTAAGCATATCATATATATATATATATCTATATAATAAACAAAATTAAGCATATCATATATGAATGTATCTGTATAATAAACAAAATTAAGCATATCATATGTATATATATCTATATAATAAACAAAATTAAGCATATCATATATATATATATCTATATAATAAACAAAATTAAGCATATCATATATATATATATATCTATATAATAAACAAAATTAAGCATATCATATATGAATATATCTATATAATAAACAAAATTAAGCATATCATATATATATCTATATAATAAACAAAATTAAGCATATCATATATATATATATATATCTATATAATAAACAAAATTAAGCATATCATATATATATATATCTATATAATAAACAAAATTAAGCATATCATATATATATATCTATATAATAAACAAAATTAAGCATATCATATATATATCAATATAATAAACAAAATTAAGCATATCATATATGAATATATCTATATAATAAACAAAATTAAGCATATCATATATATATATATCTATATAATAAACAAAATTAAGCATATCATATATATATATCTATATAATAAACAAAATTAAGCATATCATATATATATATCTATATAATAAACAAAATTAAGCATATCATATATATATCAATATAATAAACAAAATTAAGCATATCATATATGAATATATCTATATAATAATCAAAATTAAGCATATCATATATATATATATATATCTATATAATAAACAAAATTAAGCATATCATATACATATATTTTTATATAATAAACAAAATTAAGCATATCATATATATATATATCTATATAATAAACAAAATTAAGCATATCATATATATATATATCTATATAATAAACAAAATTAAGCATATCATATATATATATATCTAAATAATAAATAAAATTAAGCATATCATATATATATATCTATATAATAAACAAAATTAAGCATATCATATATATATATATATCTATATAATAAACAAAATTAAGCATATCATATATATATATATCTATATAATAAACAAAATTAAGCATATCATATATATATATATATATATAATAAACAAAATTAAGCATATCATATATATATCTATATAATAAACAAAATTAAGCATATCATATATATATATATCTATATAATAAACAAAATTAAGCATATCATATATATATATATCTATATAATAAACAAAATTAAGCATATCATATATATATCTATATAATAAACAAAATTAAGCATATCACATATATATATATATCTATATAATAAACAAAATTAAGCATATCATATATATATATATCTATATAATAAACAAAATTAAGCATATCATATATATATATCTATATAATAAACAAAATTAAGCATATCATATATATATATATCTATATAATAAACAAAATTAAGCATATCATATATATATATATCTATATAATAAACAAAATTAAGCATATCATATATATATATCTATATAATAAATAAAATTAAGCATATCATATATATATATATCTATATAATAAACAAAATTAAGCATATCATATATATATATATCTATATAATAAACAAAATTAAGCATATCATATATATATATATCTATATAATAAACAAAATTAAGCATATATATATATATCTATATAATAAACAAAATTAAGCATATCATATATATATATATCTATATAATAAACAAAATTAAGCATATCATATATATATATATCTATATAATAAACAAAATTAAGCATATCATATATATATATATCTATATAATACACAAAATTAAGCATATCATATATGAATATATCTATATAATAAACAAAATTAAGCATATCATATATATATCTATATAATAAACAAAATTAAGCATATCATATATATATATATCTATATAATAAACAAAATTAAGCATATCATATATATATCTATATAATAAACAAAATAAGCATATCATATATATATATATCTATATAATAAACAAAATTAAGCATATCATATATATATATATCTATATAATAAACAAAATTAAGCATATCATATATATATCTATATAATAAACAAAATTAAGCATATCATATATATATATATCTATATAATAAACAAAATTAAGCATATCATATATATATATATATATCTATATAATAAACAAAATTAAGCATATCATATATATATATATCTATATAATAAACAAAATTAAGCATATCATATATGAATATATCTATATAATAAACAAAATTAAGCATATCATATATATATCTATATAATAAACAAAATTAAGCATATCATATATATATATATCTATATAATAAACAAAATTAAGCATATCATATATATATATATCTATATAATAAACAAAATTAAGCATATCATATATATATCTATATTATAAACAAAATTAAGCATATCATATATATATATATCTATATAATAAACAAAATTAAGCATATCATATATGAATATATCTATATAATAAACAAAATTAAGCATATCATATATATATCTATATAATAAACAAAATTAAGCATATCATATATATATATCTATATAATAAACAAAATTAAGCATATCATATATATATATATCTATATAATAAACAAAATTAAGCATATCATATATATATATATCTATATAATAAACAAAATTAAGCATATCATATATGAATATATCTATATAATAAACAAAATTAAGCATATCATATATATATCTATATAATAAACAAAATTAAGCATATCATATATATATATATCTATATAATAAACAAAATTAAGCATATCATATATGAATGTATCTATATAATAAACAAAATTAAGCATATCATATGTATATATATCTATATAATAAACAAAATTAAGCATATCATATATATATATCGATATAATAAACAAAATTAAGCATATCATATATATATATATCTATATAATAAACAAAATTAAGCATATCATATATGAATGTATCTATATAATAAACAAAATTAAGCATATCATATGTATATATATCTATATAATAAACAAAATTAAGCATATCATATATATATATCCATATAATAAACAAAATTAAGCATATCATATATATATATATCTATATAATAAACAAAATTAAGCATATCATATATGAATATATCTATATAATAAACAAAATTAAGCATATCATATATATATCTATATAATAAACAAAATTAAGCATATCATATATATATATATCTATATAATAAACAAAATTAAGCATATCATATATATATATATCTATATAATAAACAAAATTAAGCATATCATATATATATATCTATATAATAAACAAAATTAAGCATATCATATATATATCTATATAATAAACAAAATTAAGCATATCATATATATATATATCTATATAATAAACAAAATTAAGCATATCATATATGAATATATCTATATAATAAACAAAATTAAGCATATCATATATATATCTATATAATAAACAAAATTAAGCATATCATATATATATATATCTATATAATAAACAAAATTAAGCATATCATATATATATATATCTATATAATAAACAAAATTAAGCATATCATATATATATATATCTATATAATAAACAAAATTAAGCATATCATATATGAATATATCTATATAATAAACAAAATTAAGCATATCATATATATATCTATATAATAAACAAAATTAAGCATATCATATATATATATATCTATATAATAAACAAAATTAAGCATATCATATATGAATGTATCTATATAATAAACAAAATTAAGCATATCATATGTATATATATCTATATCATAAACAAAATTAAGCATATCATATATATATATCTATATAATAAACAAAATTAAGCATATCATATATATATATATATCTATATAATAAACAAAATTAAGCATATCATATATGAATATATCTATATAATAAACAAAATTAAGCATATCATATATATATCTATATAATAAACAAAATTAAGCATATCATATATATATATATCTATATAATAAACAATATTAAGCATATCATATATGAATATATCTATATAATAAACAAAATTAAGCATATCATATATATATATCTATATAATAAACAAAATTAAGCATATCATATATATATCTATATAATAAACAAAATTAAGCATATCATATATATATATATCTATATAATAAGCAAAATTAAGCATATCATATATATATATATCTATATAATAAACAAAATTAAGCATATCATATATATATCTATATAATAAACAAAATTAAGCATATCATATATATATATCTATATAATAAACAAAATTAAGCATATCATATATGAATATATCTATATAATAAACAAAATTAAGCATATCATATATATATATCTATATAATAAACAAAATTAAGCATATCATATATATATATATATCTATATAATAAACAAAATTAAGCATATCATATATATATATATCTATATAATAAACAAAATTAAGCATATCATAGATATATATATCTATATAATAAACAAAATTAAGCATATCATATATGAATATATCTATATAATAAACAAAATTAAGCATATCATATATATATATATCTATATAATAAACAAAATTAAGCATATCATATATATATCTATATAATAAACAAAATTAAGCATATCATATATATATATATCTATATAATAAACAAAATTAAGCATATCATATATATATATCTATATAATAAACAAAATTAAGCATATCATATATATATCTATATAATAAACAAAATTAAGCATATCATATATATATATATCTATATAATAAACAAAATTAAGCATATCATATATGAATATATCTATATAATAAACAAAATTAAGCATATCATATATATATATATCTATATAATAAACAAAATTAAGCATATCATATATATATATATCTATATAATAAACAAAATTAAGCATATCATATATATATATATCTATATAATAAACAAAATTAAGCATATCATATATATATATATCTATATAATAAACAAAATTAAGCATATCATATATATATATATATCTATATAATAAACAAAATTAAGCATATCATATATATATATCTATATAATAAACAAAATTAAGCATATCATATATATATATATCTATATAATAAACAAAATTAAGCATATCATATATATATATATCTATATAATAAACAAAATTAAGCATATCATATATATATATCTATATAATAAATAAAATTAAGCATATCATATATATATATATCTATATAATAAACAAAATTAAGCATATCATATATATATATATCTATATAATAAACAAAATTAAGCATATCATATATATATATATCTATATAATAAACAAAATTAAGCATATATATATATATCTATATAATAAACAAAATTAAGCATATCATATATATATATATCTATATAATAAACAAAATTAAGCATATCATATATATATATATCTATATAATAAACAAAATTAAGCATATCATATATATATATATATCTATATAATAAACAAAATTAAGCATATCATATATGAATATATCTATATAATAAACAAAATTAAGCATATCATATATATATCTATATAATAAACAAAATTAAGCATATCATATATATATATATATCTATATAATAAACAAAATTAAGCATATCATATATATATCTATATAATAAACAAAATAAGCATATCATATATATATATATCTATATAATAAACAAAATTAAGCATATCATATATATATATATCTATATAATAAACAAAATTAAGCATATCATATATATATCTATATAATAAACAAAATTAAGCATATCATATATATATATATATCTATATAATAAACAAAATTAAGCATATCATATATATATATATATCTATATAATAAACAAAATTAAGCATATCATATATATATATATCTATATAATAAACAAAATTAAGCATATCATATATGAATATATCTATATAATAAACAAAATTAAGCATATCATATATATATCTATATAATAAACAAAATTAAGCATATCATATATATATATATCTATATAATAAACAAAATTAAGCATATCATATATATATATATCTATATAATAAACAAAATTAAGCATATCATATATATATATATCTATATAATAAACAAAATTAAGCATATCATATATATATATATCTATATAATAAACAAAATTAGGCATATCATATATGAATATATCTATATAATAAACAAAATTAAGCATATCATATATATATCTATATAATAAACAAAATTAAGCATATCATATATATATATATCTATATAATAAACAAAATTAAGCATATCATATATGAATGTATCTATATAATAAACAAAATTAAGCATATCATATGTATATATATCTATATAATAAACAAAATTAAGCATATCATATATATATATCTATATAATAAACAAAATTAAGCATATCATATATATATATATCTATATAATAAACAAAATTAAGCATATCATATATGAATGTATCTATATAATAAACAAAATTAAGCATATCATATGTATATATATCTATATAATAAACAAAATTAAGCATATCATATATATATATCTATATAATAAACAAAATTAAGCATATCATATATATATATATATCTATATAATAAACAAAATTAAGCATATCATATATATATATATCTATATAATAAACAAAATTAAGCATATCATATATATATATATCTATATAATAAACAAAATTAAGCATATCATATATATATCTATATAATAAACAAAATTAAGCATATCATATATATATATATCTATATAATAAACAAAATTAAGCATATCATATATGAATATATCTATATAATAAACAAAATTAAGCATATCATATATATATCTATATAATAAACAAAATTAAGCATATCATATATATATATATCTATATAATAAACAAAATTAAGCATATCATATATATATATATCTATATAATAAACAAAATTAAGCATATCATATATATATATATCTATATAATAAACAAAATTAAGCATATCATATATGAATATATCTATATAATAAACAAAATTAAGCATATAATATATATATCTATATAATAAACAAAATTAAGCATATCATATATATATATATCTATATAATAAACAAAATTAAGCATATCATATATGAATGTATCTATATAATAAACAAAATTAAGCATATCATATGTATATATATCTATATCATAAACAAAATTAAGCATATCATATATATATATCTATATAATAAACAAAATTAAGCATATCATATATATATATATATCTATATAATAAACAAAATTAAGCATATCATATATGAATATATCTATATAATAAACAAAATTAAGCATATCATATATATATCTATATAATAAACAAAATTAAGCATATCATATATATATATATCTATATAATAAACAATATTAAGCATATCATATATGAATATATCTATATAATAAACAAAATTAAGCATATCATATATATATATCTATATAATAAACAAAATTAAGCATATCATATATATATCTATATAATAAACAAAATTAAGCATATCATATATATATATATCTATATAATAAACAAAATTAAGCATATCATATATATATATATCTATATAATAAACAAAATTAAGCATATCATATATATATCTATATAATAAACAAAATTAAGCATATCATATATATATATATCTATATAATAAACAAAATTAAGCATATCATATATGAATATATCTATATAATAAACAAAATTAAGCATATCATATATATATATCTATATAATAAACAAAATTAAGCATATCATATATATATCTATATAATAAACAAAATTAAGCATATCATATATATATATATCTATATAATAAACAAAATTAAGCATATCATATATGAATATATCTATATAATAAACAAAATTAAACATATCCTATATATATATATCTATATAATAAACAAAATTAAGCATAGCATATATATATATATCTATATAATAAACAAAATTAAGCATATCATATATATATATATCTATATAATAAACAAAATTAAGCATATCATATGTATATATATCTATATAATAAACAAAATTAAGCATATCATATATATATATATCTATATAATAAACAAAATTAAGCATATCATATATATATATATCTATATAATAAAAAAAATTAAGCATATCATATATATATATATCTATATAATAAACAAAATTAAGCATATCATATATATATATATATATATATCTATATAATAAACAAAATTAAGCATATCATATATATATATATCTATATAATAAACAAAATTAAGCATATCATATATATATCTATATAATAAACAAAATTAAGCGGATCATATATATATATCTATAGAATAAACAAAATTAAGCATATCATATATATATCTATATAATAAACAAAATTAAGCATATCATATATATATATATCTATATAATAAACAAAATTAAGCATATCATATATATATATCTATATAATAAACAAAATTAAGCATATCATATATATATATATCTATATAATAAACAAAATTAAGCATATCATATATATATATCTATATAATAAACAAAATTAAGCATATCATATATATATCTATATAATAAACAAAATTAAGCATATCATATATATATCTATATAATAAACAAAATTAAGCATATCATACATATATATATCTATATAATAAACAAAATTAAGCATATCATATATGAATATATCTATATAATAAACAAAATTAAGCATATCATATATATATCTATATAATAAACAAAATTAAGCATATCATATATATATATATCTATATAATAAACAAAATTAAGCATATCATATATATATATATCTATATAATAAACAAAATTAAGCATATCATATATATATCTATATAATAAACAAAATTAAGCATATCATATATATATCAATATAATAAACAAAATTAAGCATATCATATATGAATATATCTATATAATAAACAAAATTAAGCATATCATATATATATATATCTATATAATAAACAAAATTAAGCATATCATATATATATATATCTATATAATAAACAAAATTAAGCATATCATATATATATATATCTATATAATAAACAAAATTAAGCATATCATATATATATCAATATAATAAACAAAATTAAGCATATCATATATGAATATATCTATATAATAAACAAAATTAAGCATATCATATATATATATATCTATATAATAAACAAAATTAAGCATATCATATATATATATATCTATATAATAAACAAAATTAAGCATATCATATATATATATATATCTATATAATAAACAAAATTAAGCATATCATATATATATCTATATAATAAACAAAATTAAGCATATCATATATATATCTATATAATAAACAAAATTAAGCATATCATATATGAATATATCTATATAATAAACAAAATTAAGCATATCATATATATATATATCTATATAATAAACAAAATTAAGCATATCATATATATATATATCTATATAATAAACAAAATTAAGCATATCATATATATATATATCTATATAATAAACAAAATTAAGCATATCATATATATATATATATCTATATAATAAACAAAATTAAGCATATCATATATATATATATATCTATATAATAAACAAAATTAAGCATATCATATATATATATATCTATATAATAAACAAACTTAAGCATATCATATATATATCTATATAATAAACAAAATTAAGCATATCATATATATATATCTATAGAATAAACAAAATTAAGCATATCATATATATATCTATATAATAAACAAAATTAAGCATATCATATATATATATATCTATATAATAAACAAAATTAAGCATATCATATATATATATCTATATAATAAACAAAATTAAGCATATCATATATATATATATCTATATAATAAACAAAATTAAGCATATCATATATATATATCTATATAATAAACAAAATTTAGCATATCATATATATATCTATATAATAAACAAAATTAAGCATATCATATATATATCTATATAATAAACAAAATTAAGCATATCATATATATATATATCTATATAATAAACAAAATTAAGCATATCATATATGAATATATCTATATAATAAACAAAATAAGCATATCATATATATATCTATATAATAAACAAAATTAAGCATATCATATATATATATATCTATATAATAAACAAAATTAAGCATATCATATATATATATATCTATATAATAAACAAAATTAAGCATATCATATATATATATCTATATAATAAACAAAATTAAGCATATCATATATATATCAATATAATAAACAAAATTAAGCATATCATATATGAATATATCTATATAATAAACAAAATTAAGCATATCATATATATATATATCTATATAATAAACAAAATTAAGCATATCATATATATATATATATCTATATAATAAACAAAATTAAGCATATCATATATATATATATCTATATAATAAACAAAATTAAGCATATCATATATATATCTATATAATAAACAAAATTAAGCATATCATATATATATATATCTATATAATAAACAAAATTAAGCATATCATATATGAATATATCTATATAATAAACAAAATTAAACATATCATATATATATATATCTATATAATAAACAAAATTAAGCATAGCATATATATATATATCTATATAATAAACAAAATTAAGCATATCATATATATATATATCTATATAATAAACAAAATTAAGCATATCATATATATATATATCTATATAATAAACAAAATTAAGCATATCATATATATATCTATATAATAAACAAAATTAAGCATATCATATATATATATATCTATATAATAAACAAAATTAAGCATATCATATATATATATCTATATAATAAACAAAATTAAGCATATCATATATATATATATCTATATAATAAACAAAATTAAGCATATCATATATGAATATATCTATATAATAAACAAAATTAAGCATATCATATATGAATATATCTATATAATAAACAAAATTAAGCATATCATATATGAATATATATAATAAACAAAAAACAAAGAAAGCATTAAAATATGTCAAGATTTGATTGTTTAAAACACGTTCAAAAATTGATGCCAAAAATGTTAGGTTAAGTGTTTAGACATTCTGTTGAACAAAGATGGCAATGAAGAAGCAGTGCAGTACGATCCTGAGTGTAATTCCCAGTAACAAAGATGGCGGTGAAGAAGCAGTGCAGTTCAGATCAGATCCTGAGTGTAATTGCCAGTAACAAAGATGGCAGCGAACTGATTGAATCCAAACTTCGACAATTTTTATAGTAACTTTGGAAGCTTTTCATTGGTTGCTCACCATGACTTGTGGTTATAAAAACGATCGTCGAAATCATTGATGTCATATCCTCATCAGGAGTCACAAACATTTAACAGTTTCTCTTATTTTGTCCAACCCCTTTATGTACAGGGTGGAACAATAAATTTGTCACCCTAAAGAAAACAACACTACAGCTTTATTTTAAAACGTTTATTGAAAAAAATCAATTCAGGTAACTTGATTATGTAGTAGAGCTGATATCTATTCAATGTAGCCGTCTTCAGCCTCAACAACCACCTCGATACGGGTCGGGAATTACGAGCATGCCTTTTCCACAAGCGCTGACAGGAACTCTGCGAATACTCAGCGGATGGTGGTGAGCAGGCTTGCTTTGATCTCGTGGGAGGTCATGTTGGTGATGTTCTCAACGTATGATCAAACGAAGTAGTCCAGTAGGCTCAGGTAGGGGGAGGAGGGGGGGGGGCAGTGAGAAAAGGGTACAAAGTCGTTGCACTCCTTTTGAAACCAAGCCTTGGCCTCTTTAGACTTGTGGGCCAGTGCCAAGTCCTGCTGCCACACCCAGGATCTGCCAGCGACTACCTTATTGCACCAGGGGATCACCACACTCTTCAGCACATCCAATTACACTTTGGTGTTGACTTTTAAGCCAACTTCGAAGATGTGAGGTGGCATGATGTGGCCCTCACTTGAAACTACACCAAAGACCATAATCATAACACTAATAATATAATTGCAAATTATTTACGACTTTATCCAGTCATGGTTGACAAAACGAGAGCATGCCACCCTCATGGATTAAATAAAGAGGTCTGTTCGAAATTCCATATAAATCCCCGAGTTTGATGAGATATACGTGGAGAAGGCATCTGGCGGCTTCTACATTACTATTTAATCTGTAAGTTTATTAAATAAACACTTTGTCTGTATCATTAGACGTGACAGCCTATCACATGTGAAAGAAGGATATGGCCGTGCTCGTGCTGAATAACATATCAAAATGTGAAAATGTGTGTGTGTATGTATGTGTGTATGGGTGTGCACTTTTTCTGTATGTTCACAAAAGGCTTTTTTCAGGGGAGCGCTCAGTCGGCTCACCCGTTCTTAAAACTTTTTATATGCTGTCTAGATGATAATATGTACGACTTAACAACGGGAGTGGCATGTGTATTAATTTGTCTGACTTTTAAATGCTATTTTTTCCAGATTTTTAGATCGCCACATGTTTTCTATTCAGTATAAAAAAAGCCAAAACTCGATTCAAAATGGCCGGGTTTGGTCAGTATCGGTTTTTTCACCGTCATATCAGACGATTGCTTTCATTTGGACAACACTCCTCTAATTAACAGGGGAACTGCTTTTCCTCCCCAAAGTCGGGTTTTCACCTCATTAAAAACTGTCCCGCAGAAAATGTTAACTGCTGAATAGCCATTGCTTACGTCATCATAAATCTTAACTCCGCGACTTCTATTTGACCTCATTAAGTGGGCACCTGTCAATTCTACTTAAATAAATTCAAACATGTTTCAGTTACTCTTTCTTGCTGGCCGAGCGGTTAACGTCTCATGTTTTGTTCCAACTTCGTTTCAGGGCTTTGGGTTCGATCCTAACTACCTACCAAAACTTTTTATTTATTATTTAAGAGCACACACACCTCCAAACACCCGGGCAACGCTGGGTACCCCTGATAGTCTATGATATAAATCTTATATGTCTGTTTAAATGTATATATGTATATCTGCCAAAAACTTTTGACGGCGGCGACGGATTTTCATGATATTGGTATTGTTTTGAAACTCATCCCTTCAGATGACAAATATTGAAAAATTAGCTAAAAACATTAATTCCTTCACCCTCAACTGGGCACTTTTCTACAAGGAGGAGTTGCTTTTTTTCACTGATATTTTTGAAAGTCATCCCTTCTTTTCGATTGACTTAGCATTTGGCGATGGACGCAACGGCAAAGACGTCACATTTTCTTTTTTCGCATTCTTTTACTTCTTCGCAGTACAGATTTGAGCCTGCCTGCCTACTACCACTTTTTTTTTTTTGCTCAACACACACCTCCAAACACCCTGGCAATGGCGAGCATCTAGGTTTAAAAAAAAAAACAGTTTAAAAAAACAATAGTAGAACATGTAATATGAAGCGAACATCACCGGAAGGAACATCAAAATGCAGTAGAACATCGAAATGCAGTAGAAATATAACAACATCAAAATGCAGTAGAAATCCAACAACATCAAAATGCAGTAGAAATCCAACAACATCAAAATGCAGTAGAAATCCAACAACATCAAAATGCAGTAGAACATCAAAATGCAGTAGAAATACAACATCAAAATGCAGTAGAGCATCAAAATGCACTAGAAATACAACATCAAAATGCAGTAGAAATACAACAACATAAAAATGCAGTAGAACATCAAAATGCAGTAGAAATACAACATCAAAATGCAGTAGAGCATCAAAATGCACTAGAAATACAACAACATCAAAATGCAGTAGAAATACAACAACATAAAAATGCAGAAGAACATCAAAATGCAGTAGAAATACAACATCAAAATGCAGTAGAAATACAACATCAAAATGCAGTAGAAATACAACATCAAAATGCAGTAGAAATACGACAACATCAAAATGCAGTAGAAATACAACATCAAAATGCAGTAGAAATACAACATCAAAATGCAGTAGAAATACAACATCCAAATGCAGTAGAACATCAAAATGCAGTAGAAATACAACATCCAAATGCAGTAGAAATACAACATCAAAATGCAGTAGAAATACAACATCCAAATGCAGTAGAACATCAAAATGCAGTAGAAATACAACATCCAAATGCAGTAGAACATCAAAATGCAGTAGAAATACAACATCAAAATGCAGTAGAAATACAACATCCAAATGCAGTAGAAATACGACAACATCAAAATGCAGTAGAAATACAACAACATCAAAATGCAGTAGAACATCAAAATGCAGTAGAAATACAACATCAAAATGCAGTAGAGCATCAAAATGCACTAGAAATACAACAACATCAAAATGCAGTAGAAATACAACAACATAAAAATGCAGTAGAACATCAAAATGCAGTAGAAATACAACATCAAAATGCAGTAGAAATACAACATCAAAATGCAGTAGAAATACGACAACATCAAAATGCAGTAGAAATACGACAACATCAAAATGCAGTAGAAATACAACATCAAAATGCAGTAGAAATACAACATCCAAATGCAGTAGAACATCAAAATGCAGTAGAAATACAACATCAAAATGCAGTAGAAATACAACATCAAAATGCAGTAGAAATACAACATCCAAATGCAGTAGAAATACAACATCCAAATGCAGTAGAAATACGACAACATCAAAATGCAGTAGAAATTCAACAACATCAAAATGCAGTAGAACATCAAAATGCAGTAGAAATACAACATCAAAATGCCGTAGAACATCAAAATGCAGTAGAACTACAACAACATCAAAATGCAGTAGAAATACAACATCAAAATGCAGTAGAAATACAAATGTCAGCGTATGTGAGTGCAATACTTTGAAAATAAAACCAATGTGTTAGCAATTTCTCATCTTCAAAATTCAAACAACAAAAAATCTAAAATTTGTAAGCAAATTTTAGATTTCATTAAGCAATTAATTTATTTATTGTGGACTATTATCCTCATCTTTTAGTTTCACGACCATGCTTCATAAACTTATCAAATGCATCATTCGTCTAATACTGAGTTTACTTTATGACGTCCTTGGCATCAAAGTAGTCAGAGAAACGGGGGGGGGGTTAGAGTTCAGTCTGTATATGGGCATGCCATGGCACAGTTGTGGAAAGAAGGTTGAGACTGATGTTAGAGATTGATCTCAGATAAAAGAGACACACTGCTACTGTTTTCCAAAAATAGTGGCAAGATGATTACTGGGTACCATTGCTTGTCAAAGTGGGACATAATGGATGGTGAGTAAATCGGTTAGTGTTAATCTTGACAAGTGTCGAACTGAGTACAGACCAAAGTGACATGAAGTTTAGAAAATAAACAAATTCCCACAAAGGAGACAGAAAAAAATGTCATGTGAGATTAAAAAGGAAAGAGTATAGTGAAACTAAAAGATCTCAGGACATGACACTTGATGTTACGGCTATCGAGGTTGGTAGAAAAACAGAGGTTTGAGATCAGTCTGTTTATGGACGCGGTGTGAGACAGATTGCCAATAATGCTGTAATCATTGAAAGGAAAACTTTGATAACTGCTAAGAGTGAAATGCCCCTCTAAAATATTTGTTCACAATGTCCATGCATTTATCCTTAATAAGCTGGTATTATTAGTTAAGAGAATACTAATCTCTCATTCCTGTGCTAGCTATTTCTCTCCAAAAAATAAACATTAAAAACTCTCAGCCATCTTAGTTTCTTTTTCTACCCATGTAGAAAAACATTTTAAAAATTAGAGCATTACATAAGGACAACTAGTGATTTTAGTCCACCATTGCATACAGTACAGTACAACTATGATGATCTAACAAGGGTGTCAGTGTATTTATATCATATTTGTTTATATCAATTCACAAAATTAAATGTAAATTTTTGGGGAGTGCTTGTGTAGATTAGTGATGTTTTAAATCAATGCATTTCCGGTGAAAACATTATGTACTTGTATGTGATGTTGAAATGAGTATCAATTCCAAAAATTACGAAAACTGATCCTGTAGAGGATGTGCTAGATGTATTTTTAACAAAAAACTCCTCAACAGATATGTTCTGACATTTTGTGATTACATGTAGCAGATACGTAATTAAAATCAAGGGAGATAAGTCAGTTTGTCACATGGAATTGGTCACACAACTCTTCCATATTAAAAAATTTGATAAATTCTATTTTTTACTTGTAATTATTTTTCTACTGTATTATTTTTTCATAATTTTTTGGAACTTATACTAATTTCGACATGACACGTAAATACGTAGTAATGTTTTCACCTGAAATGCGTTGGTTTAAAACATCACTAATCTGCACAAGCACCTTTTTTTTTTGTGCATGCCAAATAAGAACCAGACCATCCTTGTCCTTTCTACTCTCCTTCCTTGTCTAGTCAGTGTTCTATTAATTGTATACAATAGTTATTTTGTTTTATTCTTAAATAGCCCAAAAAAGGTTGATATGCTGCACCTGTGTTCTACCTATCCAGTTTCTTTTCATCTAGATTATTTAATCCAACTGAAATTTGAAAAAGAAAAAAAACACAAAACAAACCCCAAGTTTTTAGTTTTAACTCATCTTCCCAAACTTAACGTATCCAACTGCGAGCTCGCCGCCATTTGTCTTTTTCAAATATACCAATAAAGACAGCATGTTTTTGAACCAATTGAACATTTTACATTAAATAAAAGCACTAAAATCTTGTCTAGTTAGGTAGAAAAGTAACTTGTTTCACTTTTGATAACATTTATTTATTTTATTTATTTATTTTTTTTTTTTTACACTTTTTTTCTCGAATCTATGTATATAGTAAAACAAACCCATTCATTTATTTCATAGGAATCAGATGATTCTATTGTTGGCATTGGTTTCCCTGAAACTTTTCTTGTTAGAATTTTTTTTTCTAGAAAGACATACTTACAAGAGGGACCAGATGAAGGTTGCCAACATCCTAAGTGAAGGTGTTTCTGTTGAACAAACTGGATTCAAATGTCGGTCTGGATTGTTAACTACTTAAGTCACTATTACCTCTCAGGCTGCCATTTTGAAACTCTTAAAATACACAAACTCCAGAAAACATTTTCCAACCAGTTTCTGTTGTGACTATAAGAGTTTTTAATCTGAAAACAATTTAGTTTCTATGTGACCTTGATTGGAGGGCTGCCATCTTGAAAAGGGATGATAGTGTGAATGGCTTCTTCAGTGGATTACTCTGGTTATTTTCCCAGATAAATAGAAACAGTTGATTCAAGAACGTCTTTCTTTTCTCCAAGCTAAAAATACTAATTTTCCTAAAATTATTAAAACAAGTCTTTAAATGGTCGTTCATTAATTATTTAACAGGTTTCCTTAATGGCGTCCATCTATAGTTGAAAAATATTCACACTGATTTTTTTCTCCGCAGTGAATAATCTTATTAATAAATTTCCTTCTTGTACAGGCCCTGTCGGTGGGGCATTAGAATACGCCGACTGCCCCCCCTGCAGAGGGTAAAAGTCCCTCAATGGGGGTCCTGGATATGACCTTAAACTATATCCAGTGGTGAGGCCCCAGCTTGCAGGCTTTGGGGAGTGTGGAGCCACCCTTTAATTACCATTGCTCCCAGGTCCACTCTGACCCGGAGTGGTAGTACCTGTTAGGGTCCCAACTATGGGTTAAATAGAAACCGACGTGAAAACAACAATTATACTCTGTTAAAAAAATTTTTCTTCAAAATCTTTGGCTTCGGCATTAAATAACCCTAAAACAAAAACAACCAACCAACATTCTTGTACAACTGTCACCTTATTTCACCCGACGTTGCTTGGGATTTAATAAAGAACACTATGCTCTTATCCACTATGCTTGTAACATAATATTTCACTCCCTAATATAATTGAGAAGAACTGTATTTAGTATGTTATAAATATATAGTTTAAATTTTATTAAAATTGAAAATATGTATTTGACTTGTTTTTATATTTCGGACTACTGTTCTTATCTTGAATGTTGTTCGCACAAGGTTTCAGCTGATGTAACCTCCGACCTTCTTTAAGAGTATTTTGTCGAACTCTGGAATCTGCATGGAATTTCAAACAGAACTGTTTATTTAATCTTTCATAACAGATATAACACTATGGTCGATACATACTTTTTCGTTTATTTTAGAGATTGTCTTGCATTATAAATTCGAGTGTTCCTCTTCATTTTCCAGCTGATGCTGAAACGGACTCGATTGCAGAGTATTTCAAGATCTGTGATAACAACACCCGACAGACGTTTCTTGACGTCATGCGTAACGATCGAGAACAGCATCTATCAGCAGTGGATAAAATCAATGTTGAACTAAAATGTAAGTTTTTTTTTTTTTGTTTTTTGTTTTTTTTTCATTTTTTATTAAAGAGGGGATATAGGTGCCGTCACCAGAAAAAGAAGAAACAGATTTGCTGGTTGCTGTTGGAAGAGTAAGGATGAAATTTTCAGCAATGTATCTTTGGGTGGGGGGTGGGGGGTGGGCACTTGTACAGTTTAATCAAGGCATTAAAAAAATGAAAATATAAAAAAAAAAAAGTTATATTGTACGTATCCATTTTGGACTGAAGAGCTCCGAAAAGAAAAAAAATTCACTTAATTTGATCGAGTATTTTTTTTTTTTTTTTTTTTTTACAGCGGAAAAACACGTTTTTATGACAGCACGTTGAAGATAGACATCTTTAAATTTTTTTAACACGCCACGGGGAGATAACTCAATTTAAAGCACTGACACTCCCACCCCATCTTTACTACTAGCTTTCTTCCTAAAAATCGAACCTTTTGCTTGCTATCATAGCAAATTGTTTTTTCGCTGTAAAAAAAAAAAAAAAACTACTTGATGAAATTAAGTGAATTTTTTTTTTCGGAGAACTTCATTCCATAACGGATACATACAATTTAAACTTTTTCCGATATTTTCATTTTTTAATATCTTGATTAAACTGTACAAGTACCTTTTCTTTTCTTTTTTTTTTGTGTGTATGTCAAAACTGGAATGTTATGAAATGGGGAAACAGCACAGAAGATATGTCAGCAATTAACAGAGTAACACTATTTACTTATGCTGGTAAGTGTCATTTTTGTTCTGCAAAGTATTTAATATTTACAATTTTTTAATCTGGTTTACTTATCGTAGTTACTGTTATAATGTTTCAGCCATTTCCAAGTGCCTTGTACAGAATTCAGGAACCTTCATTGAATTTTAGATCCAACCATTTATTAGAGTTCTGAAAATACATTATTTATGTTTCAAGTTTCCTTATTACATTCTTTTAGTAAACTTAGTAAAAGACCTTGTTGTGTTTGCTCAGGATTCAGTTTTAAAGTTGGACTTTAGGTGTCGTTGGTGGGATGCTTTGGGATTCTGGGAGTGCAAGTGGGATGCTTTGGGATTCTGGGAGTGTGGGTGGGATACTTTGGGATTCTGGGAGTGTGGGTGGGATGCTTTGGGATTCTAGGAGTGCGAGTGGGATGTTTGGGATTGCAAGTGGGATGCTTTGGGATTCTGGGTGTTCGAGTGGGATCCTTTGGGATTCTGGGAGTGCGAGTCGGATGTTTTGGGATTCTGGGTGTGTGAGTCAGATGTATGAGAATTCTAGGAGTCAAACTTTATACCTTCTGACTTTGCGACCCTAGATGAAACTCAGAATTGCAAAATAACTGATACTAGGGGTATCAAGGATGTTGGTTAAATTGTGTAAAGTTATCTTGAATTTCTCATTTCATTCGAACGTTTTTAGAACAATAATGGATATGGAGAAATCAGTCTGAAAATTGTTGGTCGATTGATATAAATGTGGAAAAGAAAAAACTAAATCTCTACATCATGCTCCTTCGATGTGCCCTATCTAATGCGGTACAGACCATCTTAAATCTTCAAATATGTATATTTGATTTTAATGAAATTTAAACCATACGTATAAAATATATTATGGAAAGTAGAAAAGCAAATAACGATGTCTGTGTTTTATTTTTCTCCAAAATAAATAATTTATAAAAAATATAAACAAATGTTTGACTTATAAAAAAGACTTCATCAGGTTATGACATTTTTTTTTTTTTTGTAAATCATCTTTTCTGTTAGAGATATAAATCCTTTCTGGATAAAGTTTTGTTGAGAAATATTAATTCAGAGTTATTGAAAACGTATGTTTCTTCTGACTGTATTAGCAGGTGAAACAGAGGAGAGTAAAAAGAACAAGCCGTGCATGCGTGGTCCCCCTCTGGTGCTGCATGTGAGATGACGCCACAAAGAATAGTGAAGAAATCATGAATGTGAGAAGTGTGAAGGGCCAACGTTGCCTTCACATTTTCACCAAGTTTCAGAAAAATGGCTAGATCAAACGTTATGGGGCAAAATGTGTAATTTTTGGCCATTTTGGGGCATTTTTTTACCTCTTTTGAGCCCCTGGGGACGCAACGGGAATAGTGCACATCTATTTAATGAAATATAATTTGTGGCAAAATTTCAGAAAAAACTAATGGACGGTTATCTGGCGATCGTTCAGAATAACTGACGCACAGAAAACATAGGTCTCTCTCCGATAAATCGGGGGACCAAAATGATATGGAATTAGGATCAAAGTGAAAAAGTGAAAAAAAGACAGAATAGTGTCATCAGCTAGTATTATTTAATTAATAATTGTTTTTTTTTTCTATTTTTTTCTTGCAGCTGTAAAGGCTGAACTTCAGCAAACAAAAGTCGATCAAGTTCGAAAGGAACAACAGTTAGAGGAACTGATGAAAGAAATGAATCAGTTACAAATGGAGATGTTGAACCTCCAGTCGCGTTGCATGGAACTTTCTTCACAAGAGAAGAATCTAGAGACCAAGCTAAAGACGTACAACAAAAAGGTTCACCTGTGTGATTCGGCACTGAATGCCATGAGCAACGAGAGGTGAATTAACATGTCCTGTTTTATTCAGCCATTCGTCGATGACCAACTCCGGGGGAGCGAGGGCTGTCCCTTTGCTTTAATATCTGATCAGACAGTAGAGTTACAAGATTATTTTCCACCCCTTCCTGCATATACTGTATATAATAGACAGAAAAAAAAATCCCTGAGGTTTGTATTATTTTCTGTTCTCATCTTTCACTGTTATCTTCATGTTTTGGCCAATGTAACCTCCAACCTTTTTCAGGCACATTTTGTCAAACTCTGGAATCTTTCTGTCAAATTATTTATTTTATTTTTTTGATTAAATTTTTCATATTTTCATAATTTGTGCATCCATTCTTTTTGCAGACTGTTATCCTCATCTTCATTGTTGTTGTTGTTTCACCACGTTTCAGCCAGCGCATCCTCTGGCTTCTCTGAAGCCCATGGCACAGTGGATAGAGGCTTTGAGTCTCTATGATTCCAGGTGAGCATTGTCTAAAGATAGCGATTTCAATCTTACCCAAGCAGCTCAGAGGATTAGTTGGTCAAAACAGGGTGAGACAACAACTATGGAAGGTAGTAATTACTGGGGATACAGTTACAAGACTTAGCATTCCTATCCCATCGTGGTTAATCACCTGAAGATGGCCAGAGAATAAGTTGGTAAAACAACAACAACAACCATGAAAATGAGAACAGTCCGCAACTAGGATGTATGCACTTTCTGTCGAACTCGGGAATCTGTACAAAATTCTGTGCAGATTCCTAAGTTCGATGGAAAGATCCCCAAGTTCGACAATATACACTTGAAAAAGGTCGGAGGTTACATCAGCCGAAACATTATGTAAATAACACTCAAGATGAGAACAGTAGTCCAAATAATATGAATTATCAATCCTCATCTCTAAAATTCAAAACCAAATCCCTGAAAGTTTTGGAAATTTGAAACTGAATCCCATTTAATTTAATGAATTAGATTGTTCTCCATCTTCGGTTCTTATTTAGAATTCAACCTAATTAAAAAAAAAAATAAACTACAGAAAAAACTTTATGAAATACATACCCACCACGGACGAAATTGATCAAGTAGTTTTATTTTTATAACAAAAATCATTTTAAGCAACTAATGAAAATTCGTCGGCTTTATATCATAAATCTAGTAAGTATGAATTATTGTTGAGTTGTCTCCCTTTGTTTTCTGACATTTTTTTTCATGATGGTGGACGAGACGGTTAGTTTTTTTTAGATACTCATAAAATTTTATTTTTTTATTTTTATATTGTTATTTGCGACCAAAGAAAACACAGTGCCACTTGGATGCAGGGGGCTACTATTTGGAACACAATCTGCAAGGACACTATGTTGGGTTGAGCAGCAAGAATGTCTGTTCACATTACGCTTCTGCATTTCAATACAGTATAGTCAAGAAGGCAGCAACCCGAGAGGGAATTCCAAAGTTTAGCAGTTTGAGAGAAGAAAATATCATCTGGCATCTTGGGATCTCTATTGTGTGTGTGTGTGGGGGGGGGGATTTTGCTGCTTGTTAGATTCTTATTTAAAAATAAAACTACTCGATCAATTTTTCTAATTTTTTGGAATATGACATCTTTGTTCCATGACGGATACATGCACCATAAAGATTTTTCTGTATTTTGTTATTTTTAATTGTGTTGAATTTTGGATAAGAACTCAATCTTCTGCTATTCATGCTAAAGGGAAATAACTCTTCCTCAATCTGGAACAATGATTGTCCAGCTTTTATCATCTGTAAAAAAAAAAAAAAAAAAAAAAAAATATCATCTCATAACAGACAACAAGCTTAAAAATACTTCTGACATTTTCATTAAAGAATTGAGATTTTTTTTTTTTTGTGGATGTTGCAAAATTCTTTTCATTGCTGTTTGCCAAACATAAAGGCTTTGATAATTAAAAGTACCAAAAAAGAATATAAAATTTTAATTTTTCACATCTCAGTTAAATTCAAGACAAAATTTTTTTTTTTTTAAATTTTTAAATACATTTGTACATCTGTGTATAATCATCACCCCAATGTTGTTGTGTGCCATAGTCTTCCATTTGTCTTTGTTTTCTTCTTATTCTCGTTTTGGCAGTGTCGTCATTTCTCACATTGGTGACTGCCGAGAAGGCAAGCACTGGTTTACAATTATAAAAAAATAAACAACGCAAACAAAAGAAAACGCAAGCACCGAACACCATGTATAAATCAGTTATGCCCTGAGTGTATGTATAATAAGGGAGTCCCCAAACGTTGCCTGTCGAAGCATGTTCGTCAGTCGGTAGATTAGTTAATCTCCTTATCTGCTAAAACTCTCCTGATCTGGTTCAAGCTACAAACTGAAAATTGTCGAAACTAACTCTTTATATATTGGCCTTTATGTGCAGTTTTTCTTTTTTCTGTCTTAGTCCTAATCACACCTGCTTAATAGAAACTGAATACTTTTGCACTTGCTCTATAAGCTACTCTGAGCTGACTATTTGGAAACTGACCACTGACCGTGAGGCGTCTTCCTGTCTCAAAGTTCGAAAATTTTACTTTCTATACTTTTGTTCTACTCATAATTCATTTCCTCCCATAGTTATAGCTCTTTTTTTTCTTTTTTTTTTTTAATCACTTCCTAACACTGGGGAGAGGGGGGGGGGCATCCATAGTATCACATCTCAAGAAAAGGGAAACTTGGCCACATTTAAGTCTGAAATAGCATTTGCTAAATGTGCAAACTAAATGAACGCATCTTAAGGATGTTTATTTTTATCTCTTTAAACGAGAGAACATAACCAATCTATTGCAGCGGATGGTCAGCTGAACCCTCATATCCAGTTTAATATGTTTTACAGTCTCAAAGGTGTCGGATGGCTTTTAGAAATTTACTCTTGAAACTAACTTTGGCATGGTCTTTATTTATCCTTCTTTCAAGTCCATCCTTATCACTTTCTCCCCCATGAACTTGACCTGCTACCTCAACTGTTTGATATCCATTAATCCAAGAACTTTCATCCATTCTTGCAATATGACCAAACCAACAAAGTTTTGTTTTGCAAACAGATTGAACCCTCCTAGAACAGCTGGTGCAAAATTGCAACACGTCTACCACCTCTAACATTAGATGATACTACATGCATATTTTCTTCCAAAGAGATGTTGCGAGTTTGTCTCTGCTTTATCGTTATTTTCATGGAAAGTGTTCGACTGAGCTTCAATCTATGGTCCCCCCTCGCCAAATTTTACAAGAAACACTAGACTAGCTGAAAACATTATCAATAATTTTCCCCACTCTTTATCTGTGCCTAAACCTAAACATAGATTCCATGATCAAAGCTTCTTTCTTAGAACTACACGCCTGTGGAATTGTCTTCCGTTTTTCTGCTTTCCAGCTGTCTATGACATGGTTGTCTTCAAGTCCAACATGGACAAGTTTCTGATGAGCCGTTCCACTTAAGTTAACAAATTTACCGAACTTCCATTACTATCGATTACTATATTGTCCTTTTGACTACTCTACACTCTTTAACCCTTATCCTTGAGTGGCCGATCGGCCTTGATAAGTGGTGACGCCTATGTAAAAAAAACAAAAAAACTACTTTTCACAAATATCTCTACTATTATATAAAAGGAACTATGTGTGTGTGTGTGTGTGACAGAGAGAGAGAGAGAGAGAGAGAGAGAGAGAGTTCCTTATGGACTCTGCAATGGCTGGGCTGATTTTTATTAAATTTAACACAAATGTACTTTATGCATCTGTCAGTGTTCTTAGATAGGTTTTGTATCTAAATGTCTTTGATAAATAGATAATCAAAATAATCTGATGAAAGTAGGAACTGACGATTTTGACCAAAGTTAACACCTTATACAGCCTAACATCACAAGTGCATTTGAGAAGTGTTATTACCACACAAACAAAAAAACTCAACAAGTAGGTTCTTTTGATATGACAGGGACGTGTGTAAAATTAATGTTTCTGCTTAGGGCGCAATTAAACCATGATACCGGACTTTTTAATTTTAAACTTTAATTCAAGCCATTTATATATATAAAAGCGAAAATGCGTATGTATGTATGTATGTATGTTCGCTTTTTGTGTATGTCTGCAAAAGGCTTTTTTACAAGAAACACTAGACTAGCTGAAAACATTATCAATAATTTTCCCCACTCTTTATCTGTGCCTAAACCTAAACATAGATTCCATGATCAAAGCTTCTTTCTTAGAACTACACGCCTGTGGAATTGTCTTCCGTTTTTCTGCTTTCCAGCTGTCTATAATATGGTTGTCTTCAAGTCCAACATGAACAAGTTTCTGATGAGCCGTTCCACTTAAGTTAACAAATTTACCGAACTTTCATTACTATATTCTCGAGGCCGTCGCTCATTTTTAAAACTTTTTATATCATGTCTAAATGATAATATCTACAAGTTAACAATGAGGGTCGCGTGTGTATTTAATTTGCCTGACTTTTACCAACTTGCCGCGTCTTCGAAAAGCGAATGATGGAGCGGGGAAAACAGTAATTGGCTTGCAGCGCAAAACTAGGTCAAACATTACGCCACTTCCTCGCACCTGTATATTTCACTTTATAACCCTTAACTTAACATGCTAATCAATTCCTCTCCCCTCGTGGCTGAGATGGTTAGGTGGCTGGCTTTTTTTCTCTTTCATTTCCACCTTCGCGTCAAGGCTTCAGGGTTCAATCCCACCTTCCTACTAAAATTTATTTTTTTTAACACATACACCTCTAAACACCCGGGCAATGCTGGTTACCCCCCCCCTAGTCTATATAAGCGAAAATGTATGTGTGTGTGTGTGTGTGTTTGTATATCTCACAAAAACTTTCGACACAGGCCACAGATTTTCGCCAGATAGGTATCATTTTCAAGCTCGAACCTTGAGCCGACAAATATCGAAAAATTGACCCAAAACATTAATTCCTTCACCCCCAACCAGACCCTTTTCTACCATAAGGGGTGGGAAAAAAAATTGTATCTTCATAACAAGATTGCTTCTACGCATGCGCAAATGATGTCGAAACTTGAATCAGTTTAAATATTAAAAAAAAAAAATGACCTAATTTTGTCAACGTCCTCTTAGCTCAGTTGATAAGAGCGTGGCGTCATTATCTAAAGGTTGTAAGTTCAAATCGTGATGTGAGGTGTCTTATATTTTTTTTTGCGATTTTTGAAGTTTTAATATTGAAACAGGGTTATTTATGCCATTTTTCACGTATGCTGCTTTTTTTGTTTTTTTTTTATTTTTATTTTTTTTATTTTATATTTTTTTTAAAGAAGTTTTAACATTTGTTTTTGTGGGTTTTTTTTCCATCACATTAGTGTTTTCTTTTTTTAGGTTTTGTTTTTCCGATTTTAAGAAATTGTAACATCGTTCATTTGCCTTATATATTATATATATATATATATATATATATATTTTTTTTTTTAAGTTTTAACATTTTTTTTTTTTTTTTAATATTTAAACAGGGTTATTACTTTGGTAAATCAAAACAAAAGAATAAGCAATCTTAAATCCTCACTTGCCAGGCTTCACTTTTATACTATTCACACTGAGTAAACTTTGGTCCACAGTAATAATCCTCTGCAGTAACCTGTCTGTTTACATGTATGTTTGTATGTCTGCCTAAAACTTTCAAAATAGACGACGGATTTTCATGAGATCGGTATAGTTTTGAAGCTCTGCCCTTTGGACGACAAATATCGAAAAATTGGCTACAAACATAAATTCTTCCACTCTCAACTGGGCACTTTTCTACAAGAAGGGGGTCGCTTTTCTGCCGATATTTTTGAAAATCATCCTCTCTTTTCAAGTGACTAGCCTTAATTTAAACATTAGCCACTTCTGGTTTGGTGATGGACGCAATAGTGAAGCTGTCATTTTTTTTTTTTTTTTCACATTCTTTTCCTCCTTCGTGGTATGGGTTCAAGCCTGCCTGCCTACTACCTCCCCCCCCCCCAACACACACCTCCAAACAGCCAGTTAATGACAGGCACCCAGACCAGTCTATATATAAAAGTGACCTTGCGTGTGTGTGCAGAAGGGTTTCTACCAAACTTCTGTCAATGTTTGGTCTACAGACTTGAAACTTGATATTGAGGAGATTTGGATCTGCAGAGCAAATTCAATTTGTTTTTCAGCCGGTAAAAATAACTACTAGGTCAAAATTGAAAAACAAAATTGGAACTTGGTAGGCATAGTATAGACTTAGCTCAGATGGTAACGAATAATACTGGAGAGTTATGGTTTGGTTTCAATTCTAGCTGATGGCACTCAAGTTATATTTATTTATTTATTTTTTTTAAACATTTGAAATGAATACTATATATTAGGTACAATATAATAGCATATTGGCTCTATAATAATATATAGGAAATTTGCATAAATTAAAATGATCATATTAAAGTATATTTTATGGTCAGGCAACACCAAACAGTATGCTAGTACTCATATAAGTTAATTTTACATATAGTTCGACTCCTGGTCTTAGTATTTTCATTTTTAAAATAAAGACCTGACCAGAGATAGTTTGGATGTCAATTTTTAAAACCAGGACTTAGTTGCTAGTTGGGTGAGTCGGGGGGGGGGGTCTTCTACTTAAAAGTTGTGATTTAAATCTTTGGTGAATGGCCCTAAAATTTAACTGATACTAAATATCTAAAAATATTAGAATCTCAGTTGATTAAAAGGTTTCGTTGGAAATTGTAGGATATTGACTGGACAATGCCGAAAGGATGCTGGTCGAAGAGTATCATGATTATTCAGGCCAAAAAGTTTTGTCAACTAAAATATGCAGAATAATAATAAATATTTAGAACAAATATTTATTGACATTAATTTAGGAATGTTAACTTAAAAATGGTATAATTTATTTGACAGCTTAAAAATGATGACATGTAAAAATATCAGGTGATTATTTTAGTGACGTATTCTAATGACTAGGGCTATGACAAGAGAATATTCTTTCATTGTTTTAACGTTTGAGTATATATCAGTTAATATCTTATGTTTTTATTTGATTTACTGCGTCTGTGTCAGATATATACTTGAGAGTCCAAACAATGATAAGAATATGCTCTTGTCATAGCCCTACTAATGATCTAATTTAGAGGGAAGGATGGTCTTTTGAGATATGTGGAAATTATTTTCATTACTGGAATCCTTTGGAGATGAGCAGTTTATACATATATTTATTTGTTGACTATTTATCCTCATCTTCTGTTTGTTGTTTCACAATGTTTTGGTCAACTATTCCCCTAGCCTAGATAAGAAAAAAACAAAAAAAATTCAATATATAAGACCAAAAAATCCAACCTTGATCGCCCTTTAGGGCCCGTTGTGCAGTGGATAGTAGAGACATTCAATCTCTTCGGTCCCAGATGAGTATTGTTTGAAGATAAGTTTCAATCCTACCCAAAGCCGACCAGAGGATAAGTTGTCCAAAACATGGCAAGATGACAACAACTATGGAAGGCAGTAATTAATGAGGATACAATTAAGAGACTCAACATTCCTATCCTGTCTTGGTTTACCACCTGACGAAGGCCAGAGTAATAGTTGGCCGAAACGTTGTGAAACAACTATAAAGATGAAGATAACAGTCCGTACATAAGTAAATAAATAAATAAATTTATGTTAATGCCGTGTAAACTAAGACCGTCCGGATCATAAATCATATGATTCAGATATTGGATCTGGACATTCGATGACCAGTCTAAATTATTTGTTAGGCTGCACAAATATCAGCCGTCAACATACGAAATCACTTTGCCATGTGCTTTTTTTTCTTCAAAGGAGTGAAACATGTTTCTTTAGCTCTGCTGGAAGAAGAGACATATATATTTCTCTGTTTTGGTCAACTTTTCCTCTGGCACAGTGGATAGAGACGTTAAATCGCCATGGTTCCAGGTGAGCATTGTCTGAAGATAGCAGTTGCAATCCTACCCAAAGCAGGCCAGAGGATTAGTCGGCCAAAACGCGGTGAGACGACAACAACTATGGAAGGCAGTAATTACTGAGGATACAGTTAAGAGACTCAACATTCCTATCCCGTCCCGGTTTACCACCTGACAAAGACCAGAGGAATAGTTGGATGTGAAAAGATGAGGATAATAGTCCGCAAATAAATAAAATTAATGTGGAAATTAGTTGGTGTTTAAAGCTTGAAGGAGACAGAGTTGACAGCCGACCGGTCATGATGTTGAGTCATCATGACCAGTTGGCTGTCAACTCTGTCTATCTTCAAGCTCTAAACACCAACTAATTTCCATGTATCTCAAAAAGACCATCCTAGAGAAGCTAGGAGCCCAATGCCTATTAAATATAGGAATCTAGAAACAGCATTGCAACTTTCCAAAAGGGGGAAAAAAAACACTCTGGGATAAAAAGTTGCTGCTCGAGGCTGTGTCGTTCTCGAGAATTTTCATTTGCAGTTTTCCTTCAAGACAAGACTAAAGATGGACCAGATATGTTGCCAATCGGCCAGATGTTGAAACCCCAAATAAGTCGTATTCGTCTTTTGTTTTGTAAAAGTATTTATGTATATTATTATTGCGTCATGAATTGTATTTCAGTGTACATACACATGCAACAAACTTTAGATTAGATGACCACAATGCTAGACAGTCATAGATGAACACACACATATATACGCTTGCACACAATCATACACTAGATAATAATAGAAACATATATACGATTTACACCCTCCCCCCATGTTAAACAGCCACCCATCATACAACAAAATTACCAAAAAGACCTGACAAAAACTATAAAAAAAAAAAAAAAAAAGGCTGGAACATAACTTGGTCAAGGAAACGGTCCGAAACACTTAAATAACTTAAGCTAAGAATCTGTTTATCTTTTCTTTTTGAAATTAATTCACTAACGAGTAACCACTTATCCTTGAGTGTCTTCTAGCTTTGATAACGGTTAATGAGATGGATAGTGATAGTTGAATGATGGAAATTATAAGACGATTAAAACTCATGAATACAATTTGAAAATGGTTTTTATTGGATTTGAAGATGACCATGTTGTCGGCCTCTGGGAAGCAATCCTTTATCAATGTGTTTTACAGATAGTAAGTTCTTGGAAAGAAGCTATTACAGTAGAACTCTGGGATATATGATGGCCCTAGGATACGTTTTTTTTTTCAGGTTATTACGATGTAAAAAACAATGTTTTTTCCATCCCCTGGTTACGGTATTTGCCCTGCCTTACGATGTTATTTATAATGTTATTTGATTATATACGAGCGTATTATATACTGTACTAAATTTCAGTTACTAATTTTTAATACCATATCATGGGATTCTACTGCATATAAAAATTATATAAAATCAATAGTATGTTCTTTACAGTGCAATGTAAACTACAATCTATTATAGCCTAAGTCAGCATGTGAAGCTTCTTCCTGGTAGACCCCCCCCCCCGATTAGAGTAGTTAATTAAGTCGATTTGATTGAAAAATGGGTGATTTCATAGATTCTTATGACAATAAAAGTATTGGGAGGGCGGAACATTTGTTGATCATTATTCAATCCCAGGAAATGTCTGGTTCCCTGCTAGCATATTTAAATTCAATTTTTAAATTAAACATTTTTTTTTTTTTTTTACATTTAAGTTTTCTCATCAATTTGTTTAATTTTATACTGTCAAACCACATGGTTCCTGCTCAACAATGATCATTGTCGACTCCAATGTTGTTTCCGCGGTCTTCTTCATCTTCTTGCTCTACCTGTGTCATCTCTCATACTGACAACTGCCGATGGAGATGCATGGGTTCATAATTATAAAAAGAAAAGAAAATATTGACTGAAACTTTCCATAAATATTCGTTGCACTCTGAGTGCTTGTGTGACTCCACTGACCCTCTACACGCTAATGTCCACATTTACGTTCTGTTGAAGTCATGGTTGTCAGCTCGTTTCAATCTCCCAATGCTCTCCTGATCCATGCCATGGTCTGCCTCTGATTGTGTTGAACTTGTAATTATTGTACCAATGCTAAAAAAAAGGAAATATCTTTACAGGATGAATATTGATATTTTAGAACCGAGGTAATTTAACTCCAGTTCAAAATCCATCCGAATTAATTGTTTGATTTTCTATTTTTATATTTTGCACTGATGAAGATTTATTCAAATATTGATTTTATTTATTGTATAATTTTCAATACATTGTACTTTTTATGGATATCGCTCCAAACAAGGCATGAAGCTACTTAATGTAAGGAAAAAAAATTAAGGTATAAAAACCTGCCAATGAGAAATGTGAGGATTTTTTTTTTTTTTACAAAGCAGTCACCACTTATCAAGGCCCGGAGGCCACTCGAGGATAAAGGTTAATGAGTGTACAGAGTTAAGGAGAACATGTAGTCATATTTAGTAGTGGAAATTTGGTAAATTGAATTACTTAAGGGGATGGCTCATCAAGAATTTGTTTATGTTGGACTTGAAGACAACCATATTGTAGTCAGTTAGGAAGCAGAGTGAGGGAAATTATTGATCGTGGTTTCAACTAGACGAGTGTTCTTCGGACAGGGCGGGGGGGGGGCATAGATTGGAGCTCAGATGAGCATTTGCCATGGAAATAAGGACAAAGCAGAGACAGGCTCACGTCTCTTCCGTGAGAAAGGGGTTGCAGGGAAGAGAAAAGGCATCCCCCACTAGGCTACGAAGACTATTTTGTACTCTATCAAGGCAGAATAAACTGCCTCTGGCAGCTCCTACCCAGATAGATATGTCAACAGTACTCCTTCCTTGGACGTACTTGACTCTTATACAGGTAGAGAATTGCATCAGCAGTGAGATATCTACTGGAGCAGTAGAGCAATCCCACCATTTTTGCCAGTTGCCCCTATGGGAGTATCCTTTGTCGTTCGAGACTGAACAAAGGCATCGGTGAAAGATTATTCTTGTTCTATCAGCCATGACCAGATAGCAAGGTTAAGTATGTCATTCTTACTGTAATATAGAATATTTTCGGTAAAACTTGCGGAGAACGTTCTGTTTTATGGTTGTTTAAAAAAAAAAAAATGGAGCAGAAATTTCCATTTGTTCCATTTTAATCTTTTTTTCCGCGTGCGCCCCTCAAAAAAAAAAAAAAAAAAAAAAAATGAAAGTAATTGATAAAATAAAAATTAAGTTAAATGAATAGATAGCATAATCGTCGATATGTCCACAATTTGCAAATATAAGCATTTTTATGCAATGCTAAAATTTTAGGCCAAGAAGACTCAAGTAGGAGATTTCTCATTAAATATGGAGATTTGCGCCAAATGGTCATATGTCCAAAGTGACAAGGTTGGGAGGGGGGGGGTCTATTCTGAAAGTCGTTCTTGAGGTGAGGGGGGGGGGAGTATTTGTTGTAAGCGTACCCGAAAACCCAGAAAATTTGACATTTCCAATATGAAATGTGAGTTGGACTTATGTATTAAAAAAAAAAAAAAAAAAATACAAAAAAAAAATACAAAAAAGATATACCAAATTGACTTTTTTTTTATATATAAAAAGTATGATTGTTGAAGGTTATTCTTTCGATTACTTCCGAGCATTTGCGCAATTTAAAAAAAAAAGAAAAAAAAGATTAAAATGGAACGAAATTTAAATTTCCATTCTATTTTTAAAACAGAGCATTTTACCGTATTTTTGTTTAATTTATTCGTATCTTACCACTCGCAGAGATATTTTTTTTTATTTCACTTATTAAATTAAAAGATGTCAGAGGTTCTCATGCAGATTTAAGCAGAAAAAAAGAAGCAGAATTCTGTTAGAAAATGGACAACTCCCATTAAATAAAGAAGCAAAAATGTCAAATATTTAGTAAATTACTTGGTTCATTTTGAATCAGTTATAAAAAATATTTTTTTAGTTTAAATTCAAACTGAAAGTAAAAATTAGATTCTTAATTGCAAATATTTCATAGAAAAGTTAGTTTTGAACATTTCAGATACTTTGGTTGGAAAACAGTGCTTGAATATTTCTTTGTAATGCAATGGATAGTGCACATGACTTCAAATTCAGAGGTTGCAAATTCGCCTTTTCTTTTTTACATGGTGGTCACCACTTATCAAGGCCCAGAAGCCACTCAGGGATAAGGTGTATTGCGTGTACAGTAATCAATGGGATAGTATCGTAGTAATCGTTAGTATTGAAGATTTGATAAAGAGTTCATCAGGAATTTGTTTATGTTGCACTTGAAGACATCCAAGTTGTAGTCAGGTGGGAAACAGGCAAATTGAACAGAGTTCCACAGTCGTGCACTTCTAAGAAACAAGCTTTGTTCATGAAATCTACACTTTGATTTAGGCACAGATAAAGAATGGGGAAAATTATTGACAGTGGTTTCAGCTAGACGGGTGTTTATCATGAAAGATTGGCTTTTCGTTAAGGATTTTATGTTCGGGGCATTGTTTTTTTTTTTTTTACGTAATCCCAATTTATTAAAAATTGGAATCTTTGACTCTTGAATAACATTTCATAAATTTTGTCATCTAAATAATATTATGCTAATGCAATTTCATATTCAGACATTATCAACTCCCAGCCCTTTTTTTTAAAAGATTGGATCACCTGATCTCTGAAGATGCAATACAAAAATGTAATTTGTAAAAATTTCATCCGATGTCATGCTGGGTTGAGCATGAAATTCAAATTAAAATACATTTTCTCAGTTTCAAATTAAAATGTATCTGTTCTGTCTAAAATTGGTACATACATTCACATCAATCCATAAAATGGAAATATGTCAAAAAGTCATCCTCCTAAAATCAGATATATTCTGAAACTACATTACAGAAACATAATTGTGGCATTTTAACGGGTCTTACCAATATTCAAGAGAGATTTGATCACAACAGAAAGAAGCTGGAGACGCTGTGGATCAGATTTCAAACCAAAAACGATCATATTACAGGATGTGGGAGTTCCTAAGTAAGTAAGCTAGTATTACATAATTCAGAAAAGAGAAAAAAAAACAACATTTTGTTGAAAAATCTTAAATTTACAAATATACTAGCAGGCCAGCTGGCATAGCCTAGTAAAAAAATATGCTTAAATATGACATTTTAATTTATGCTGATTTTGTAGTCATTATTATACAGTCAATTCTCTATTTATTATATTGTACCTAACATATAGTAAGGATTTCAAACGTTAAAAAATATTAGATTCCATCAGCTAATAAACTAAAACATTTAGTTCCTTTGCGTTATTTGATACCATACGAGCCAACAACACATGCATATAAAAACTTGACAAATTAACGCAGTTAAACATATGAATGTATATTTGCGCATGCGTATAGCATACACATTACATCAAACTATGCCTGACAAGTTCCAATTTTTCAATTTTGACACCTTAGTTATTTTTTCTGGCTAAAAAAGCAAATAGATTTTGTTCCTCGGGTCCGAATACACCGATGTATCAAGTTTTAAGTCTGTAGAACAAAAATTGACAGAATAGTTTGGTAGAGAACATTGCGCAGCCAAATAACCAAGGTCATTTTTATAATATATAGAGATAAGCAGGAAAGCTGGCTTCTGGACAGACTCTTAATCTAGCATCTATAACTCAAAATAAGATGCATAAAACACTGAGTGGAAAAGCTAAAGGATTTCCAAAAATGTCACTCATTCACACTTCTTGCTATCCAATTTCTGAATGGATCAAATATAATTCTTAAACTAATATTCATACTTCTTTTATTATAACGCTTAGTTCAGATTTCGTTCAACTTGAATTTAGCATTGGAATCGTAGCGTGATACTTCCAGCGTTGCCCCCATCCCCAAGAACTAGGAAATAAAAAAAAGAAAAAAAAAGAAAAAAGAAAAAAAAAAAAGAGAGAGAGAGAGAGAGAAAAAGAAATATGACAAAAGATGAGAAAAAATAAGTTCATCGGGAAGGGGGGGTGGGACACAAAGATATAGGAAATGGGTTTATCAGCAGAACAACCGAGAAGAAGTTGTTCACCAGGATAGACAAAAAAGCAGAGCTGAGGTTGTGATCGAGGTATAGCAGATGATGGAAACAAAAGACTTGAACAATGGATGTAGAGTTGGCTTGCAGGCAATTTCAGGATTACCTATGAGTTTACAACAATACAAATGATTTATGGATGATCTTGAGTTTACGACTGTTGGAGACAGTGTCTGGTTGACAACACTTGTGTTAGCAGCTAGGAAAAATTGGAGTCTAAATCATTCGAGAGAGAGAGAGAGGGGGAAAAAAAAAAAAAAAAAAAAAAAAAAAAAAAAAAAAATCGCTGGAGACTGACAGTTAACGACGGACATCGTTGGGGTTCCTATTTGTACGTCATGTAACAAGTATTAAACATATACACAGCTTGACCGATTTACATCAAGTGCTCAACTTTTGTTGTTCTATTGTAATGCAATCACAAAAGTGATCGGCTTATACAGATGAACGAACAAGCTAGCATTGAGACATTCTTGGAGAAGAGAGAGAGAGGAGGAGAACTAAATTCGAAAAATTTTTTTTGTAGTTGACACCTACCTCCGTCAAGGAAGGTGTAAGTCAAAAATAGCCAAGACAAACAAATTTTATGTTATCCCTGTAAAAGAGGTTATGTTTTAAGTAGAGTGAGTTTCTCACCATTTGTCTATAGTCTACTGTCCACATCGCTTGCCACAGCAGGGAGATTTCCTGCGGCATCATAGCCAACAGAGTATGATCCATTATTGAAATAACTTTTCCCCTGTTGATTGGGGTATATTGCTGATCCTGTGTAGTTCTAGGAGGTTCATTCTCTCATCTTTTAAAAAAAGTTTATTGCTAATCACCTTAGGAGCCCCTACTGAGGAATGCTGACAGAGCTGCCCGGGCAATTTTTTGTAAGCCAGAGTGCTCTTCCTCTAGGGTACAGACTCTTCAATCCCACTTTCTAAACCTTGCATCACACCTTCCCACCATGAGAGGGAAATTAAATATAGCATCCACATTGCTTGACCAGTCAACAATAAACTTGATCTAAAGATCGATCATTATCTAACTTGAAACCAATTTAATTTTGGGATATCAAGGTCAAAGAAAAGGTGAAAGTCAAGATTTTAATGACTTCAGTTTCATCCATAATAAAGACTCACTACTTGGCCCATATTGTAGCCACTGAAGTCTTGCATCTTATATAACCTTGACTTTTGACATTAAAAAGTGCAATCAAAGTAGAAATTTTTATGGGACTTTAAGTTCCAATTTTTCCAAATTTGATGCATAGATCTAATGCTCTTTGATGACAACCATTATGCAAAATTTCAGCCTGATCAGGTTTTGAGTGATCAAAGTTTTCATGATCCAACTTCAGGAATACTTCATACAATATGGAGAAGTAAACAGATAAAACTTTGGCTCATTATTACCTTGTATGCAGTTTGATTTATGTTCTTATTTCTTTCAGCATTATAAAGACAACACAAATTATGGTTTGTGTTGTCTTTCTTTACAGTAAAGTACTACTGGATAGAGTCTTATATAAGGCCCTATTGAGGGAAAAATTAAAGAAAAGCGAACGTTTACTGAAATAGATGTATTATTAATAGATTTGTTTAAGATCAAGATAATTATTTGAGATATATATATATATATATTATATTAGTTAATTTCAGAAAAAAAATTTTGAAAGTCAAAAGAAAATTCAAAGGGAAGGGAAAGAGGATTGGTTGTGTGTGTTTTACGGCATATCAACCCTTTTCAAGTTATTTAATGCCAAATCCAGTGATTTTGAAAAAATGCTTTTTAATAGAATATATTTGTTTTTTTCAAGTCGGTTTCTATTTAACCCATAGTTGGGACCCTAACAGGTACTACCACTCCGGGTCAGAGTGGACCTGGGAGCAATGGCAATTAAAGGGTGGCTCCACATTCCCAAAAGCCTGCAAGCTGGGGCCTCACCATCGGATATAGTTTAAGGTCATATCCAGGACCGGGAAAGAGGAAGCAATAAGATTTGAAAAATAAAGTTTTGGATTCTTTTTCATTTTGGACTTCTTTCTTTAAAAATGAATTGTAAACGAAAAAAAAAAAAAAAAAAACAATGAAACTCAAAAATAAGGCGAAAAAGAAATATTAAAAAAAAAAAAAATTTGCATATAAGTTCTGATAAATATTCAGAAGTTTATTATGCAGTCCGTATTATTTGGATTCTTCAGATTACTATTCTCATCTATTTGTGCAATGTTTTGGTCAATGTCTGCAAGGACCTAGGATGCAGTGGATGGAGTATTTGGTAAAATTCAGTTGTAAAAGTTATATTCTTCTGGAGGTTGAGGTTCAATCCTCAGCTAGTGCAACACCCAAAGTGCAATTATAAATTACTTAGGACTTCTACACAGTCATGGTTGATGGAAGGAGAGCACGCTGCCCCATGGATTAAAAATAAAGAGTTCAATTTGAAATTCTGTGCAGATTCTGAACTAAATAAAATACACCTGAAGAGGGTCAAAGGTTACATCAATCAAAACATGAAAATAACACACATGATGAGAACAGTAGTCTAAAGACTCCAAAGAATCAATCACTATATCAAAAATTCAGAACCAGAATTTATTACACAAGTTTCTTGAAACAAGGATTTTTTTTTCATGTAATCAAAGTAATATTTGCTTACTTGGATTCTTCATATTACTATTCTCATCTTGCGTATTACTTTTTTGACAACATTTTGGTTGATGTAATCTCCATCTTTCTTCCGATGCATCTTGTCGAACTCAGGAATCTATACAGAATTTCTAACGCAACCTGTTATTTTATCCACAGGGGTAGATTATTCTCATTACATCAACTGGTTAGAAATCGTTAGTAAATAATTTTTATTTTATTACTAGTATCACCTGTAGTGAGGATCGAACTTCTACCTCCAAAAGACTGTCACTTAAATCTGATTGTTATTTAACACCTTTATCCGTTGCACCATATGCCTTACGGAGGTTAATGGTTTCATCCTCACTACAGGCAACAGCAAGAATAAAATTAAAAAATCCATGGAGAAGATAAAGGGTTCGGGTTGAAATTTTAGAATTCAAAAAGATACACTTAAAAGGTCAAAGGTTATATTGACTGCAATGTTGTAAGAACAACATTCAAGATGAAAAAAGTAGTTCGAATAATCCAAATTATCAATCTTCGACTTATTTCAATCAATATTGGCGCTATGTATATTGAGCACTTTTTATATTTGTTTTAGTTGTTTGTCTAAAACACTATATATAAACGACTAAAATAAATATAAAAGTGCTCAATATACATAGCTGATATTGATATATGACTTAGATCATGTTCAAATATGCTGTGAATTTTTCCCCAGAAGTCAGTGTCAAGATTTATTGCTCCAAAATTGAAATTAAATCATTGTATGATATTACACTGATGTGTAATTTAATATATATGCATACATAATGTTCAATCATAGGTTGTACTAGAGCTAATATTATGTATTTTATTTTAAAACTACACAGATGAAACAAAACAGACACATAGTTTTTAAATAAAAAAAAAAAAATTAAATATATATATATATATATATATATAAATATAGTTTAGTGCGTTAGAAGAAAAGAGCGAGCTCAATTCTATAAGAGGAGGCTTATCTGGACAATATAAAGCTCAACAAGTATCCTTGGAGCTTATATAGGACAAATAGGAAAAGGATCTGTCAAAAAATGCCCCTCCATAGATAGACATCTTACACACCGATAAAATAGAATTACAAAACATACATTACGTACATTTAAGACTATGATAAAGACCCTATACACCTTTTTACATTACACTATATTATACGCTCCTTTATTTAGAATTCGATAAAACGCGCCCCCAACATCATCTATAATTTTAATTGATCTATTTCGTTCCTAGACGCTGCATCCTGACTATGTTACCTAGCATCTTCTCTACTCTTCTGATGAGAAGCATTAGGTTTTGAAATGCCTTGGCATAAAGAGTCCATTCTATCCCCCAACTGATAGTCTGTATTCCCTTATTGAATAAATGAACCAATCTATATTTACCAATATATAGTTTTTGTGACTTCATTTCTCTTTCCTATTTGTTCTATATATATATATAAAAAGGCTGTGACCAATGAAAAAAAAAGTTGAAATTGAGACCCCCCCCCCCAAAAAAAATTCCCTTGCATTCGAATTGAGCCCAATGGCAAAAAAAAAAAGAAAAAAAAAAAAAGTGGTGCAGGTCTCACACACACACACACACGTGTGTGTGTGTTAATATTTAATGATAAAAATAAAATAAAACTGAAAGCGAGGATGTGACCAAGGAAAAAAAAAAAGCTGAAATTGAGAGAATACCCCCCCACACTCCGCCCCGAAAACTTTCCTTTGCATTCGAATTGAGCTAAACGGCAAAAAATAGCTTTAGCAATCCAGAATGATCTTTGCTTAAAAAAGAAAAAGACAAAAAAAAGTGATGGAAGTCTCACACAAACATATATATATATGTGTGTGTGTGTGCATGTGTGTGTGTGTTTAAAAAAAAAAAAAAAGGAAACGAAATATTTAATGATAAAAAGAAAATAAAACTGTGGAAGTGATCGAAAAGTAATTTACAAATTTAAAAAAGAAATAAAATGAAAAAAAAAAGAAAAGCACAAATGTTATCAACATGTATAGATATGTATATTTGTTACATATATAAAGAATTTGGTCATGTAGATATCATTTTAATTCTTCCAGCATTTTTTTTTTTTTTAATACTTATATTTGTGCATTTCAACAGTATGGGTTTTTATTCAGGCCCAAACATAATTTGTCCTGCACCTCCTTTCTTCATGTATCGTCTGTAACTTTTATATCGAGCACTTTCAGCTAATTTTGCTTTCATATCTTCCTCTTGTTTTGTTTTCCAAACCTGCCGCAAAAAAAGGTACAAAAATATGAAGTAAACAAAAAAAAATAAAGAAACACAAAAAACACAAACAAAAACCAAAAAAGGCAGATCATTTTATAAAAACAGCCAATGCTTTTTAGAAATTGACATATCTATAGATTTGCAGTCATAAAGTAAGTAATTCTGACTATGAATACAGGAGGATTTTTTCCAACTTTTAGTAAAACATAAAAATAAAAAAAAGCATGGTACTTGCCAAGCGACTATTTTTCAATCAATTAGAAAGATCAAGTTCTGATTTTTGGGGGGAGGATACTTTTATTTTAAATACCCAAAAGAATCAAAAATCAACTTAAAAGTAACAAACTTTGTGACTCTACACAATGCAAATCAAACTCCAACTTTTGCCGAACTAAACCTAAAACTGTTAAGTTAGAATTAAGATTTAAAAAAAAAAAAAAAAAAAAAAAAAAGCCGTTTGGTTCATATTGTGTCAAAGTACCAAAAGAATATTACAAAATTTTACAAGATAGAAACATTTTCTTACTCTACTAAAACAAAAAATTTCTATTTATATCCAAAATTGACCCCCCCCCCCTAAAAAAAAAAAAACAAAAAAAAAACAATAGTTTTTCTATACAATAAAAACCAAACTGGACAGATTTTTGCTGAGCTAAACTTAAAACTTAGTTTAGGATCAGGTTAGGGTTTAAAAAAATAAAAGAATTCGGATTAAAATCAACAATTTCTTCTGTTAAATAATTGCTTTACAAAAAAATAAACAGAAAAAATAAAAACAGCTTAATGATGGGAGGATTCCAATTCTTTTTAATTTCTAAATATTTTGTGTTTTTGTATGGGGGGGGGGAAATAATCGCAAAAACCTGTAATATATGCATATGTTTTTGCAAGCATAAAAATATGCTTTTGGGGTTATAGATTTTTCTTTTATTGGTAGTTTAAAATCATTAAATATTTATCACTTCATCATTAATACAAGCCATGAAAATCAAATTTAAAAAAAATAATAAGCCCAGCATGTGGGATCCGTTTCCATGAGTGAAAAATTTACTTTCACTATGACTAATGTTTGTGCAAACTTAAAAAAAAAAAAAAATCCAAGGTGTGAGTGAGAAAAGTGTGAACAAATGAATAAATGGCTTTGGAACAATTTTACCTTTATGGGGGCAACCAGAATTATTCTGGAAAATCTGTTCTGATTTACTTTCACCATGACTAATGTTTGTGCAAATTTAAAAAAAAAAAACTCCAAGAATGGTCGATTAAAAAAGTGCAAACAAACAAACGGATGAACAGGAGTGAATTACTAGGTCAAATCTCTCCTTTGTTAGGGGACCAACAAAGAAATAAAAACAATGAAAATCTTTTGGGCATCAGAAAATATATACACATTTTTCTGATACCCCAAAAGTTTTGATTTTTTTTTTTTTTTTTTTTTTTTTTTTTTTATTCCCGATTCCAATTAATTATTTCAACATTACTAATAATACATCAGTTAGTTTGATGAAGTTCATTGACATCTGCCAGTCTCAGAAGTCTTTGGTGAAATTTGGAACTGATGATGTAATTAACAAAATTTTCTTCGATACTTATTCCTAAAAAGTAGGAAACAGCTTGGCTTAATGTAGTTTTGAAGCTAGAAAAGATTATAATGTTCTTATATATATATATATATACACACACACACTGAAGATTCCCAAAAGGATGAAACACTAGTGTCTGTAAGTATTCAATTATTATAGTAAATAATTATTTATATACACACACACACACACACACACACTAACAGGTCGTCCAGCATTGCCCGGTCATAAAATATGCTTAAATGTTATATTTTGATTAATGCAAATTTCCTATTCATTATTATATTGAACCCAATATATAGTAATGATTTAAATAGTTAAAAAAAAAGACTCGCGCCACCAGAGAATCAAAACCAAAACGTTTAGGTTACGATTTACTTTTTCCTTTGACATTAATTACTGAGCTATGAAGACATGTTTGTTGCAAGGCTAAAAATCAAAACATGAACCAATATTATGTTACGCTGTCGTTTAACCTTCACCTGATAAATTCCATTTCTTTAATTTTTACACCAATTTTCCCTTGGTAAAACCAATTATAAATTTTCGCATGGGTTTGAATACTATATATATTAAGTTCCATGCCTGTAGACCAAAAACTAACAAAGGAGTTTGGTAGGCAACATTTTTTAATTATATATATATATATATATATATATATATATATATATATTTTTTTTTTAAACATTATATATGCATACATAAATATGCATAGAGTTTTGTGTTTACTATAACCTTATTACGCAAATATAAATCATGTAGAATATCTGCATGAATAGAATTACACGTAATAGTTAAATAAAGATGATCATCTCATAAGAAAACCGAAAAAACTAATAGGAAATTAATTAAAATGAATGTTTTAAAGAATATGCAAATTAGCTAGATCTTTTGCAAATGAATGCGATTCCACAACCCATAAACAGAAAAAAGAGTTTTTAATATGAATATCAATACACAAAATACAAATTTATAGGAATATATTATATATATTACATAAAAAATGTGAGCATGAAAAGTAATATGCTTAAGATTAAGCTTAGAAAAGTAAAAGTACTAGTTGTTAAAACTGGAAAAGAAAAAAGATATTCTAGTTAAAAATATAATAAATTTCTAACTTAAAATATTGCAGCATTATGAATTTAAAAAAAAAATTTAATTCAAGATTATATATGAATTCTTAATGTTACAATAATTTAAGCTATAAATTTATATTTTTTACTAGAATATCTTGTCTTTTTCTATGTAATCCATGATTTTTCCAGGCTTTGCTTTGAAATAGTATTTTTCTTTTTTGTGTTCAATATATCATACGCATTGTCAACAATTCATAAAAAAAGAATTATTACCAACTTCTTAAATTGAATAAATAAAAAAAATTAAATAAAAGATGTAATTAAGTAAATAAACAGAAAGAAGGGGGATAAAAAAAAGAATTAACGAGCAACATCGTAAGCGAAATATTATCAGCCCCAGCACGGCGAAGAGAATCACTACTTATCAAGGCCCGGAGGCCACTTGAGGATAAGGGTTAATGGATATACATTAGTCAATGTGATTATAGCGTAGTAAACATAAGTAGTGGAAATTTTGTAAATTGAATTACTTAGGGGGACGGTTCATCAAGAACTTGTTTGACTTGAAGACAATCAGATTGTAGTCAGCTGGAAAGCAGGCAATTGGAAGAGAGTTCCACAGGCGTGCAGTTCTAAGGAAGAAACTCTCTCTCTATATAACCCAAATAAGATGGTATGTGAGCGACATTCCCGCTATGATTTATGAAGGTGTCGACAACAAAAAAGTTGCTATGGTAACAAACAGCCAATCAGAAGAAATTATCTCTAAAACACCAATGTTGAAAGAACCAGCTGTTATGCATGTAATTCATATAACGGTTTACGGCTGCCAAAAAATCTGGCAAAAGTCCAGAGGATTAGCTCATTCGGCATCTTGTTTTAAAAGTTCTTGTGCGTCCATATGTTAAGAAAAAAAAACAAAACTTGTGTCGACACACGCTTAAAAGCCTCTTACGGCCACGTGCTTTTTTTATCCCCCCTTTTCTCTTCCTTCGCTATGACGTCAGCTTGCATCACAGCTTGGTCATTTGCATATGTTGCTACATATGTGTCAATGACTTAGTTTTCTATAACATAAATCTCACCTGTCTGTTTAAAATGTATGCATGTATGTCTGCCTACAACTTTCAACAGAGGCGACGGATTTTCACCAGATCGGTATCCTTTTGGAGTTTGACCCTTCAGATGACAAATACTGAAAAATTGATTAAAAACACTAATTCCTTCACCCTTAACTGGGCACTTTTCTACAAGGAGGGGTCGATTTTGTTGCTGAAATTTTTGCAAGTCATTCAAACCTTGTGTCAAAGATGTTGCATAAAAGATGTTAATTCGACCACCCATGATATCATAATTGTAGCGGACACATCGATAAGACCATTTTTTTTCACCTCCTTTTCCTCTGGCGCATTTTTTTTTTGCTCAACCTTACACACACCTCCACTTTCTTTTCCGCCTTTGTGTCATGGGTTCGAACCTGCCTGCCTACTACAACTTTATTCTTTTTTTTAATCAACATCCACTTACAAATACCCGGGCAGCGCCAGGTACCTGGGCTAGTACATATATAAAAGGCACTTTGTCTGTGTATGTTTAAGTTTGTTTCCTATGGACTCAGAAACAGCTAGGCTTATTTTTTGTTTTTTTAAATTTCACCCAAACGTACTTCATGTGTCTGGGAGTGTTTTTAGGCAATACATGTGACTGGGAACCACGTAAATTTCTTATTCCCACGAAACTTCCTCCTTGGGTGAAAGCCAGTTCAACCAACAGAGGGAGTACTGCTCCAGTAAGGTAGAGTGTTTTTATGTAGGTTTTCTATCGAAATGCCTCTGATAAATATTGAAAAAAAAAAAAAAATACAATCAAAGGAATAGTCCGACTTTGACCAAAGTTAACACTCTTATACAACCTAACATCACAAATGCATTTGAGAAGCTTTATCACCACACAAGCAAAAGAGTCGGGGGATATAAAATCAACAATAGATTCTTTGATAAGACAAAATGAGCGTTTCCATTTAGAGCACATTTGAATCATGATACTTGATTTTTGCATTTTAAACTTTAATTCAAGCTATTATATATACAAATAATTTTATAAAATCAACAATAGGTTCTTTACAGTGCAACGTAGATTACAATATATTTTTGACTTAAGTCACTGCGGGGAGGCATGTGAAGCTTCCTCCCAGTACACTGCAGTGGATCCCGGACTAAAGCAGACAATTTGATTGGAAAATGGTCAACTTCACCAATTTCAACGACAATAAAAGTATTAGAAGTTTTTTTTTATTTTATTTTTTTTTTTTTATTACATTTTCACCCCAAACAAGGAACATTGCCACTCAGGTGTAGGGGGCTACTATCAGGGTCAGCAACTACTGGGGCACTGTGTAGGGATTTGGGCAGCAAGATGTCGGTTCACGTTGCACTTGAACTTCTGCATGTCAGTACAGTTAGGGAAGCAGGATCCTGGAATGGAATTCCAGTGTCTAGCGGTTCTGGGGAAGAAACTACTGGAGTAGAAAGATCTTTTACATCTAGGGATCTCTACTGTGTGGGGGTGGGATTTAGCTGCCTGTCGGGTTTGTCGAGGGTGTCTGCGTCATGGGGGCACAAGTGTCTGCAGTTCATCAGAGCCTTCACCATTAAAATACTTGTAGAACAAGCAGAGGGATGCAACGTTTCGTCGATGGGACAGAGGCTGAAGCTTAGATGCCAGTTTAGGGCCTATCAGATTGGCGACTCTTTTTTTAACCTTGTCTAGGAGCAAGAGACTAGTAGTAGACGCACCAGCCCAGATGTGACAGCAATATTCCATACATGGGCGAATAGTGGCCTTATAGAGATACAGGATACTTTCAGGTGTCAGTAGTTTTCTAGCACGGGAGAGAAAGCCTACCTCTTTTGCAGCGGCCCTGGCAATGTTTTCAATATAATTGTTCCAGCTCATGTTTCCTGTGAACATTAGGCCAAGCAGTTTGAAAGATGTACTCTCAGACAGGGAGTCACTGGCCATTGCTATTGGTGGCAGAGAAGGTTTCTTATAGTTATTGAAGGAAACCAGTTTGGTCTTGGCAGCATTGAATGTGACCATCCATTTATGTCCCCATTCCACTACAGATTGGAGGTCATCCCCTAGTGTTTTTGCCATTTCTTTAGATATGTGTTCATTTGTTTTCCTGTCATGCCTGTTATAGAGTGTAGTGTCATCAGCATATATACCTATCTCAGAGGCAGTTTTGTCGGGGAGGTCATTAATAAATATCAGGAACAATAGAGGTCCAAGAATAGACCCCTGAGGCACTCCCGCATTTATATCACACTGTTTAGATGTTCGACCGTCGAGGACAACCTGGATTTTCCTCTTATCTAAGAAGGATTTAATTGTGTTAAGTATTCTACCAATGATACCATATGATTTAATTTTCCTGAGGAGACCCTTGTGCCATACCCTGTCAAAAGCCTTAGATATATCTAGAGCTACTGCTCTGCCCTCCCCCGCTTTGTCCAGTGAATGGTATATACATTCAGAGATTACAGTGAGAATGTCAGCTGTGGAACGGGCATGTCTAAATCCATATTGTTTGTCAGTCAGAAGTTTAGCATCTGTAAGGTGATGGACTAGAGCATGGTTAATTATGGTCTCAAATATTTTGGCGAAAAGTGGGAGGAAGCAAATGGGGCGATAATTTGATGGGTCAGTTCTTTTGCCAGAATTCTTGAATATTGGTACCACAGAAGCGGTTTTCCAACAGCCCGGAAAGCATGATTCATTAAGGCATTTGTTATAGAGTTTGGAGAGAACTGGAGCTACTTCGGCTGAGCACTTTTTTAATAGCACAGCTGAGATGAGATCAGGTCCACATGCTTTTGAAGTGTCAAGATTTTTTATGATAGCATGTACCTGAGCAGGGGTGATTTTTAGATCGTCTAGCGTGGCGTCTGTCCGCAAAGGAAAGTCAGGCAGGGGGTGGTTGGAAGGGTCCAGTGTGGAGTTCGAGGCAAACCGGCTGGCAAGCCTATTAATTTTGTCGGTTGCTGAGCAAACAACCTCGTGATTATTGGTTAGTGGGGGAATTGTTGATTGCCCATTATTTACTACACTGTTGTAGATTTTCCAGAAGTCACGATTTCCTAATTTTTGTGCTTCGATGCGTTTTTTAGTGGTTTCAGTAAATTCTCTCTTGGCTGTCGCTATTTCTTTCTTAACGTTATTTCTAGCTTCTATGTACTTCTGTTTGTTTGAACTGGACTTATGTCGGTTAAATCTGCGGTATGCATGCTGCCTTTGAGCAATGGCAGTTGCGCAAGTCGAAGTAAACCATTGGGGAGAGTGGGGCTTGCTATAGAATTTCCGCATGGGAACATGTGCTTCCATTGCTGTTTTGAACCATTCAGTGGTCTCATTTGCGCACTGTTCAGCAGGAAGAGAAAAAATGTTTTCTCATGGGGCATCTCTGATAAGATCTCTGATGGCTTCCAAGTCAGCCTTTTTATAATATCCCGTTGTTTTGAGCACTGGCTCTTCAGTTTTGAGTCTAGAATTTAGGGCGATTTCTACCATTATCACTGCATGGTCAGCGTTCCCGAGTGGGCTGTTAGCATTTGTTGTACAATCCTCGGGAACTGTAGTCAGAAACAGATCTAGAAGTGATGCTTGTTGTTCTTGCTGGTCAGGCAAATGGGTTGGAAACGTAACCATTTGTGACATAGCAAAACTATGTGTTGCGCTGCCCGCTGCATCTGTGTGAGTAGAGAATCCAAGCCAGTTTTTGTGCGGAACATTTGTTGATCCTCATTCACTCTTGGGCAATGCCAGGTCTCCCTGATAATATATATGCTAGCCGCAGAACAAATATTCAAATAGTTAATAGAATTTGCTGTTTTGCACCACTTCTATAGCAGCCTTACAAGGTTAAGACATGTATACTTCAAAATCTTGTTTAAATTTAGATGAATCTGGATTCGAAAAATGATCAAATTTGGTACTTTAAAAAAATAAATAAAAATCTTGACATCTTGCTTAAATGGACTTTCTGCATGATATCTAATAACTAAAGATCACATTTTATGCAAATCTTAATTATTTAAATTTCTAAATGGGAAGTTATGCTCGTATAATGCCCCCTCTCATCCCCACCCCATAACACTTAAATACTGAAAAGAAACTAAAATTTTGGGAACATTTCTTAACTGATTTTTAGTACATACAGTTAAAAATCTATATATTAATACGATAGTGTGTGTGTGTTATTTTGTGTGGCACACTTACATCTTTTTTCTTCCGAGCTACTTTCGTTTACTTGTTATGACGAATTCTTAGTAAAATTATTTATTACAAGAAATGGAAGGTCATAAGTTTTGGTTTCGATTCAAGCTGATGTACCAAAGTCATATAAATATATATTTTTATTTTTGAAATCACAATTTTATAATATGAGAATCGATAGAAAATTGCCTCTATAATTATATACGAAATCTGCATATTTAAGTGTATTTTATGACCGTGCTACGCCGGGCGTCCCTGCTAGCTTAGATAAATACTTTTGCAGTTTTAACAAAAGAGTTACAATAATATCAGGGCATCTCCATTTATGCTAAACATTGATAAAATGCCAACTTCAATATATTATGCATAAGGTAATTAGATTTATCTGTAATTGATGTTTGCAAATAATTTTCAGACGAGCTCATTACGTTTGATTGTATCACCATATTGATCGATTTCACTTTCAAAAAGGACTTACCCGGAAATTTTCTTTGATCCATAAAGACTGGTTTAAATAATTTTCTTTTTCATAATCATCAATTGCCTGGAAAATATAAACAGAGATTCAGACAAAGAAAGGGCAAAGTAAAAAATTTCCCACAAAATGCGTTGAGCAGTTTTACTTAGAATTTTTTTGTTCATCTTTTTCATTTACTAGGAGACTGCCACTATGCAATGTGGCAGTACGGAGTGTGTAAATATCTCCACTAGATAATCTGTAAAAAGTTGAATATCAAATACAGCAACAAGTCCTGGCAACATGTTTATCAGAAAGAACAGTTGGAAATAAGTTATACACCATCCACTATGACTATGAAATTCCTGCAGCTACATACTAAGAAAAATGAAGCTATTATACCTGACAGTGATATATTGGACAAGAAGAAAGAAGCAACCTTAGTAGAAGCTAGTGTTTCTAATGATGCCGAGTTAAACAGATCTAAGAGGGAAAGATAACAAAACACCAATGTCTTATGTAGGTCATATGAAAAGAAACAGGAATCTTAAGACCTCCATCATTCAAGTAATTATAGGAGAACTGAACTCATGAAAAAGAGTAAAAAAAAAACTACCAGGTGAACCAAGTGCAAGAGAGATTTAAACAATTGCACATAAAGGAATGGTTAGAATCTTAAAAAGATCTCTCGGTTGGAATGTATGAGATAGTGGGTGAATGTTTGGCATTTGGTAGAATGCTCCATCCCATCTAGAACAAGATGGTAAAAAATAAAAAAAATAGAAAGTTTTCTTAACCACTTTAAAAAATGAATTATTGTCAGAACCATGTTTCATCTTCTCTCTCTCATATATATATATATATATATATATATATATATAAAGAGCAAAATGTATGTGTGTGTTTGCATGCCTGCCAAAAATTTTCGACACACAACGGATTCTCACAAGATTGGTATAGTTTTGAAGCTCAATCCTTTGGATGACAAATATCAAAAAAAAATTGGCCAAAAACATTCATTTCTTCACCCTCAACTGAGCAAGTTTTTACAAGAAGGGGTCGTTTTTGTGTTGACATTTTCGCAAGTCATTGTCTCTATTGGATTGACTATGCTTAATTTCAATGCCTGCGACTTCTGGTTGTGCTATGGAGGCATCAGTTAAGACGTTACGTTTTTTTAACCTTTTTTTCTCCTTCACGTTACGGGTTCAAACCTGCCTGCCTACTACCACTTTTTTTTTTTTTTTTTTTTTTTTTTTAAACACCTCTCTCCCTCCGGGCTGCCTACTGTTGTTTTGATTACTCCTACTCCTCCCCTGCTATTACCACTATTTTTCCACACACCCTTAGGGTTCCTTACTACACCACCTCTACACACTCGGGCAAGGTACCACCTCCAAAAAAGCAAAAAATCTGTCTGCCTACACTACCAGAGTTATAAAATTCAGGAGTCAATTCTTTTTTGTGTAAAAATCATACAGCAAATTAGAGGGGGGGGGAGAAATCACAGTATATTATGTTACTATTCCATTTTGTAACAAGTATTTTTGGACATTTCCTGAAACCATAAAAATAAAAAATATGAGATCCCAAGAAAATTTGGGAAGGGAGTCGACTACCGATTGGATTCTCGTGAAATGTTTACCAGAGATACATTTTAGGATGACAAAGTCCTCCATAGAATTTTGGGAAGTAATCTGTTTGGTTCAAAAGTTTTAATCTGTAAGTGGACACTTCAACAGCAGCAATAACGTGTCAAGAGATTTAAGAAGACTTCTCCAGTAAGTTAACAGGCTCATCACACGGAAAAAAAAAACAAGACTTAAAATGGAGCTTGAGAAGTTTTAGTTTCATTTTTTTAGGTCATATCAACCCATTTTAGGTAATTTAATGTCGTATCCAATCATGTTCATAAAATAGTCTGTTTCAAGTTCTTAATATCTTCCAATATTTATTCATGATGTTTGCTTTAATTTTTTACATCCTGTCGAAAAATTTCCTAATATAGATCTAAAGAGCTAACAGACATTTTTCATTTTAATATTCATAATGCCTTTACTCTTGGACAAACTTATGACTTGAAAGTGCTTTAATATGTTACAGGACTAATTAATCATCGTCAGCAGGAGAGTTTTTTTTTCTTTCTAAATAACACATATAAAAAAAAAAAAAAAAATTGTCTAACTATTATGAAAATGATGAACTATTGAAATAAGTATAGTGCCCAGATGTAAGTCTCTTACAAGAACTGGTAATTTCTCTTTTGTTGGGAAAAAGAAAATATCTACATACTTCACAGGATTTAGATGTTTTTCTCCAAGTTTTTCTTGAGTGTTCTCAGATTTTAAACTGAATTTGTTATGAACTAAGAGCTTTACTCTCTTATAACCGTTTGTCCATAATATTTCAATTAACTTGAATAGAAAAACTGATGTAATTAAACAAGAAATGAGCAAACAAACCCGAAACAAACATAACACTGATAACAGACTACTGTTATCATGTTACATAATAAGGGCTGTCCCCTTTTCATGTAAATATAAAAATAGAGAGATTTAGTTAAAATGAAAATGAAATAGAATAGACGAAATTCGAACCTCGTAATTTAGGTTTAGAAATAGATTACGAGAGAGAATTAGCAAATGGAATGTAAAACAAACCATTGTTAAGCTTAGAGATAAAATAGTTTTAAGAAAAGAATGTGCATTGTCAATTCTGTTATGAAATTCAATTGAAGAAATGCAACTATAGGATAATTTAATAAACATGTTTTTAACATATTGAAAATATAGGTTACTGGGAATATAGGTTAAAATTCCTTTTGTAAACAAAGGAAAAAGTTTTGAACACACATTTCCAGAACACGTGAAAGAAGACATGTTTTAACATGTGTATGACGTCATGGAAAATGGGAAGTTCTCGATATAGTTAGAAACTTTAGAGTTAAGGAGGAGAAACTGAGGGAGAGTCCGAGAGAGAGTCTGAGGACGACAGACGACAGTCCAGACATGGGATTCGAACGTCTAGAAGCGAGACGGTCACCTTTGAAACTTAGAATGTGAAACTTGAATTCTTGACTATGAAAACCACGACCGGTCGGGAGAAGAAATAAACCCATCATGTGTTTTTATAAACGTCGTCTTTGTGTTGTAATTCTACCAAAAGGTAAAGTGAAAATTGTCATTATATATGTCTTATATATATCATGTGTTTTAAAATGTCTTTACATACACGTCTCGACATCTCATATCTACAATGTGAACACTAAGACTGTCTGAACACTGTTTCCTCACTCTAAGAGCTTCTATTACACATCTAAGTATGAAAATCTTATATATATGAATCGCTTCATAACACGAACACAGAACGCAACAACATCTCTCAACATCATCCTTCAACAACACTTTAATAAGACTCTCTAGCATGCACTTAATAACAACAATAACAACGACAAAAAGAAACAGTAATAATAATAATGAAACCTTTATATAACAATAATGTTGCATGTTATTTGCTCAACATTTCAATCCATGTAATCTCTGACCTTATTTGGTGTATCTGGTTGAACTCAATCTTTCTGTCGAACTCTGGAATCTGCATGGAATTGCAAACGGAACTCTTTATTTAATCCATGGGGCAAGCATGCTCTAATTCCAGCTGCCATGACTGGATAGAAGTTCAAAATAATTCATAATTGCATTTTGAGAGTTGCCCACATTAAGAATTGAGCATCCAACCTCCAGAAGAGTAACTTTTACAACCGAATTTTACCAACTACTCTATCCACTGTGCAACAGGTTCACAAGGACCCAACCATGGCTAACAGAATAAGAGCATGCTAATTCCGTAGATTAAATAAAGGGTTCCATTCAAAATTCTATGCAGATTCCTCACCAAGTTTAACAAGATACATCTGAAGAAGGTTGGAGATTATATCAACTGAAAATTTGTGTACATAACACTTAAAATAAGAACAGTAATCTGATAAATCCAAATAATCAATCCTCATTAAAAAAAAAATCCAAACCATAAATATTCGTTTTTCAGATTCTGCAATAATGTCATGGTTCCAGAATCGGGCCGTTGAGCAGGACGTAGTTGTGAATCTGATTGCCTTTTGTAACATATAATGAAAAAGATCACTGCAAAGGATTAATATCACAATATATGTGGTAAGATTATAATAACTTATTATTCAATGTGAATGCGTAGGTTATAAGACTCAAGTGGCTTGCTTCTTACCTCCCACTGCGTGTTTCCACATTTCATGTATCTCTTTATTAAGTAAAGTTTTTCTTCTCGGCCGTACTCTTCCCGCTTGATAGAGAATTTCCATATCCATCGAATATACCAGATCAAGTATCGCAGTAGATAATAAGGACTAAGTATCAACTGTATCCATAAAACATCTGTGATTTCTGGTTTACTGAAGCCGCCTCTGTAGGTAAAAAAAGATCAATAATTGGGTAAAGTTTTACCAGATATACATATAATTACATATACGTTTGATAATTTAAATAGATTTCCACTCATGTTAAAAATAAAGAGCATACATAAAAGGTGTTATAACTTAACAGCTGTTTCAAAGCAATGTTTATTTTAAGTCACACAATGAAAGATTAATTTTTTCAAACACCAGATCATCAGAACAGAATTTATATTGGCACTCTGTAAAAAATGTCCCCCAAAAAGTTGTCTCAGAACAATCATAAGAGTAGATTTATCATCAAATACCTTGCTAAAAAGAAGAAAATCATTACTAGTGGGGCCCATATATTATTTAATTGGAATTCATTATCGAGATGACATTATTTATCAGGTGGTAAACGTAATGGGATAGGAACTCTGAATCTCCTAACTACATTCTCAGCAATTACTGCCACACAACAATTATGGATGGCAGTAATTTCTGAGAATGCAGTTAGGAGATTCAGAGTTCCATCCCGTCGCATTTACCACCTGACAAAGGCCAGAGGAATAGTTGGCTGAAACGTCATGAAACAACACCTAAGAAAGATGAGGAGAATAGTCCGCAATAAATAAATTAATAAATAAATTAATAGTGGGGCGCAGTCATAAAATACACTTAAATAGGTCTTAATTAATGCAAATTTTGTATTTATTATTACAGAGCCTAATTGTACCTAATATATAGTACCGATTCCAAAAGTTTAAAAAAAAATAAATAACTTGGAGGCCATCAGCTAGAATCAAAATCAAAACATTTAGCTCACCAGCCGTGTTCTCTACCGTTTGAGCTATCAACAGTGATAAAAAAGATTTAAAATTAAACCACTTCAAACTATGAATGAATTTGCGCATGCACAAAAGTAATAGAAATGTGTATAATAATTGAAATGAACATTTTGCATTTCAAATTGCCGACATTTCTTTATGCGTTAGTCATCCATCCAAAGATTTTACTTTTATATGTTATAAACAATAGTCAATTCGGTAAATTTGTTAAGTGAAACGACTCAAGAACTTGTTTATGTTGACTTGAAGACAACCATATTGTAGTCAATTCTTATATAGATAGAGAATTTGATACTTATTCAAAAACATATCTACAACAGAGTTGGTTCTAGAACGTCATCAAGAATACACAAGTCAGACAAGTCAACAAAAGACATAGGTAGCATAGTAGGTGGGCAAGAATTACAGTGCCTCCTTTTACTGGTCATTATTGCTAGAATTTCTGGTTGCTTCACACTTTCAACGAGGCCAAACAGAGGAGATCACCCTCATGCTCTCTATCCAAAAGGTTTTATAATAAAACAAACATTTTTGTAGTGTTGACAAGAACAATTGAAACCCTGAATATGTTTATTTTCTTTGGGTCGAGTGTCACTTCATTTTTCTTTCATATGGAAAAAAAGAGGGGCTTGTTAAAGGTCAGTTTATGTTTATTTGTAGAGCTGGAGGATTGACCTTTGCAAAATGGGATAAATCAGAAACTTTGTTCAATTTTTTTTTTTTTTTTTTAGATGAAGGTTGATTATCACGATTACTTGGATCCTTCAGACTACTGTTCTCATCTTGAGTATCATTTTCACAACATTCCAGTCGATGTAACCTCCAACCTCCGACCTTCTTCAGGTGCATCTTGTAGAATAATAACGACCTGTAGCATAGTGGATATAGTACTTGGTAAAATTCAGTTGTAGAGTTACACAGGTTGAAGGTTCAATTCTTAGTCTTGGAGTGTTCTTTGATAGGTTTTTGATAAGTATTACAAATTGATAATCAAAATAATCATATTAAAGAAGGAAATTTTGACCTTTAGAGCCTAACATCACAAGTGCATTAGAGAAGTTTTATTACCTCACAAGCAGAAAGGTCTGGTGTATAAATTTAACAGTAGGTTCTTTGATATGACTAAAAAAGAGAAATGAATGTTTCTTTTTTGAACACAATTGGAACATGATACACTTAACTTTTACATTTTAAACTTTAATTCAAGCCATTATTTTATAAAAAAAATAATTTTATAAAATCAACAGTAGATTCTCTACAGTGTAATGTTGACTACAATGTATTGTTGACAAGTGTCTGTAGAGAGGCATGTGAAGCTTTCTCCAGTTGTACTGTAGTGGGTCCCTGACTAGAGCAGGCAATCATTAGATTAGATTGAAAAATGGGCAATTTCACAGATTTAGGTGTCAATAAAAGTATTAGAAGTGTGGAATATTTGTTGATCATCATTTATTCCTGAGCAACATCGGATGCCCCTGCTAGTTATATGAATTCCTAGAATACATTGCTTTCAGAAGGAAATTTCACAGTGAAGATGGAAACATTACTCTTAGGAGGCAATTTTACTGCCAGAAAAAAATATTAATTTCTTTGGCATTGGTAATCTTTATTCTCAACATGATTGACCTTTAGCCACCATCTTCTAGTATTTATTTGGAAGAAAAAAAAGTTTGGATTTTATTTATTTATTTATTTATTTTTACTTACTCCTGCCACGACATCCATCCTTCAATTCTCTAAATTGTCAATTTAACAAGGGAGATAACTACAAAAAAAAAAGAAAAGAAAGAGGGGGAGGTCTTAGTCATTGTACCTATTTACTTGCCTCCCCATGAGGACAGAATTAGACACACGGTCGGTTTTTAATGTGGGGATAATCCAGCTTCCCCAAAAGGGGCACTCTGCGTAGGAACAAAAATAAAAATTGTCTCAGTCATGAAGGATTCCTCCTCCACTGATTGAGGATAGAAAGGTGAAGTGCAGCATTAGAGCAGATACTACACTGTGATCTTGGCCTTTATGCCATGTCAAAAACTGAAATATTGAATTTCAAACGAAACCAATGGTATCTACTGTAATGTCATGTCGCAGTAATGAAAATATCCAAAAACTACAAAAAAAAAAGAAGATAATTACAAAATTAATTATTAATGAAAACAGTTTTTGAAGACAAATATCATTATCATTGTTATCAGCAAAATGAATTGATAACCCCAACGAAAAAAAAGAAATATCTCATTTCTCTCGGCAAATGAGAGCTGACTATTTGCAGTCAAAGCCATAGCACATCTAAAAACAAATGACGGAGAATTATTAACGTATTAGTGCTTCTACTTCAAACTGTCCACCTGCGGAACCATTCTGCTAACCTGCTTTCCAGCCGACTACAAGAATGTAAGCAAGTTCTTGTTGAGCCGCCCCCTTAAATAGTCAATTTCTACCAAATCCCATCATTGTTACACTCATTAAGCCTTATCCTTGAGTGGCCTTTAGGCAGTGATAAGTAGTGACTTCCTTGTCAAAAAAAAAAAAAAAAAATTTTTTCAAATAAAGTCTGTTACAAAGCAGACAATTCTTTTCTAATATTATCAACAAAAAAAAAACAAAAAAAAAAAACAACAACAAAAACATTGCAACCAAAATATAATTATCTCTGTGAGAACAACAGATGATTTTATCAAATATTTTTCTTCAAAACAACAATGAACAAACATTGAAGTATCCCTTCATGGAGAGTAGTTGGCACCCCATTCGTGCTATCATGAATCAAAACTGAACTTTTAACATTTTCTACAGTTATCAGAAAATAAATGATTGAATATCAATCAGTTAAAAGTCCATCTTGAGTTTGTCTATTTCTTTCTCATCACCATACACTTATTAGTAATATAACAATGCTGTGTATGTAACCACTCTGCCCCCTTCATGTACATACTTCCGACTAACCTGACAAGCAGCAAAACCCGATCCTTTCACTGTTGAGGTTTAGATGCCAAAAAGTCTTACTCTAATAGCGTTTTTCCCTTGGAGTGCTAGACTTTGGAATTCTCTCCCAGTTTTCCCCCGAGTGTACTAAACTGCAGAAGTTTAAATGTAATGTGAACAGACATTTTGCTTTTCAACTCCCCACAGCCCGAGTTGGATATGATCCCCAAATAGTAGCCCCTTATGTTATAAATGGCACTATTCCTTGTTTGGGGTGCAAAGTAAAATGGAAAAGCAGCAAAATCCCAGCCCTTCACTGTTGAGGTCCTTAGATTCTAAAAAGTCATCTACTCTAATAATTCATTCCCTTGGACTGCTAGACTTGTTTTCTGCTTTTCTGACTGTCCTCACCTGCAGAAGTTTAAATGTATTGCGAACAGACATCTGGCTGCTCAACTCCCCATTCCCATGTTAGACATGATCCTAAATAGTAGCCATTTATGTTCCAAGTGACACTATGCCTTGTTTGGTGTGAAAAAAAAAAAAATGTTGAGAACAACCGTTTAAATCATGTAAATGACTTTCTTTTTTGCCAAGCATGTCAAGCTTAACTAGCAAGCTGTTTCTTGATGACATTTCCCGAATACCACTAACGGAAAGAAAAAAAAAATAGAAGCAAATTGGATATGAATTGCAATTTATTTGTGGCTACGTGTCAAAGCAGTGTCCCAGTAAATACAGATAATCATCAGTACGTGCAAAAGTTACAGAATGAGGCATTGACAGTACTCTCCCCTCCACCATTATATAACTCATCCTCGCAGATGCAAGTGGTCTGCATGTTAGAACATCTACTTCAAAACGAAAAACCAGAGTTCTGACAGTTTCATAATTGCACTTAACATAATTTAGCTTGGTTGATTTGATTGTTTTATACAGGGAGTCTGGGCAAATTCAATGATTTAGGTATTGTGTTAACTAATAAGGATACATCCGTTCATACTTAATCATCAGTATGTGCAATAGTTGCAAAATGAGGCATTAAAATCTGCAGATAAAACGTTAGCAAGTAAACAGGAAATAGGGGCCAGATGGAAGTCAGGTGGCTGACCTTGGGGATGGGGCATTGTCTCCTGAGGGAACACGAGCTAGAGGAAATGACGTTACACAATAAGAGACAAGCGTGAAGAGTGGGCACTCTTAGCTGGAAGCTTTAAGAGATGAAACATAAATGACAAGAGTCGATTGTAAATGAAGGAACCAAAAATATGTATTCCTTCCCTCCTGTCCTTACCACTAGCAGAGAGGAAGGTAACATCAACAGCCTAATAAAATGGCCTTTCTCCAAATTCAGAACATAGGACAACAGCACAAAGAAAAGAACTAAGACAAGAATGAAAATATACTCTCCCCGGAGAGGTAGCCACCATGGAATGGCAAGACGATCCCGAATGAAATGTTCTCAGTCTCTATGGTTGCACAAGGAAGACACAAGATATGATTTAATTGAACCATGTATGATTTGTTGGTTTACATTTGGTAATTAAATATACATTTTATTTGACCATTAAATCTTCTCAGTTGGAGTCTGTAAACTCAACGAATAAAGAATTCTTAAAGAATTTTTTTTTTTTTAAAGTGACACGTGATAAAAAAAAAAAAGACAATTTTAACAATAAAAAAAAAAAAAAATTCTAGAAAAATCTGAATTTCATCACCATCTTCATATTCAATTTAGCACCAATTTTACATGCTGGTACATGAATTTGGATGGACTTGGGAAATTGATTTCTATCATGACCTACCTCTAGCCAGACCTTTTTCTACTCCACAAGTTAATTTTTATCACTTCCTTAGGTTTTCCTTATCTGTATCCTTTCAACTGAACCTGCTACCTCAACTGTTCTACATCTACTAACCCAAGAATTCTTATCCATCCTTTCAATGTGGCCATTAAAGTCACAGCACATTTTCCGATACTGTTCAGATTCAATCTTCCTCTGAGGTCATCAGATCTAAGCCTGTCTTTAAGACTCATATAACACCATGCAACACATGTCCTCAACCCTCACTGGCCATGTTTCACTACCATACATCATCAATATTGCATACATATGTCTCATAGACTTTTCTCTTTGTCAACAGTGGTAAATACTCTTCATGGTTAGCAATAGCAGAAGTTCCCTGAATTTATTCCATTCATTGTTAACTCTTGCAATCACACGAGCACCTGTTCCACCCTGTGCTCCAATGTCCAATAGTATCCCTAAAGTAAGAAAACTTCGACAAGCTCAACAACTTTGTCATCCAGATATACTTTCTTCGAATTCGAATTTGCATATATCTCCATTGTCTTATGCCCAAATTGTTTATCCTCTCTCAAAGTTTTCAGATGATATTTGTTTTAGCATGCCTGAAATCCATTGGATCCAAATAATCTACTGTATATTTTGAATTCAAGAAGATTAACAATAAAAAAACCTTTAAAAATTTCAAGAATTTGAATCTAGTGTTTGAACTATTGATTCTACATCTCTGGTTTTATAGTTAGTGCTCCAATATCAGGCTGACCGAAAATACTGACTTCATGACAAAAAATGCATTGTTACATTGGTTTTTTTTCCTTTCTAAAACCCAATCATGTTCTACAAAGTTAACAATTTTCCTTTACATAATAACCAAACCAAACACTATGAACAAATATTTTGAAGATATAAAAAACCTGAAACAAAAACTTTTACCAAAATTGACTGAATTCGGCATTAAATAACCCGAAGAGAATTGATATGCCATAAAATAAAACAACCAAACCAAACCTACTTTTATAGCATATCAAGCCATTTGGGGTAATTTCGTTTTTACTAATTTGTCAGCTTATCAAGACCCAAAGGTCATGCAAGGATAAGAGGAAAAAAAAAAAAAAAAAAGCAAAAATATTGGGACAAAACTGTTAGTGTAGAAATATTTATCCCTAAAAGTCTAATCAGAGAAAAAGATTACATATATTATTAGAATTGATAAAACAATCACGTACCTCTATAAGAGATATGTCCTAAAATGGAGTACTGTTGCTACATCTGGACGGGAGTTGCTCAGAGCACCCTATCCTGCCTTTGACAAAGTTCAAGGCCGACTTTGAAACAAAGTAGGTGATGCCTTTTTTCTTCCCTGCAACTCAGAAGAGATGTTGCGAGTCTCTCTCTGCTCTATCATTATTTTCATGGCAAGTACTCGTCTGAGCTTCAATCTATGGTCCTCCTCTTCTCAAACTTTCATGAAAAACACTTATCTAGCTGAAACAACCATCAACAGTCCCCCCCACTCTCTATCTGTGCCAAATCTAAATGCAAATTCCATAAACAAAGCTTCTTTCCTAGAATTATTCGCCTGTGGAACTGTTTCCAGCTGACTATAATATGATAGTCTTCAAGTTCAATGTAAACAAGTTCTTGTTGCGCTCCCTCCTTCCTAAATAATCCATTTCTACCCCATTTCCACGACTATTAATATGCTGTTGTCTCTTTGACTACCATACACTCATTAAGCCTTATCCTCGAGTGGTCTTCGGGCCTTGATAAGTGATGATTCTCATAAAAAAAAAAAAAATTTAAAAAGAAAAGGATCAAATAAAGATTAGATACCCCGTGGCAGAAGACGAATACTGGCGAACATTTCAAGTGACACCGGTTGTTCGACCTTTACATTGCCGTTGGTTGCTTGTAAACACATCAAATAGCAGATATGGTCGAATGTTCGTGAGCAAGATTTTTTAAAAATATATTTACAAAACTTTTAAGATTGAAAAGAAAAAAAAATATATTTACAAAACATTTTCTTTAATATTAAATATTCACAAAACGTTTAAGGATAAAAAAAAAAACTTTCTATTTACACAAAACTTTTTTGTGTAAGTAACAAAACTAACAAATTTAAAAAATACTTAAATAGGTGCCTTTTTGAATGCGTTTTATTAATATATTTATAGAACTTTTTAATAAATCTAATAATAATTATAATAAAAATTTTAAAAATAAAAAGACTGAACTATATTAATTACAAAACATTAGAAACTGAGAATTTCGGATGCTAAATGACTTGTATTTAATTTGCTCTTGTAGAGAAGTAAGCAAATAGCAAGTTTTTTGGGGGTTTTTTTTTTAAATAAAAATAATTATAAAAAGATTTATATCTTGTGATACTAGACTTCATCTTCATAAAAATAAAACTTATAAAAGATGTGAATAAAATATATTTAAATCTCGATTGTTTATACTTGTGATTTTATTATAAATAAAAAAATTACCTTAGTTTAGAAGGATTTCTCCTTCACTGACCACCTACATACATTGTACTTTAAATAAATATTGAATTGTATTAAAAACGCACAAAGAAACGTTAAAAAAAACAAAAAAAAAAAAACAGTGTACATAAAAATTAATCTTGGTCGCAAAAATCTGAACAAGTTAGTTATTTTATATTTGTTTCTGCCATTAAAAAGTTTGGTTATAAAAATTTTTTTTGGAATTATGTATTTTTTAATTGATATCATCTGAAATTCTCAGTTATAACGTTGGTTTATTTATTTATTTGTATTATTTTACAACCTGCTCCAGCGTAGTATAAACATCCCCAACCACCCCATGTTAAGAATGGCTTTCGGAATAACCCCCTCCCAACCTCCCCATGTTAAGAACGGCTTTTGAGGTTGGGGGTGTTTATTCATCTTCTGCTACGGGGTATCTAATCTTTACTTGATCCAAAAAAAAAAAAAAAGTTCAATGTCAATTCTGTTTTGTAAATTTTAGAAGAGAAAGAACAAACATAAATTAAACATCGTCTCACAATGCAAGTTTTCTGGGAAGATAATGGTTTGAAATTATTTCTTTTATGGAAATTGTTTAAATTGTTTGGAAACTGAAATGGAAGGAATTGTACATACTGTTATACGCAAAAAATGGCATCATTCATCCAAAAGTAAAGAGTTTCACAAGATATCTTATTCATTGAGGATACATGCGAATGTTCTATCTGTATTCATAAATGTATGGAACAATTTAAGTGCAGTAATAATTCAGTATATTATTTGTAAAATTTTATAAATCAATAGTTTTCAAGTAGTTGGAAGAAAATGTAAATATGAATCATTTGCTTAATGCAATAAATGTACGCATGATAAAGATCTTGTAAGTTTAATAAAATCTGAAGATTTATACAAAATATACGTTTATACAAAATATGGACATCTGTAGGTCTAAGCTGTATTAATAAATGTATGGAAGCATTTTAGTGCAGTAGTATTTCTGTATTATTCATAAGTTTTTCTAGATGAATGGTTTCCTAATAGTTAGAAGGAAATTTAATATGAACTAATGCAGTAAATGTATACATAGTAATTGTGCAGTGATAGTTTAATCAAATCTGAAGATCATGTTTAATATGCTTATTGCAAATATAGACATCCATAGATCTGAGAAAAAACAATGCTGAAGGAAAAAATGATATCAGTTGAGATTCTCCTGGTAGTGACGCGAGGTAAGTGAGAGGATTTAGTGAATAGAGAGTAAAATTGTCTGCTACTATCTTTGTGGGAATACATATATTGGAGAGGCATTTTGTTTGGAATAAATGTAATTTTAAAATGTTTTTAAATGGGGATGAAATGTATGCTTGTTTTGCAAAACGCACTTTAGAAACTGCTGTAAATGATCAGAATGAAATATTTGTTCTGGGTATGTTTGGTTAGTTTGGTTGTTTTATTTTACGGCATATCAACCCTTTTCGGGTTATTTAATGCCGAATCCAGTTATTTTGGCAATAGTATTAATGTTGCATCCAGTTATTTTGGAGAAGGTTTTTATTCTTCAAGCTCTTTGTATTTTTCAATCGCTAGTTTGTAGTGTTTGGTTTGGATGTTTCATAGTGGATTTTATTGTTTTTGTTACCTGCCCTGCATAACATGAGTTTTGAAATGGGAGAGGGGAAAAGGTTGACAGTATTAATGCTTGCTACATTTTAAGTTAGAAAATCAGTCAGAAAGTGGGGGGAGATAAAAAAAAAAAAAAAAAAAGGGGAAATGGGAAGAAGGAAAAGGGGGGAAAAGGTGGGTTGTTGTTTTTGGTTTTATGGAACATAATGAGGTCCAGCAAAATGAAGTAGAAAAAAAAAAGCATCAATGTTAGGTGCATTTCGTCTGAGGAAGCCAATATCTTCAGACAGCCTGATCTGGTAGCGCCAGAATGTTTGGTTAAATTCATATGGAAGCTGTAACGGCATAAATAGTTTTATAAGATAAAATCATAAAACCAAAAGTAAAAAACACAAAAAATAAAATTTATATAAATATATATACCGAATATCCATTTTCTGCTCAACAACTTTTCTAATTATGGCTTCTTCTTCTTCTCGTATTTCTTCCTGAAAAACAGATTTGTATGAGAGGTTTAGCTGTAACTTTAAAACATGCTTAGGAAACAAAAATAAAATACAGATTTTTGAGTAAAAATTCTAGTTTAGGGATATCACTAAATGTCATAGCTTCAAGAGTACTTAACTCATCATAAAGTTAAAAATCAAATTTTTTTTTTTTTTTTTTTTTTTACATAAAATAAATTTTCAAATTTTTATATTTACACAAACATTGGCTATTTATGTCCGCTGTCCTGAGTGCTAGAAAGTTACTTACGCCCGAGAGTATACTGTATCTCTATAAGGTCATCATTCGTCCATGCATGGAGTATTGTTGGCACATTTGGGTTGGTGCATTTGCTATTAGTCTCTCACTCCCTAACAGGGTTCAAAAAAAAGGGTCACCAACCTAATAAGTCCTGTAGCGTCAACCAAACTCCAACCTCTATCCCATCCACGAAATGTAGCATCTCTGTGCCTATTTTACAATTATTTTAATAGAAAGTGCTCCAATGAACTACAGACTCTCATACCCCCCTCAACGTAAATACTCCAGACTAACCTGACAAGCAGCAAAATCCCACCCCTACACAGTAGAGATTCTTAGATACTGGAAAGCCTTGTATTCAAATAGTTTCTTCCCTCTAACTGCTAGATTTTGGAATTCCTTCCTGGGTCCCCGTTTCCCTGACTGTACTGACATGCAGAAGTTCAAGTGTAATGTAAACAGACATCTTGCTGCTAAACTCTTTGCATAGTGTCCCTGCAAATACTTGAATTAAACAATTTACTTACTTTTTTTCTTTTATCTTTTCGACGATTTACATTCAGCAGGCCTTCACTTCTGGCTATTTCTGTGGCTCGTATCCGATATTTCGGATCTTTAGATAAATGTAAAATGGCTGTATGGTAATTGTTCCATGCATTTAAATACTGTAAAAAAAAAAAATAAATAAATAAATAAAATAAAAAAAATTTTTTAAATGTACAAAATTATTACACTGAATATTGCAACTTAAAACAGGATTTACTGGGTATTTTTAGGGAAAAATCTTTTTTTTACAACTTTTTTTTTTTTCTGTTTCATTTTACTTCAGTTGAAGTTCTTAGCCCCAAGAAAGAGCCCTTTGATTTCTAACACTTGATCTCTAGACGAGATAAATATATATATATATATATATATATATATATTTGAACATTTCATTAATTTCTCCTTTACTTTTCAAATGTTGAGTTAGTACAAAAAATAAAAATAAAGAGCATTAATTCTCTCACTAAAACATTTAACTGTGTTATAGTATATCTTTCTTGTGGTCTTTTGGCCTTACCAGGCACCAGGACAAGAATTCATCTAATCTGCTGAGGTATCCAAATAAGTACTCTTACTATATGTGACATCACATGGAGAAAGTGCACCATTATTCATATAATCATAATATGGATAACCATACTGAAGGGATCTTATTTATATTGCAAACACTATTTTGAATATCTAGTCTGGGTTTACTTGCAAAGGGAACTATCCTCATATCTGGTTATTCTGATAAACCCATGTAGAGAAAGTCATTAGTAGGGCTAGGACAACAGCATATTCTTTTCATGGTTTTGGCTCTCCAGTGTGTTCCTTTGATATCTTATATGCTTTTATATAGAGTGATGTGGTTCTTGGTTGATTAACTGTGTCTACCATATACTTGAGAGTCAAAACAATGATAAGAATATTGTTGTCATAGCCCTAGTCATTAAGCACGAGGAAAGTGTTTTGTAGGCTTCAAGTTCTCTCCAGATATGTCTATGCGTACAAGAGTACAGTAAAACCATTGGTAAAAATGTCCACTCCAGCCTTTGTTAAAATGCTGAAATGTATCTAATTTGATTAGCCCTATACTTCTTCACTGTGACCTCTCTCACAGAAATGATATTGTGGGTATTAACCTTTTTTTCTATAAATACTGTGATGGCAGGTGTTCTCCAGAATTGTCTGATTTATTCTCTGCTTCCTTTGTTTCAGCTCACTTGACTTGTTGGTCTAGTGGTCGCCAATTCACTATTTTGATACCTTATTGTAATTCATCTTAATCCAGTAGCTTCTTTCCAAGAACTGCAGGGTTGTGAAGCTCTTCCTGCTTCCCGTTTTCCTCCTACCTGCAACTATGGTCTTTTCAAGATTACAATCAATAGGCATCTCTTGTCTTCGTGCTAATCATCTTTCGTTCTTGTTAGCTCCTTACATCAAATGGCTTCACACCTTGTCTAGAGATATTTCCTTAAAAAAAAAAAAAAAAAAAAAAAAAAGCGTCTAGGAGGAGCAAAGTTAAATAAACCTGCATGACCATTGTTTCCAATAATGTAGACAGACTAGTTCTTTTTAGGTCAGGGGAGTAGTAGTAGACTAGATAGCGGTATTGTTCTGTAAAGAGACTTTCTTCACTTAACAAAAGTTTCATACACAGGTGTTGCAAGGAAATTTAAGCATCAATGCTCAAACACAAGCCCACAGCCATATAACTTTGAAAAAATAAAAACAGTGCTCAATTACATTTGTAAGAGTATGGTATATTTCTTTTATATAGTACTATGCAATAATATATGATTAGCCTTTGATATCTGGTTTCAGAATGCACGCAAAGTCTTGATTGTTGAGCTAAAAAAAAAAAAAAAAAAAAGAAAAAAGTATCACATTATCTCTGTTCATTAATGGAACTATTCAGATTTGAGGTCAATGAAGGTTGTGATTTGAAGAATAACACTAAATTCAAAAAATTAAATTTAAATAAATAAAGTTAAAAGGATTGAAATAAATTTATAGACTAAAATATGGATATATATATATATATATATGGATATATATATATATATATATATATATATATATATATATAAGCCAGTGCTTGTTAAAATCGTTGACAAATCAATTTTTGAAGACGTCGTTTTAAGCAGAAACAATATTACATATTTAATTGTCATGTCAAAAATGGTAATATATCCAAAAATTATGAAAATTCATTGAATAGAGCAATTGCTATTGTGTTCTTAGTAAAAAAGTCTATTGCTAAAAGGCTAAAATGTTGGTGACCTTTACAATGTAATCTAAAATTTATGTTCGAGTTATGTCCTGCATGTACAAACTCTTCACTGTCTACTCTAAAAACATCCACAAAAAATACAATTTTGCTTAATTTTCCGTAAAAATTACTTTTTACTATAACTTTCTACTAAAAAAAACAAAAAACCCTCAATCCTTCGACTATCTTAACAAGCACCGTTTTAATATATATATATATATATATATATATATATATATATATATATATATATATATATATATATAACAAAATTACATATAATTAACATTTATAGAGATCTATAGCGTAAATAAAGGGATGTATTGAACTAAATTAATAATTAGGTTAAGTTATGCTGAATAAGATATTTAAATATGATATTAGAAAATTCATGAAAACGTAAATGAAATTTTAAAATTTAAACAAAAAAGAAATTCTACTTATTTCAAGGCAGATAACTCAAAACAATATTAGATTTTGTGCTTGTCTAGAATTCCCACTATACTATAAAAAAAAAAAAAAAAAAATGAAAAGAAAGAAAAATCTGTATGATGTAATACCCATAGCGGAAAGAAAATATTGTATTCCAAAAACACATAAATTGATCAAGTAGTTTTAATTCTAGAAGGAAAATCATTTTCAAGTAAATTTGAGTTTTTTAGCTCTCTCCTCCGTTAAGCATGTTTTTTTTTTTTTAAATCTTGCAAGTTTGAACCATTTGGAATTATCTCCCCTTTTTCAAGCTGATGTTGCGAGGCAGTCATTGGTTAGCCATAAAATTTGATTTTCTTGTTTACAAATAGACCTACTTGATAGATTTACGTGGTTTTTGGAATATGATATTTTTGTTCCATCACAGGTACATACATCATACTGATTTTTCTTTATTTAACTTTGTTTTTTGAGTTAAAGAGAAATTCTGGACAACCAACCATAGGTTTGTTATTAAGAACTACGTCAGAAGTACTTAAAAAAAAAAAGGAAAAAAATGTGCTTGTTTAGAATTCAACCCAATTAAAAAAGAAAAATACAGAAAATACAAACAAATATTTGATCTACATACCTGTCACAGTAAAGAAAATGTCATATTCTAAAAATCATGTAACGTATTTTTTTTTTTTAACTAAAAAAATTTATTTAATTTTAGGACGAGCGAGCTGGGAGTCACCATGTTATTTTATGTGTTAAAATTCAAGGGCAATAACTCAATTTGACTAAGATTTTTTTTGTATTCAAAATAAAATGTTTCATGACTAAAAATCGTAAATTTGAATTTTCTTAGTTAAAAAAACCTACTTGATCAATTTATGTGATTTTTGGAATATGACATCTTCATTCAGTGATGAGTAAGGCTATGGACGAGAATATTCTTTTTATTATTTTGACTCTCGAGTATATATTAGACACAATTAATCGAGAACCACATCACTATCTAAAAACATAAGATATTAACTGATATATACTCGAGAGTCAAAATAATGAAAAGAATATTCTCTTATAGCCCTAGTGATGAGTACGGACACGATAAAGAATTTTTTGTATTTTTTTTTTTTTTTAATTAAATCAAATTCTAATTAAGAACTATGAAGTCATTAAAATAAAACATGCCTGACAGCTATGAGGGTGCAAGCCTCCCTTAAAATTTAAAATACAAACTATTTCAACAAAATTTAAAACCATATGTATATATGTATATATAGGATGTGGCAGAAATAGCACACACATTGTAAATATTCAACTATATGTTGCTAATGAACTTATGCAAGTGGCAATGATGTTTTTGTTTCGCTAAAAACTTGACATTTTTTTTTTTTCAGGTACCTTCATCAAGCAATATGGTTTGGACTGGTGCACATTCTGCTTTTATTGTAGAAATGTTTTTGAAGAATGGTGTAACTGCAACACAGAGCTTTCCAAGTTCATTACAAGTTAGGACAGCATTATATTGTTTCAAATAGAAAATCAATACAGCTATGGGTTGCAAATTTCAGAACTACAGGTTCGGCATTTAAAATTATATGGGCCTTGATAATGTGGTGATGCCTATGTAAAAAAAAAAAAAAAAAAAAAAAAAGAAAGCCACCTGGAAGGCCTTCAAGTGCTCAAACGCCAAACAGTATTTAAACTGTGACTTTACGTTACTCAGTTTCCTACACGTTCAGCTTGTAAACAAATAAATTGGCCTTGGGATTATCTGACCAAACAGTCAGAAAAATTGTACACACCGATATGCAGTTCCATCCATACAAATTAATGATTGCTCGGAAACTGCACGAGTGTGACTAAGATCGCATGTCAAAATGTGAGAGATATTTCTGCCACACCTTGTGTAAAATCCTCCGAGGAAGACAATGGAAGTGGTTTCAAATTTCTATGTGTAGAATCTCTATGTTCCACTCTAAGAGATTTTGGAGGGGGGGGACTGCTTTAAAACTTCAAATACTTTTATCTGATACTAATGAAAATTCCACCGTATGTATAAAATACCAATTCAGAATTTTCTCCAAACAGTGAGACAAGCGGAGACTAAAAATAAATAATAATATGATTCTATGAACATAGTATTCATCAATCCCGAATTGGGTCTTCCTACTAATATAAAATATTTATAACAAATCTTTCAATAAAATTAAAATAAACAGTTTAAAAATTTTTATTTTTATTTATTTTTGTTAATCTCTAGAAATCAGATTAGTTAAAATACTTTTTAAACTATATATACAGAAGTTTAATGTTAAAATTAATAGTGTCAATTAGATTTAACATGTGGTGCAGGATATATGTAGTAATTTATTATCGGACTAGTGTCACTTACATTGTGTGTATTTATTGTATTTTGTAAAAATGTGCCACCAGACCTTTAGATTAATTCACACCAGGCCAGGTCCTAGAATGGTTCACTGCTTTGCATTTTGGCCCAGCTTGCAAGTGCTCGACATTTAAGCACATGCTCATCACTATCTCAGCAGTCACATGTTTAAATGTCAAGTCTGAGATTTTTAGAACATGTCCATATCATAGAAAACATTTACTTGCAAATTGAACAATGGAGAAATCCAAGACGATCACGTTAGGAGCTTATCAGGTGTGACTGAAAATAAAGTTGTGTGAGCAAACTTTTTTTTTTTTTACAAATATTCATATCAGGCCGCCAGTATAAAATATGCATAAATATTATATTGTAATTAATGCAGAATTCTTATTATAAACAGAAATACTGTAGGCATTAAGTGTAATGTTAAATTCCTTTTTCCTAAACAGTTAACTTCTTGTAAGTAAAAAAAAAAAATTTTTTAAAATACCCGTGCTGAGATCGAACCCAAGACCTAAAGACAGCAAATAACCACTACACCAGCTTGACATGACTTTCACAAAATGGTTTCAAACACTTATCCTTTATCATAAAAAAAAAACTTCTATTTCATGACTGCGCATGCGCATTTGTAAAACAGTTGAAAATAGAAAAAAAATCTGATGACCAACACATACCAGTTTTTCTAATTTAGCCCCTTAGCAGCAATTTTTTCCAGATGAAAACAAATTAAAAAGTTTTCCACATGTCTGAATAACCTATATATCAAATTTCAAGTCTGTAGATTAAAAATTTGTTGAGTAGACAAGTTGAGACGTGCCCTCTCTCTCTCACACACACACACACACACATATTCTCACTTTTATAGAATATATATATATATATATATATATATATATATAAGGCACAGATTAAAATCCAATAAAAAATCCTGATAGATATTACTAGAGGTAATACTTTCAGGGTGATCCTAGCCAAAAAGGAAAAGCTCAATATTTAAGAATAGAGCAATATATAAATTTAGTTGTTAAAATTAAATTCTGAAAATCAAAATATAGACACATATCCGAGTTAAGAATTTGTTTGACAAAAGGAATATATAGAAGGGGTTATATTAATTTCCTTAATCCTTCTATATATTCCTTTTGTCAAACAAATTCTTAACTCAAATGTGTCTATATTATGATTTTCAGAATTTAATTTTAACAAATATATATATATATATATATATATATATATATATATATATATATATTTTTGCAAAACCAAGACAATAAAACATAAAATAACATCATATGGTGTATTCCCTTATGTGTTACAATTGTTTCATAACCATTTGGACAAATTTAAACATTATTTAAAAATATTCCAAAAATAGCTACTCTTCAGACACTAAAATACATTTGTCATATATATATATATATATATATATATATATATATATATATATATATATATATATATTCATAATCCCTATTTTAAGCAGTTGGACTCACCTCGTTCCTTATCCTTTTATTTTATTTCTTTACTTTTTCAATTACCTTATTCTTAGATGATAATTCCACAATTTTCTACTTTTATATTCATTTAATCTTTTAATGTTTTTTTTTTCTATTTTTTCCTAATTCATCTATTTACTGATTTACTCCCCAAATCCTAAACTACACCTTCCAAATTTTAGTCTATTTATACGTCCAATTATTCATTTCTCAATCTGCCTTAGTGTCATAAGTTTCTATTTATAATGTTACAATATACTGGTTTATTTTTTTTCTTTTACACTAGCGGGGATACCCGGCGTTGCCCAGGTGTTTGGAGGTGTGTGTGCTCTTAAATAAAAAAAAATAAATAAAGTTTTGGTAGGTAGCTAGGATCGAACCCGAAGCCCTGAGGCGAAGTTGTAAAAAAAACGTGAGACGTTAACCGCTCAGCCAGCAAGAAAGAGTAAGTGAAAAACATTTGAATTTATTTAAGTAAAATTGACAGGTGCCCGCTTAATGAGGTCAAATAGAAGTCATCGAGTTAAGATTTACGACGACGTAAGCAATGGCTATTCAGCAGTTAACATTTTCTGCGGGACAGTTTTGATATGACAGTGAAAAGCTGACATTGACCAAACGTTTACATAGCTTTCTGGAGACCACCCGACCAATTCGAATCCAGTTTCGCTTTTTTTATACCGAATAGCGAAAGAAACGCGCGCCGATCTAAAAATCTGGAAAAAAATAGCATTTAAAAGTCGGGCAAATTAAATACACGCGCGACCCCCGTTGTTAAGTCGTACATATCATCTAGACAGTATATAAAAAGGTTGTAAGAACAAGTGAGCCGACTGAGCGCTCCCCTGAAAAGCCTTTTGTGGGCATACAGAAAAAGTGCACACATATACACACACACATTTTCGCTTTTATATTTATGTTATTTAAAAAAAAAAAAAAAAAAAAAAAAAAACTATTATTAAAAGATTTATTTAAATAATTTTTAATTAATATTTATCTTCACCTAATACTGGTTATGTAATTAATTTAAATGTTAAATCTATCATTTCAAGTTTTATCTTAATATAAACATGTTATCTGTTTTTTAATTTTTACTATTTCCATATCATTCAGTATATTGAGACAGTGTAAGAGACATAACTCGATTTTGCCCACATTTATTGATTCATAATTCTATCAAAATTCCTTTATATTCTTAATCTAATATTTTGATTTTTGTCTTTATTAAACTCCTATGCTTCATTTTAAACTTGTAGTTCTCACATTATTCTCTTTATAGCAACCTAGGTTAAATTTCCCACTTATTTTACTTCAAAACTTATATTCTGATTTAGTCTATTTTAATCCATCAATCTGTTCATCTCAATATTTTGCAATTACTTAATCTTGATTTTTTTTTTTTTGTGCTATTGAAATGTTTGGGTTGATCCTCATTCATACCCGGGCATGTTGGGTCTCCTTGCTAATATATATATATATATATATATATATATATATATATATGTATGTATGTATGTATGTGACCTTGTCTGTCTGTGTGGAATGGTCTCTACCAAACTATTGTCAATTTTTAGTCCTATACAGTTGAAACTTGATATGCAAGGTATTTGGATCTATGGAATAAATTTGATTTGGGTTTTAGCTGGTAAAAATAACTCGTATAGTCAACATTGAAAAACTGGAACTTTGCAAACATAAGTCAACTAAAGTGCTCTTCTATGCATGCAAAAATATACAGTTAACGTTTAGAGTTTTGATATTCACCCCTTGTTAGTTCAGATGGTAACAAATAAGGCTTAAGTGCTAAATATTTTGGTTTCGATTCTAGCTGATAGCACCCATGTCAATTTTTTTTTTTTTTAACTTTTGAAATCATATATTGGATACAATATAATAATCAATAGAGTATTGGTTCTCTAATAATAAATATGAAATCTGCATGAATTAAAATATATTTAAGTGCATTTTACAACCAGGCAACACCAGGAAGACTGCTTGTATATGCGTAATTTCATGTCAGATCATCCAGGGTTTGACATGAGATTCTGTTATAACTCACACCATAGATGAACATCATGAAAACTAAGAAATGTGAAAAATTTAAGCATTTAACTCCAAGCGATCTTGAGCATTTTTTGTTTTGCATAAATCGTCTGAGATGTCATCTAGGTGACATTTTAATAATAACATTTTCTTGAATATTTTGAGTTTGGACCTTTGAAGTTTGATGTGATCCTGAAAATTCACTTGAGTAAGTTTTTTGACACGAAGAATTAAAAAATGGCATCAGATTTATTTCAGAAAAGAGTTTCAAGTGATTTTATCAGATTTTGAATTTTTTCACATATGCCCATATATGGAGAAAAAAATTGTTTTTTGCAACATTTATGCAGACGCTATGAAGTACCTCTGGATCAAAAATGGTAAAAAGTTCTTTTGTTCACTCATGGTGCCTATTTTCTTCTGAGGATTTAGAAATACCTTACTGAGGGAAGCAATTAGTTTGTGGATGAGAGAGAAAGTTAAGACCATCAAATTTATATTTAGATACGTTTTAGAAAATAAAAGTTAAATAGTAAAAAAAAAAAAAAAATTAAGCCTCACAGTGATCAAATGTTTCCAATAAAACAAACTTCACAACAAAAACCAACATACAACAACATTACAAAAGTTATTTTCATCAATTTTAACTGAGACTAACATTTAAATCATTTTACTTAAGACTTGTAACATGGATGAAACTATTTATTTGTTAGTATTTTACTAATTGCATAGGAGTTAGTATTAACATAGAAGTTTAATATTGTAAACACTATCGTTATAAACTGACCGAGCAGAATATAATCAAAATGTCCCATATTCTTTGGTCCAATATAATCAGAATCATGTAAAATTACAGTGTTCCAATGAGTATGCCAACTTTGGTTACTGAACCACAATAACTGCTTAAATGTTGATTATATTTCTCTTAATATATTGTATATATTTCTTTGCCTTTTATGCATGCATTAGTGGGTGGCTACTTTTTTTTTCTTCCGTAAAATATATACCATATGCAACAGAGTTGAATCAATGCATCATAAATGACTACAACAACCCTAAAATAATTTTAAATAAAAAACCACTGTCTATACCTAATTAAAATGTATAACAGTGGTTGATGCAATTTGTTTATTCCATTTAAGCAGCACTTGATTCTTTGAGAAAATCTATCCCATAAGCAACAGTTTCTGCTCTAATGGCTCAACCACAATGAATGAAATTTTCATGGTTGGATAGATCTCTTTACTAGAAGTGTTAATAATACCGGCCAGGTTCCATATGCAACAAGTTGTTCTGTCAATGTCTAGAATAGTGTTGAGACAATTATCCAGAATTGAAAAAAAAAAAAAAAAAAAAAAAAAAAATCAGAACTTTTTGTGGTAGCAAAATCTATATTGGAAAATCTTGAGACTAATTTCCAATTCCAAAAAGGATTCTTTTTTTTTTTCATTAATTTCCACTGCTTGTACTAGTGATAAAAATGTTAATTGCTTTTAAAAATAGATAAAATGTAAATATTGATAACATAAAAAAATAAATTAAAAATTTTTTACACAAATTTGCAAAAGAAGGTTCCAAATTCTTTAACATGTCAGAGTATGTTTTTTTTTTTTAAACTGCCAGGAAACTGAAAAAAAGTGAGTGACATTCTCTCAAAGCTTACCCCTAAAAAAAAAAAAAAAAAGGGGGTAAATCTTTCCCTAGAGATAGAAACTGGTAGTACACAAGTCTGAAAATGATGAATACAGCAGTCAAATGCCATATGTTAGTATTGCAAACAAAAGCATTTCATACTATGCAACTAAAAAAAAAAAGCGAAACTCGACTCTAATTACAGTGGTCTCTAGAGAGCTAAGTAACGTTTGGTCAATGTCGACTTCGTCATATCAGATGGTAGCTTTCATTTCGAGATGAGACACTCCCCCTAATAACCAGGGAGCTGGTTTTCCCCGAACTTATTTAAAAACAAACCGATTTATTGACCTCATTAAAAACTGTCCCGCAGAAAATGCTAACTGCTGAATAGCTATCGCCATCACGTCAATCAAAAACGCGCACCTGTTTTTTTTCACACTTTACTATTTTCCAACTGCGCGTCAAGGCTTCGGTTTTTTTTTCACGGGCACCTGTTTTTTTTCACATTTTCCAACTGCGCGTCAAGGCTTCGGTTTTTTTTCACACACACCTACAAACACCCGGGCAATGCCGGGTACCCCTTGCTAGTCTATATATATAAAAGGCAAAATGTGTGTGATCATTTCGTGTATGTCTTCAAAAGGCTTCTTTCGCACACGCTCCCGGGGTCGTTACTATCGCTTAAAACTGTGTATATAGGTCCTATTCATAATATCTAGGAATTAGGAAAGCGCGTAGCGTATAGATTTATGTCGATTTTTACAAAATTATTGTTATTTTGGCTTCTCGCGTGTTGATTGGGCTTTTTAGTATAAATAAAATAAAACTAAACTCAAACGGACGTGTTCGCGGCAATGCGCCGGGAACAGACGCTTACGCTGCGTGACTTCTATTTGACCTTCTTAATTAGGTCAAATGGAAGCAGCAAAGTTAACTTTTATTACGCACGCCTGTTTTTATAGTTATAGTTGGATAAATAAATTCAAACACGTCTACGCTGTATGTCGCGGTGGCCCAATGGTAACATCGCACGTTTTTTTTTTTCACACATTAATTTCCAACTCAAGGGTACGGGTTCGATTCTCATATTCACCTACCAAAACATTTTTTTATTATTATTATTATTATATATGTCGGCTTATCACCGTCATACAGATGGTTGATTTTATTTCAAGACGAGACACTCCTCTTATAAACGGGGGAGCTGGTTTTCCCCAAAGTTGGATAAAAACAAACAAACCGGGTTATTAACCTCATTAAAAACTGTCCCACAGAAAATGTTAACTGCTGAATAGCTATTGCTTACGCCATAACGCTCATACAAAACATTAACTCTAAGATTTCCACTTGACGTCATTAAGTGCGGGCACCTATCAATTCTCTTAAATAAATTTAAACGTCTTTCAGTAACTCATTCTTGCTGGCCAAGCGGTTAACGTGTCATGTTTTTTTCACATTTTATTTTCCAACTTTGTCTCAGGGCTTCAGGTTTGATCCTACCTACTCACCAAAACTCTCCCCCCTCCCATTTTTATTTTTGATTTAAGAGCACACACACCTCGAAACACCCGGGCAATGCCAGGTACCCCCGCTAGTCTATAATATAAATCTCATCTGTCTGTTTAAATGTATGTATGAATGTATGTATGTCTCGCAAAAACTTTTGACAAATGCAATAGATTTTAACAAGATTGGTATTGTTTTGAAGCACAACCCTTTGGATGACAAATATCGAAAAATTGGCTAAAAACAATAATTCCTTCACCCTCAACTGGGCACTTTTCTACAAAGAAGGGTCACTTTTTTTGCTGAGAAGGGTCACTTTTTTTGCTGATATTTTCTAAAGTTATCCCCACTTTTCGATCGACTAGTCTTAATTTAAACATTAGCCACTTCTGGTTTGGCGATGAACGCAACAACAAAGACGTCACATTTTTTTCCCATGTTCTCTTCCTCCTTTGCGGTATGAGTTTGAGCCTGCCTACTAGCACTTTTTTTTTTTCTCTCTCAATACACACTTCCAAACATCCGGGCAATGCTGGCCACTCAGGTTAGTTTCTTATAAAAAACAAAATCCAAAGTTTTCATTAGAGCAAGGAATATTGCAGCCTGTACCCTATAGTGTTTATTTCGAAGATGAATATGATAGAATGCTGAAGTATTGTGTTGTATTTCTGATATCAACATCCATGACATAGTATTTATGTATCAAGCCCAGGCAATAACAGTTCACTACATATATGCATTGCATTACTGACCCATGTCAACAATCACTTCCATGATGGCTGCGTGGGTCAATATAAAAATGACAAAATCTTTACAAATTTATGCCTTCATAAGCAACACATAGGGACCGATGCGTAGCGGGTTTTCTCTGCTGCAAGCCATGGAAAATTTGCTTGCGATGTAATCAGTTGTTCAATAAAACAGCATGCAGCTAAACGGTCACTTCAAGGTCCTCCGAATAATTAAATCCTGGATTACAAAGCTACGCTAGAAGTCTGCCTGAGGACATCCGCAATCAAGTTCTTTAACATCAGTATGGATTGATTGTTTTTGCTTTACAGCATAGCAACCCTTTTCAGGTTATTTAATGCTGAATCCAGTGATTCAGAAGAAAAATTTTTTTAATAGAATATATATTTTTTTCAAGTCAGTTTCTATTTAACTCATAGTTGGGACCCTAACAGGTACTACCACTCTGGGTCAGAGTGGACCTAGGAGCAATGGCAATTAAAGGATGGCTCCACACTCCCAAAGCAAGCTGGGGCCTCACCATCAGATATAGTTTAAGGTCATATCCAAGATCATCAGTATGGAAGCTATGACGGAAGGAAAAATGCTCTTGAGGCAAGAAGATTTGTCAGGGGAGACACAGTACCACTAACCAGAAAAAGCTACTATTTTTTTTTCATTGTCAAGATCAAACATAAAGCTGTCCAGTATAAGTATAAATTGGATACTGACACCCATGACTTTAATTTACTATAAATTCTTGATGCCTTTGATATTTCACCAATGCAGTATGTAGCATGCCTTTATAATAAACTCTTTGGCCTAATGTTAACAGGAAACATCAACTGGAATAGATACATTGAGAGCATTGCCAAGGCTGCTGCGAAGAAGATGGGCTCTCTCTACCGTGCTAGAAAGTTACTTACGCATGAAAGTATCCTGTACCTCTATAAGACCGCCATTCGCCCATGGATGGAGTACTGTTGTCAGATTTGGGCTGGTGCATCTGCTACTTGTCTCTCACTCCTGGATAGGATTCAAAAGAGTCGCCAACCTGATAGGTCCTTAACTGTCATCTAGGCTTCAGCCTCTGTCCCATTGACAAAATGTTGCATCCCTCTGCCTGTTCTATAAGTATTTTAATAGTGAATGTTCTGATGAACTACAAGCACTTGTACCCCCTCGACGTAAATACCCCGACAAACTCAACAAGCAGCTGAATCCCACCCCTACAGAGATCTCTAGGTGTAAGAAAGCCTTCTACTCCAATAGTTTCTGCCCCAGAACTGCTAGACTTTGGAACTCTCTGCTTTCCCAACTGTACTGACATGCAGAAGTTCAAGTGTAATGTGAATAAACATCTTGCTACTCATCTACCTTCTATATATCCCTGCAACTTATGTCCCCGATAGTAGCCACCTACATCAAAGTGGCACTGTGTCTTGTTTGGGGTAAAAATTGAATTAAAAAAATTCTTTCTGGTGGATCGGCATTGTAAATGAAATTAATACAAAACAAAAAAGTGATGTAACTGCCAAATTCGTGCATTGTCATGAATCACACAAAACATTCAATTGGCCACAAATTGATGATACATGGTTTATTCCAACCAAGAACATTCTTCGCATTGTTTCCCCAACACACAGAAAGAATATACAGGATATCTGATAAGGAGTATGAGAAAACAATTTCTGCATTTAAATTGTATTAAAAAATGTTTTTTTAAATTGTATTAAAATTTTTTTTTTTTTTAAATAGTAGATTATACTAAAGATCGAATCACTCTGAAACCATTTTATCTTTTACTATTTAGCTTTCGCATTCTAAAACTGATTTCAGTATGAATCATATATATATATTCCTAATGGTGACCTTATCAACTATTTAAAATTAGTAGTCCCCATAATGTATTAAATTCTATACTAGATCTGCTTAGTAAATGATCGTCGTTCAGCATGTGTGCTGCTTCTTTGAGTCGTCTTAAGTCTCGTGATCGTCATTCAGGTTACCAACACGCTTGTGCAAAACACTATTATTTGAAAAGTTGTTCAAATCTCTGAAATGGCACCCTGGTTTGAGAAATTCTGGTTTCAGTGTGCTGGCGGGAAACGAAACTTAACAATGCTTGACTGGAATTGGAAACAATCTTGAACAGCTGTCAGGAAAAGCGTCTTCGTGTTCACTATTGGTTATTCAAAGAAAACGGAGAAAGAAAAGGACAGGCGAAGAACTTATATGCAAATGTCGACACAACAGAACACTTGTAACTGGAAAAAAAAAAAACGGTTAGAATTTATTTTGGCATTTTTTTTTTTCTAAACGGATGCAAGCAGGACACAAAAAATAACATATTACTATCATATTAATATATAGATTATGTCATGCTGGTTTTGGTTTCAAAGTTTGATTTTATACTAAAAATCTAATCACTATGAAACCATTTTAGCTTTTATTATTTAACTTTTTCACTTTCTGAAACTGCTTTCAATATATGAATCTTATATAAATTTAGTTTCCCTAATTTTATTTCACATACCCAAACTGGTTTCTTCCTCCAGGGGAATATTTCCGAACCCTTAGAGGAAGAAAAAAAAAAAAAGAAAAAAAAAAAAAAAGAAAAAAAAAAAAAAAAAAAAGAAAAAAAGAAAAAAGACTAAACTTTGAATAGACACTATAAGTGAACAAAAGAACTTTTTACCATTTGTAGTCCACAGTTACTTCATAGTGTATCGATAAATGTAAAAAAAAAAAAAAAATGGTGCCATCTCAGCCACATCATTTTCCCCCTTCATATTAGGACATGTGTGAAAAATATCAAAATTTGCTAAAAATCACAAAGAAAGTTTAATTTCTGAGCAAATCTGATGCCAATCTTTGATTCCTCGGATCCAAAAAACTTACCTGATTAAATTTTCAGGTCACATCAGGTTCTAAACTTAATATTCAAGAAAATGAAATGATTAACACTATCTTTATTGCTTATTACCTTTCATATGACGACTATTCTACTCGTTATGTATAATCTTATACTGTAACATTACCGTTACACTTTAACTGTGTTGTTACGTTTCAATCCACTTGGACCCACACGTTGTCTGGTACCGTCGCAAAGGAAACAAAAAAAAAAAAAAAAAAAAAAAAAAAATCCAATTCAGCATTTTTTAAAAATGCAAACGAAAAAAATTTATTTGTGATTCTTCCAACAATAACGCATTTCATTATTTTTCAAAAGTGTTTTTGCACACATGTTTTTACAAAACGTGTGCTTTTTAAAAGTCTCTCTCTCCCCATCACCTGATGGAAACTGCAGCCAGCACTTTCCTGCTCTCAACTTCACACATTCATCTTCCCCGGCACACATTTTGCTTCTCTGCTTGATCACATGCTGTCCTTTTTTTCTTTTCTTTTTCTCTTCTTCTCATTACATCAACGCGTGAACACTTAATTTGCATATGTGCTAAGATGGCTGCAGCTGTTAATATTTTTGCTCGTCAGGTATCCTATGGCTGCTGCTGATTTTCTCACACACGCCCTACGTTACTATAAGAGCGCACCGCTTCATTACAATATCATCATACTTTGATTATCTTTTAGCAAAATTATTTCTGTTTAAAGTATCATTTTGCTTATACATCTTTATGCATAAATGTTAATTACATATAATTTTATGATATATTAAGTCTCTTATTAATTTTATTTTAATCACCTTGTAAAATTTTATTTGCCTGGTGTTATTCTTCAAACCATGATCTTTTATTGATCTCAAACCACTGAAAAGTTCCATGTCCCTAATATCCACCATTAAGCTACTGGCAGACGAACAGAGGTAATGTGGTAGCCCAACAACAGATTTCCTGCATCACCCGATTGTACCTAACTTACTTTCTCAACCTTTGCATGTCAAAATCGTCTTTTAAGTAGGTTTAACCCCACGGTGTGAATGCAGTATTTTCGTAAAAGGAGCCAGCTAAGAGTAATCAAAAAGTTTTGTAGACCATTAAAAAATACCCCCCCCCCCCAATCTCCCAAAATCAACAGAGTTCTATGCCTAAGTGAAATAAAGATTGTATTGGCATTTTATTATTTTAATATTTTTTAGTCCCCCGATTTATTGGAGAGGGACCTATGTTTTCAGTGGCGTCCGTGCGTTATTCCAGACGATTGCCAGATAACCGTTGATTAGTTTTTCTTGAAATTTTACCACAAATTGTATTTCATTAAATAAATGTGCACAGAAAAAAAAATTTTTTTACAAAAATTCCCGTTGCGTTCCCAGGGACTTTTAGTGTTAAAAACACCCCTTTTTGTGGCTCTTTTTTCATATTTCTTAAAAACTTGATATGTCTGACTATATAGTGGTTTTTCATGGTGGTCAACTCAAATATACATGTGTTAAGGCCTGAAACTGCACCGTAATCTATTTACACCAGGATTCAGGGTCCTCAAGGGCTCAAAAGAGGTCAAAAATGCCCAGAAAATGGCCAAAAATGACTTTACTATATAGCACTTGATCCATCCATTAGATTTTCCTGAAACTTGGCCAAAATGTGGAGGCCATTGTTTTTAATATAAATCAGTATGGGTAACCCTGGCAAAATTCTGGTTCATATCCCTCTGGGACTTTAAGGGCTAAAAAAACATGCCTTTTTGGAGCTCTTTTTTCATATTACTCAAAAACTTGATATGTATGACTATATAGTGGTTTTCCATGGTGCTGAATTCAAAGATACATGTCTTAAGGCATGAAACTGCACTGTTTGTCCATTTTCACTGAGATTCCGCATTCCCAGGAGCTCAAAAGGGTCACAAATGCCCCAAAATTGCAAATAATGACACTTTTTACTTCCATAACTTGTGCCCCATCCATTAGATTTTTCTGAAACGTTGGCGAAAATGTGAAGGCAATGTTGGCCATTTACACTTCTCACATTCTTCACTATTTTTTGTGGCGTTATCTCACATGCAGCACTAGAGGGGGACCACACATGCACGCGGCTTGTTCATTATTGTAATATTATCTTGATGTAATTTTTATTTGACTGAATAAACCAGCCTTTGGGCTAGGATCAGAGTGTAGTATCTGTTCTGTTCACATTCGATTAAACAGAGGTCCTTAACCAAATCAATTTTCCCTTTTATGGAGAGGAGGAGGGAGGTTGGATTTTCTCCACATAAAAAATGCTCGACTGTGTTTAAGTATCCCATAGAGAGGCAAGTAAATAAGGACACCTAAATTGATTGTTTAAAATTGCACAAAACATGTCCAAAAGCAAATTACGGTTATTTGAATTTATGCAAATTTGCATAAATTCAACCGAAATGTAGATTATATAATTCCAGAAATTATTTACAGATATCTATAGTTGATTTTAGTGATGGGATGATTCCATAATATTTCCCGATTCAATTACCGATTCTGATTCTTTGTAAATCTCCAAATATTTAACAATAAAAGTGTAATTTTGTTCCGATTACTGTAAAAGCACATCTTAAATGTTACTACATTTTTTAAAAACGTAAAAACACATTCATGAGGGGGGAGGGTAATCTAGAGATTTTAGTCTTACTAAAAGTTTAAATCAATAAATATTCATTATTTTATTATTACTACAAGCAGTGGACGATGTTTCTTAACTGAAAATCAAATAAAAAAGATAATTTAAGGAATCGGTTTTGGCATTGTGGAAATAGACTCAAGTTTTTCTGATTCCGATACCCCCCAAAACCTCCAATTTTCCCGATTCCAATAAAGTTGTGATGTGGATATAAAGTCAGATCAATTTCTTATCGCTACCACTTCATAAACTGATAATTGTAATTTTAGAGTCATTATTTGAATAATAAACATTACCTGAATGACTGATATGACTGAAATGGACACAGCAATGACAATCCGCACATCCACCTTGGGAGCCATTGTTCGACGGTAATAATAGAAATAGTGCGAGTAATATTCCTCTGAAAAAAAAATAAAAAAATAAATAAAATTAAAAATAAATTTTAAAATAAAGGAAAACACAAAAGCAAATAAACATCTAATGACAATTTTTATTAAACTTAATTCATGTTATGATATAATTAATCCATTAGATACCAATGTCCTACAAATAAGACACTAAATTTTTTTTTTTTTTTTTTTTTTTTTTTTTTAAATCTCTAAGATAACATATAATAGAAATGTTTACTGCATAATTATTCTAAAGAAAGGATAAAATTCATCTATATTCATCAACTTTTCTCTGAGAGTTGTTGAAAACTTTTTGAAAATTATCGTGAAATTTACTAAAATTCTATTAGTTTGATTATATATGAACTTATATAAATGGACCTTGCAACAGTAGGTCACTAACTTATTGCTAAAAGTGCAATGCACCTCTTTATGTGAACTGCTTTTCTTTCTTACACTAATATGTAAATTTCATCTTGAATGTATAACTCTAGATTTCTAAAATATATCACACGTACCCAGTGTACTCTTTAGAAGAGGAAATATTTTTCCATTCCTTAATTCTCTTGTTTTGATCGATAGTTCATTAACCCATTAGGTCCTATAAATAGAACACCCAATAATTTCTTTTTAAAATCTGTAAGATAATAGATAATAGTACTGCTTATCGCATAATTACTCTGAAGAAAGGATAAAATTCATCAACTTCTCTCCAAGAGTTGTTGAAAACCTTCTTGAAAATTTATTGTGAAATTTGTTAAAATTCCATTTGTTCGATTATGTATGAACTTATGAGTTTTTCAATGGTAAGCCACTAACTTATTGACAAAAGTGCAAAGTAGTTCTTTCTGTGAACTGCTGGTACAGGTGCGTAAATTTTATTTAATTTATTTTTCAATTTTCTTATTTTGTTCTAGCTAAGTATGGAGTATCCTACCGGATGGCAGACATTCACCCATTATCTCATACATTCCAACCGAGAGATCTTTTTAAGATTCTAACCATCTCCTAAAGTGCAATTGTTAAAAACTCTCGCAGTTGGGTCACTGGGTATATTTATCAGGTAATTTTTGAAATTCTTTTCCATGAGTCTGGTTGCTCCTATAAGGCCTAGAATGATGGAGCACCTCCTAGAATTCCAGTTTCTTTTCATGTATAGCCCCTTGATTTCTAAAATATATCACATGTACCCAATGTCCTATTTATAGGAAAGTCATTTTGCTTTCTAAATAAAATAACTTTTTCCTTTCAATTTGTATATTCTAAAATATTTTTAGTTATTCCACAAGGTTTCAACTCTATAGTAAAAACTTTGGATACGCTGAGATTTATTGAGTTAAAGTGAGCACCTAACCTAAAAGGTTTGTATATTTTACTTATGTGCATCCATACATATAAGAGACTTATCTTTATAGTCAATTTTTAGTTTCTTTCCAACAATATCCAATATCACATTTAAAACTGAGGCAGATGAATAATTTTCCAATGTAATCCCTACTGTTGATGGGCATGTTTGTACATGCAAAAATTGGATGTGTATTTACACGGACAAACATGGCCATTGGATCACAAAGGTCTTAAAATCAGGAAAATTATTTGTCTGCCCCAAATTTAAATGTGATATTCGTTTTCAACATACTTGAAAACCTGTGAAAGTCATTTTATTCTGTTGAAAAGAAACTAAGAATTTACTGTATTTATGAATGGACAAATGTGTAATTGTTTTTTTTTTTTTTTTTTTTAAAATCAACAAAAATAAAAATGATATAATTTTAATAAAATATTCAGCATTTTTTTTTTTTTAATAATTATATATTTTATAATCCATACTTACCTGACTTTTCCTTGAAGGCAGTGAAGTCATTTTATTTATTTTTTTTTTTTTTTACACATTTTTTTTATATATAAAGTAGACAACTCCTATAATATTCTTCAATTTAAAATGAAGTAATCTCTTACATGATAAAATTATGTTGCTTTATTTCGTGCAATGTCAGCCAAACATTTTCTATGCACTCACCACAATCCCTAAAGCATGTTTCACAAAAGAATATGCTTATATCTCATCTTCATTTACAAGTTATTACATTTAATCCGACAAAACTCTCCTGCAATTAAGTCCTCCTACAAAACTCATGATTACCGTGTAAATTTTTCATAGGTATAATTTTCATTATCCACCGATTTTTTATTTAATTTTTTTTTAACTCTTACTATTTTTTTATGTACTCTGTCCGTTTCCTGGATGTAATCAAGAAATGACAGAATATCAGAATGGTTATATTTCAGTAGTGTCATCTAGCAATTCATAATCCATAAAATCATTTCAGAATTCTGAATATATCATTATATTCAAAATGGCATCCAAGTAAGATTTTTAAAAAGCAAGTATTAAAGTTTTTTTGTTTTTTTTTTTTCTTTTGTTTGAAAGTACAGATAGTTTACTGAACAGAATAATAACAGCCACCATATTTGATTAGTGTTCAACAATAATAGTTTAATATTCCATTACTGATAGTGACATCAACAAATGCAGTAAAAATAAATTTCTAAGCTTAAGGATATTTATCTGTTGAAAGAAAATATAACAAAATGAAACGATAATGACCTGGGCCAGAAAAAGTATACAATGACAGACAATTCCTGGTGATTGAGTGGAAGTAGATATTTTTGAATGGGTGAAAGCTATGTTGACTTTCTCTAAGTATGACTGATTTGTGAGAGTCAGTATGGTCAGAACTTATGTAGGAAATTATGAAATCGAATGAAAGTGACTGTACGTAATGCCTGCGGTTATTGTCCCATAGCGTTTGAATTTAGAATAGGGAAGGGGAAAAAAAAATCGATTTTAAGTATAGATATAAATTAACAATGTATTTGTTTTCCTCTAGAAAAAACAGCGGTCTAGAATGAAAACGTTTTAAATTAACACAGATTTTATTTTCAGTTTGAGATATATATATATATGGAGTAAAATGATAATTTATAATTAAAAATCGGTTTCAAAAGGAAGAACAAACAAAATCAATAAATTGTACAATCGTTTCGGAAACAATGTTTTTACTGAGATAGACAATACATCTTGAACAATAATTTTATCATTTGATTTTATTAAATAAAGTCTCCTCATCAGCAAAACGAGTGAGTGGGGGTTTAAAGACACCAAAAATAAAACTAGCATTTTTAAGTAAGGCATATATATCTTTTATTCGCCCACTTTTAAAACCCGTAAGTATCTTAGTCAATCCATTCATTGAGATGTTAAATATATTGGACATTTAACAATTCTCTATTGAATATTATATGGTATCCAACATATAGTAGTGATTTCAAAAGTTAAAAATAAATAAATAACTTGGGTACTATCAGTTGGAATCGAAACCAAGACATTAGTTCTCCAGTGGTACTTGCTGCCATATGACCTAAGAACACATGGATATCAAAACTTGAAAAATTAACTGTTTAACATATAAATCTATATTTGTGCATGCATAGAGGATCCACATTAAGTCGACATGCCTGCCAAGTTACAATTTTTCAATTTTAACCCCTTAGCAGCTATTTTTACTTGCTAAAAGCCAAATCAAATTTGTTCCACAGGTCCGAACCCCCTGTATGACACGTTTCAAGTTTGTAGACCAAAAATTGACAGAGTAATTTAGTAGCAACTGTTCTTCAAACAGACAAGGGCACTTTTAAAATATATACAAGTAAGTTAAAGTTTAAAGTCAGACTGGAAAAGTCAGACAAGTTAACATGAAAGATATCGTCTCCACGTTTTGGAAGCTGGGAGAAACACGATTTTAGCATAATGTAGAAAATTACGTCTTGCAGCTCCGATGGGAAGTCAAGAATAAAGTTATAGCAAATATATAATCTATTGCTGTTTGGTATCTTTTGGAGAGAGATGAACTTGAATAACGAAAAGAGATGAAGACACAATGGAGAGAGGTATATTCTTTGCCTGTGCGCTACACAGACTGAATGTTAATGAACTGTTTTATTATATTTTATCATATGTGAAACACGTACACATACATACAATAGAACATTTTAACCACGAAACATCACACACTGTATATATCACAATGTTGACGAGACATCAGTTAAATAGATGCCACACTACAACAATGGCTGATAGGATAAGGACAATCTATCCTTGTGATAGAAATACAGGGTCCAGTGTGCCATTCTCTATAGGTTCCTTGGAGTCAACAAAGATCCCAAGTTCAAGAAGATGCACCTGGGGACGGTTGGAGATAATATTGTGAAAATAATAATCAATATCAGAATAATCATTATTTGGAGTCTTCGGACTACGATTCTCATTTTGAGTGTTATTTGATAAGATTTACTTGTAAAAATTACACTTCTGGAGGTTGAAAGTTCAATCCTCAGTGGAGGCGGCACTCAAAAATACAATTGCGAATTACTTGGGACTTCTACCAGGTCATGGCTGACGGAATGACAGCATGCTACCTCAGTGGATTAAATGAAGGGTTCTGTTCGAAATTCTGTGCAGATTCCAAAGTTTGGCAGCATGATTTCCGAGTTCAATAAAATACACTTGAAGAACGTCGGAGGTTACATTGACTGAAATGTTGTGCAAATAACACTCATGATGAGAATCTGAAGATTCCAAATGTTAAATCAATCCTCATCCTAGAAATTCCGAAACATAAAAGAATAATAATCTGAATAATACACACTAAATTCAACTTAAATATTTCTAGACAGACCAAAATCCTATTGATGCCATACTTCTCCATATTGTACAAAATGACGCCATGGAAACCTTGATAAAACAAAAACTATTTCATCAGACTGAAACTGCACGCTGTGGCTATCATTATCAAAGATATACATCAAATTTTGAAAAAAAAGTTGACATTCCAAATTTCAAACTTGACTGTACTTTTCAAGGTCAAAATTAAAGTCATGGTAACATAAGATATGACACTTCACTGACTACAATATGGACCAAGTAGTGAATCTCTACAATGAACAGAACCAAAGTTATCATAAAAAATATGACTTTCATCTTTTCCATGACTTTGACCATTAACCTAAATATCCTCAAATTACATCAGTTCCAAATTAGACCATGGTTGATATTTAGACAAAGTTTGATGATGATTAGTCAAGCGATGTGCACACTAGGCTGTACACAAACAGTGACAAATTCGACTGATAACACAACCTTGGCAAAAATAAAAATTAATTCTAAACCAAATGCTATGAGGAAGGGGGAGGTGGACTTGTTGGGCTGTACTGTTTACAAAGCATACTTTTTTAAGACAAGTTTTTCAGCTGATGATTTCAATGTCAAGTCTTAGAATTCATAGTAACTAATCGAGATTCGCTTTTGCAATATCAATGAACATTTAGTTTTGATACACCTTCAAAAGAAGAAAAAAAAAGGGAATAAACTAAATTTATTGATCCCCCCCTCTCCTCCACCCACCTCAAAGAAATGAAAAGGTAGTCTACAAATGCAGTTAATGGAAAATGACAAAGCAAGTTTAAAAAAATATATATTTTTAACAAAGTAACAAATGTTGTCTTCAAAAGTTCACTTGTTGAATTTTATGTAAAGTAAAAAAGAAAAAAAAAAAAAAGGGAAAACAAAAAGCTAATTTTGTTTAAACATTTTTTTTTATGCAGCTGTGCTCAGTAATTGTTATACCTTGTCAAATAAATTGCTCCGATGAATATGGATGCCATCCTCTCTCACTAATTATATATATATATATATATATATATATATATATAAAATTTGCAAATATTAACAGTTGTTACCTTGATTCGATTTTTGTTAACTTCAAAAGATCAAAAAGAAATGTGAGTGCGAAGAGCATTACCTGGGTGATCCAACATGTAGTTGTAATCATTTCTTTGCTCTTCATCTTTTAAAATCTAAAATAAAACAAGAAAAAAAGGATAAAATAAGCAGAGATATATAAAAAAAAAAAAATTAAATAAAAAAAAAAAGGAAGAACACAAAAAAAACAAAAAAACAGATCAAATTGATTTCAGGCATCCAAAAACAAATTGCACGCACACTGAACTTGGAAAATATATTGACCTCAAATCAATGAAAATTCTGTTTGCTTATACCTTTTGTAAATAAAATTATGTATTCGTGAGGTGTTATTTCATTTGTATTATTTGGATTCTTCAGAGTACAGTTCTCATCTTGAGTGTAATTTTCAGAATGTTTCGGTCAATGTAACCTCTGGCCTTCTTGAGGTGTATCTAGTCAAACTCTGGAAAGTTTCTGTTGAACTTGAGAATTTGGACGAAATTTCAAATGGAACCCTTTATTTACTTCACAGGGACAGCATGCTCTCGTTCTGTCAGCCTAAGTAATTTGCAATTGTATTTTTCGGTGACCCACACTGAAAATTGAACCTTCAACTTTCAGGAAAATATCACTTTTACAACTGATTTTTCCAAGTATTCTAACCACTGTGCCACAGGTCCTTGAAGACAGTTCTAGTATGAATTTTGGTACCTTAAACCTATTTTATTTCTAGTTATAAATATCACTATTTATTACTAATAATTATTAGTACACATGATTTTATTATTTTACTTATTACTGTATATATTAACTATTATTTATAATTAAGTTTCCATGTCGTGTTAAATTCTATACTAGGTCTACTTAGTACTTAGTAATTGAGTATTCCCCAGCATATGTGCTGCTTCTTTCAGTTGTCTTACTCTCCACTGTTCGTCTAGCCTATAATTTTTACTTCGTCCCATAAGAATCCAAATAATATGAATAACCAATCCTCAGCTCAAAAATTCAGAAATGTTATTTCGTTTGGTTATACAGAAAAAAAATCTCTGCAACGATTTCTTTATTAATACACTCACGCCTTTTCTAAAAATAAATACAAAAAAAAAACAAAAAAAAAAACAAACAGAACAATTTTAATTAAAAGTCAATGTAAAAAGGTTTTCAGTATGATCTGCTTATAAGTTCAATGCGTGTGCACAAATAACTGGTGCCAAATGAAATCTGGGTGCAACTTTACTATAGTGTGCCTTCAAAAAAATGCATTTCTGAAAAAAACATTATGTACGTAAGTGTCATGCCGAAATTAGTAGAAATTCCGAAACTTACGAAAAACGATCCAATAGAAAAATAACTAAGTAAAAACTAAATTTTTTGAAGTTGCAATTTTGCACTGCAAATTAACCCTTTAGAAGATCCAAAACAGAGGGAGATAACTCCATTCTATCGTTTAAGTTGCTTTGCACAGAATTTAACGCCACTATCTTTCAGGTCAGCCATCTTGCTTTTTCTCGATCTACTGGCCGTTTTTTCTGAAAATTAGCTCTAGCACATCTTCTACCGGACCACTTTTCGTAATCTTTGAAATTTGTAATAATTTCGACCCGACATTTCGACGTCCATAATGTTTTTCCCTGAAATGTCTTTGTTCGAAAATACACGATTGGGTCGGACAACACACTATAATAAAGTTGCACCAAATCTGTCCTTTTGCATTTGCTTGTTTTAGAGTGCTTGAAATCTATTTGATCCAAAATGCAAAAGAAAAAGAATAAAAAGGAAAAGTCTTCATTAGAATTTTCGCAATAAAGAATTGTATTCAACTCTCGCTTTCTTGCAGCGAGTCTTATATTTGTTTTTTCTGGTCACCCAACAAAAAGGAGGGTGAACCTGTAAATTCACCCCTATCCGTTCATCTGTCCACACTTTTCTCAATAACTATGCCTTGGAATGTTTTGAAATTTTGCACAAACATTAAACATGATATGAGTAAAAAAGTAACAGAATGGATTTTCTGGAAAAACTCTGGTTGCCGCCTTAGGGGTGTCTTTCGGGTTAAAATGGCTAAAATTGACACTTGAGCTTATTAAAAAAAAAAAAAAAAATTAATGCCTTGGATTTTTATAAAACTTTCTGAAAAGTTGTAACTAACTGATTTCTATATAATTTTGTTTGTCTATACTTCGCGATAACTCTTGGGTGTGCCTCAGGGGCTCTTTTAGAGCTAATAAAAACACTCCATTTTTGTGCCTATTTTACTATATTTGTCCAAAATTTTCTGCATATGTCTATTTAGCAGTTTCGCATGGTGCTGAACTCAAATTTAAATATGTTAAGGCCTTAGGGACTTTTGGGGCTAAATGGGGGAGGGGTGGAGGGGGAACTGATAGACGTAGTCATTTCTTTTTTTGCATGGTGCAGCACTCAAATTTACATATGTTAAGGCCTAAAACTGCACTGTTTGTTAATTTTCATCAGGATTTGATGTCCCCTAGGGACTTTTGGGGCTAAATGGGGAAGGGAGGGGGGCAAATGCCAAACAGTCGTTTTTTTTTATGCCTTGTTCACTGTGCACTCAGGGGGGTGGGGGCATGCATGCTTTACTTGTTTATCTCACGTACAGGCAAACTTTTCTTTCTGGCTGAATTCAAATTTCCACAAATGAAGAGCAATATTTCAAGATAAGAATCCAAGAGTATTGAACATTACAAAATTATGAAACTTTTTTTTCTAATTGTGATAGATGTTAAGTTGTTATAAAAGTGTATCAGTCATGCAGCTGAAGCAGACAACATATTTTTTTTTTAAGTATAAAGAAACAGCAAATGGTTAGCTTCTACAATGTTGCTATTCAAAATTAAAGATACTTCTACTACATGCATTTCACTAACTTCAACACAAAATCCTGAGGGTTTTTTTTTAACTTTCTTATTTTGAATTATGTCATTTTTTTTTTTAACTTTCTTATTTTGAATTATGTCATTTTTTTTTTTATAGTCTTATTCTCAAATGTCCAGATTTTTGCTTATCAAAGGCTGGCATGTCTGTAATCTATGTCCTCAATTTGCCAACCAAGGAGGAAAAGAGAGTACATTTCTATGTGATGTTTTCCAGCATGTTAACTGACAGACTGTGCATGCAAGACATGGTCATGTCACTCGACAAGACATCATAAGAGCTAGTTATGATAATGAGATTGAGGTGATTCAGTATGATGTTTCTGAATTTTTTTAGATCAGGATTATTCGTATTATTTGGATTCGTCAGACTACTGTTCTCATCTTGAGTGTCATTTTCACAATGTTTCTGGTGTATCTTGTCGAACTCAGGAATGTTTCTGTTGAACTTAAGAATTTGGATGAAATTTCAAATGGAATCCTTTATTTACATTGCAGGGGTAGCATATTTTTGTTCCATCACCCATGACTGGATAGAGGTCTTAAGTAATTCGCAATTGTATTTTTCAGTCGCCCACACGGAGGATTGAACCTTCAACCTTCAGGAGAATATCACTTTATGCGACTGATTTTTTCCAAGTACTTTAACCACTGCGCCACGGGTCCTCACTTGAAATTCTGTCCAAATTCCAGAGTTCAACAAGATACACCTTAAGAAGGTCGCAGGTTACATCGACCGAAACGTGAAAATCACACTCAAGATGAAAACAGTAGTTCGATGAATTCAAATAATGTGATTAAGTATGCATAATCATTATAAATAGTTCTAACTTGAGGTTTGAAAAGTTAGATACAAATTATTCTTGGTTCGCAAAAGGAAGACAATGTCATTGTTGTTTTACAGAAAATGCCTACTATTTCGACAGTATTGGAAAGGGATTGAAAATACAGATAAGTGGGGAACCATGCATCTTGGTAGATTTTATTCTCGGCTAAGGAGCTGGATGGGATCAGCCCTAGCACATCCAATTCCTTTTGTGGTCTGGCTGCAACTGTTATAAAAAAAGTAAATAAAAAAAACATCTGCATGGGCATGTGCTTTGAAGAACTTGCCAAAAAATTAAGAAAAAAAAACTGTCTTCATATGTGTTGTGGTGTAAATATTGAAAGAAATAGCGAGAAGTACTCGGACGCAGTGAAATAAATAATATATTAACAGAAATATTAATGCTGTGAAATAAATATATTAATAGAAATATTAATGCAGTGAAATAAATAATATATTAACAGAAATACAGACAAGTATGCTAGTTGAGTAGGAACTCCGCTCAACTGAAGGACAACTAATGTTACAAACCCCTCTTCCTCAGTCTTGAGTTCAGATTGACAAGAAACCAGAACCTGCTTACCAAAAATGATTTCAGGAATAGTCTATTGTCAGAACATGTAGGGGTGCCACACCAACAATATGCTAAGTCATTCTATTGGTCAATGGGTCAATCAGTGCTAAACTGTCTATTTACAGGGTGGAGCATAAGTCCTGTTATAAAATTTTGGAGTTTATTTTTATGATAATATTAAAATAAATTTATTTTACTGTCATTATATGATTTATTTTTTCAGAAACAAAAGATAATTTTTAAGCAATGTTTTGAATTGAAGAGAGGATTCATCATAGAGCAACACGAGAAGGGCTTGCATCAACCAGAAATATTTAAGTTAGGAAAAAAACCCAAAATCAACAAAATGTTTGTAAAAAAAAGGACGATTGATCATTACCTGGAAACTTTGTTGATCAAAGACAACGATCAGGCCGTCCCCACACTTTAAGAACACTTAAACTCATCAAAATGTTAGGGTGAAATCCCAAAAGATCCATGAGACAAACAAAGCACAAACATCACCAGGGACTATGTTGAAGTGACATATAGATATCACCCTATAAAGCTCCAAAAGCGACAGCTTCTCTCTGCTCCCACAACTGCAAAGAGACTCATCAGAAGTCAACTATTGTTAAACCGTATCAGAGAAGACACGCTCAATAACATCATCTTCACGGGTGAAAAGTTATTCCCACTTCAACAGTCCCACAAGCATCAAAATGATAGAGTCCTTGTGAGAAGTCATGAGGCAATACTTGATAATGCAGGAAAGATTTTCAGAACGCAGAAATCACCATCAGAGATGGTCTGAGCAGCCATTTCTGAAAGAGAGAAATCTCCAATTGTTTTTCTCTCTCAAGGGGTCAAGATTAACAAAAAGCATTATATTGAGGACATTTTTGAAGGTGCACTAACCCCTAGTATAATTCTGTGTTTGGTGATGAAGTTTGGACTCTCCAACAAAATGGTGCAACAAGCCAAACTGCTTATGTAACATAGCAATGGTGTAAAGACAACTGTTCGTCTTGGATCAGTAAAGAAGAATGACCTCCCTCATCACCTGATCTTAACGCTCTCGATTATTCTTTGTGGTCAATCCTGGAGAGTGAAACCTGCTTTACTTCTGGTCAAAATATTGAAGCTTTTAAAATAAAATTTAACAAATACTGGGAGAAAATGCTAATAGATATTGTGCGTGCTGCTATAGATAATTTCCCCAAAAGACATTGCAGTGAAGGCTCAAGGGAAACATTTTGAATAATACTTACGCCATATTGTTCCTTCAGTATTTGGTGATCATTTTCTGTAATTGGGTTTTGTAATGAATTATTTTGTTGGATAAATTTAAGTTTTATTTTGTAACAGTGTTTATGCCCCACCCTCTATATCAAGAGAAAATAGTGCATTAAAACATGTGACTGCTAAAAGTCTCCTTACTTGTGGGTTATGATTATTATTATTTTACAATTACATGGGTACGTTTCAAAGAATTAGTCAAATAAACTGCATTCAAATGCCAAGTCATTCTATTGGTCGATGGGCAATTACTCCGTGTTAAACTTTGTCTATATACACAAAAAAAAACAAAAAAAACGTACATATGGTTACTACACTATTAAAATTTTGACAAGTTTATAAATCCATTTAAAGCGGCAATATGTTTTTTTTTAATAAATTGAAACGTTTACTTACTTCGTATGCATTTGCTATTTTTTGAAACATGACAGTTGCAGTCGCTTTTTCTTCCTAAAAAAAAAAAAAAAAAATTGAAAAAAATAAAGAAATAAAACCAAAAATACAATAAACATAAAAACGAGTATTTCAGCTGAGCTAAAAATGTTTAATAAAAAAAATCTAATTGTAAACATTTTATGATAAAGAAAAAAAAGAAAAACAATCTTATTCCAATAAAATGCCATTAAAGATGATACAATTATGATAACATTGACTTGAAAAAAAAAAAAAAATAATAATGGAATCAACAATGAGAATCATTAAAATTATAAATCCAATGTTTAGATGAATACGGGTTTGGTTTATGGTATATCAACCACTCATGGGTTATTTAATACCAAATAAAGTTGCTAAATGGAATTCTACAGTTAGGATAATTATTTATACTAACGGGACTCGTAAAAATTCCATAACAGCATCTTTCATGTATAATATATTGCTGCTGGGTATTCTGTGAATGGAGACTGTGATATTGTAGCCTTTTTGTTAAACTGTAAACGTATTTAAGTAATCTGGTTACTGTAATGTCAGAATATATTTGGTTATTATGGTTGATCTCTAGTATCCTTATAGTAGTTCATGACATTTCTATTCTATGAACGCCCAACGCGAACGGAAACTCCACAATATCATAATACACTCTTTAGACAGAACAGATTCTATCCTTGGATTCTAGCCAAGAAGGTATATTTTAGTTTCACATACGACTTAAAAGTGACTTTTTTTTTAATTATTTAATTTTTTTTAATTTTTTTATATTGTGTCTTCGGTGATCAGGAGATCCTATTTATTAAAATGGAGGATAGGTGATAACATACTATAAACATGAAATTACTGCATCTATATGCTAATTTAATATCTGTAGTATGTTATCACCTATCCTCCTATTAAAAAGGAACTCCTGATCAAATAATTTATATTCTGGACACTGTACTATGTATGTTAAAGGTACTACATATATAAATTCTTAAAATACAAGAAAAATAACATAAGCGAAAAAAAAAAAAAAATGTATTTGTAATTAAACTCACCTCTGATTTGAACCTGTCCGGATGCCATTTCCGTGCAAGTTTACGATATGCTTTGACGATTTCATTCTGAAAATAAATAAAAAAAATAAAAGATAAAATGAACAATAATTCCGACACAATAAACAAATAGATTTATAAAGATCAAATTACAAAGTGTATCCATAAAATAAAAATGAGGCGCTTAGGATCATCACTAGCTAACTTTATCACCACCGAAATATTGTCCGTAATATGTAACAATATATCAATTTTAAATTTCTCTTCAATTTGCAAAAAAGTTTTGACTATTCTCGAAAAGATAACTCTTAAAAATCGTTAAAACTGGTTTAATTACAAGTTTAATTAGAACATATTTCAACAGTTCCTTAAGAAATGTCATATGTTGCACAGACATTCTTTATTTGCATATCCTCAAGTTTAATGACTAAGTAGAGTTTACTGTACAAAGAGGAACTAGGACAAGTCGTGACTATATGAGTATTCAGGGCTCGTTGAATAATTACAACCATCTAATATATAAAAGGCAAATTGTGTGTGTGTGTGTGTGTGTGTTTGTATGTGTGCCAAAAACTTCTGACAGATGCGTCGGAACCTGATCAGATCAGACTGGTATCGTTTTCAAGCTTCATTTGGATGACAAATATTGAAAAATTGGCCAAAAACACCCATTTCTTCACACTCAACTGAGCAGTTTTGTACAAGGAGGGGGGGGTCGCTTTTTTCGCCAACATTTTACTAAGTCATCATCATCTTTTCGATTGACTACGCTTAAATTTCAATGTTCCGAACTTCCAGTCAGCCGATGGAGACATCAGCTAAGACGTCACTTTTTTTTTTTCTTTTTTCAAAACCCTTTTTTCTCCTCCACGTTACAGGTTCGATCCTGCGACCACTTTTTTTTTTTTTTAAAACACCTCTGCCTACTGTTGTTGACCCCCCCCCCCCACTACGAACACTTTTTTTTTAGTTGTATACAAATCCCAAAAGCGATACAGGAGCCTTCTATCATGTCTGAAAGTGACACAATGTTCAACAAGTAGATCGGAGATACGCCGCTGTACAACTTATGCTCTCTACCGATCCAAGTAATGACAACAGGACTATTACCAGCACCTTAAAAATGCAAATCCGAATGGTTAAATGCTTGAGGGCGTGCCCAGGGTGATGAAAATAAAGTTTCCGGCGACGGTTATGGTCTTTCGTGTGGTTTCAAGTGAGGGCCACATCATGCCACCTTACATCTTCGAAGTTGGCTTGAAAGTCAACACCAGTGCACTTGGATGTGCTGAAGAGTGTGGTGATCCCCTGGTGCAATCAGATGACCGGTGACAGACCTTGGATGTGGCAGCAGGACTCGGCACAGACCCACAAGTTCAAAGAGACCGAGGACTGTCTTCAGAAAGAGCGCTACAACTTTGTACCCTTCTCTCACTGGGCCCTCCTCCTTCCCCGATCTGAACCCACTGAACTACTTTGTTTGGTCATACGTTGAGAACATCACCAACATGACCTCCCACAACATCAAAACCAGCCTGATCGCCGCCATCACTACAGCTTTATTTTAAAACTTCTATTAAAAAAAAAAAAAAAAAAAATCAATTCAGATAACTTGATTATGTAGTAGAGCTGACATCTATTCAATGTAGCCACCTTCAGCTTCAATTACCACCTTGATACAAGTCCGAAACTGAGAGCATACCTTTACACAAGTGTCGGCGGGAGTTTGGTGAATATTCTATGGATGGAGGGGGGGGGCTCATATCTTAAGTTTCATACAGATAAAGGTCAATAATTTTGCTTAGAAAAAAAGAAATTGTATGTTTTCTTTAAGTTTTGATTGGAAGAATGCCGTCATTACTGATCTGATTTAGATGATATATCAATCTTTTTCAGAGTTATTTAATCTTGAAACCACTTAGATTATAAACAAGACATTAAACAGGTTATATTTTACGCATAGCTGGGGAAAGGGGTTCATACCTTTCTAAATGGAATTACAATGTAAGTGAACACAATAGACCTCAAGTGGATTTGAACTTCAGCATCGCCAATTGCATAGTCCACATCGGTATCCATTATACCACTTGTCCCCCCCCCATATCATTATTTATAATATGATCAAATATTTTAGTACCAGATAGTAAGAAGATAAGTTATTTGTATGAGCTCATATAAAATTCCACTATGACAAATCAAAACAGACTTCTATTTCCTGTGATGAACAGATTTTTTTAATGATTATGAAAGCTAATGAAATCAAATACTTGTATGAAACAAAAGCACAAGAAATGTTTAGACAAAGAAAGCATAACTCATTTCACTGGCAAGATTAATGACATGTAGTCGAACAGAACTATAAAAATAGACAAGGTTAAAAGTAATCTATCCATAAATTGTATATCAACTTTATGCTTTGTTGAAGAAAACAAAAGTAAAGATTCAAGAGAAGTGTTCAGAAAAGACAAAGAAAGTGTTATGTCCATATACACCTGGACTTGTAAGCAAGTTTGTGAAACTACCAAGACTGCCGGATATTTAAACATCTATAACAATGATTTGCGTTGTTTTGCAAAGATACCAGTAGTGCGAAGCTACACCCAAAGTTTGTTTGCTTACCATGAGTATGCGTAGCAGTTATTAACATGAATGACATGGTTTCCTGTGGAAAGTTAAGGCTTTCACTGTCTCATTACAGACAGCACTTGGGTGATCACTTATATAGTGAACATGAACTGGTGCCTGGCTCCAAGATGCAACACTTGATTGGTCGAAGTCCAATATAGATAAGGTAACCAATCACGATTGAATAAAAGTTTTCAATCAATATTAAATAATCAAACCTCATCACAAATATTTCAGAGATTGTTTCTCTGCACTTGTTGCTGCAACAAAGTTGACAAGATACAAACTCATTTTTATAATTTGGCTTAATAAATAGTATTTTATTGAGTAAATGATATTTATATAAAACAACCAAACAGTGTACACTAAGGGGGAAAATAAATCTTGTTACTCTCATACCAAAACGTAACAAGATAGAAATAATCGATAAAGCACAGCCTTGTAAAATATTACACAAGTCAGGGATCTACATCACTGTGTCAAAGCAGCAGTATATCATGGAATGCTCACCATCAACTAGGACCATTGCGAAAAATTTGATCGAAAAATGAATAAAAATAAAAATCATTCATTAAAAAAAAAAAAAAAAAAAAAATTTGGTGACTTGAGACAAAAAAAAAAAAAGAAGCATGTTGCCTGTTTTCAGGCATAAAATACGCTTAAATATATTTTGATTTGTCCAGATTTCATATATATATTATTAAAGTTGTGATTTCAAAAGTATCCAGACCATGTATCTTGTATTGCTGTATTACTTGTTACTTTTTATTTTTGCTTCGGGTAACAGTACTTTGGAGTCACTTTGTAACTTAGTCCTTATAACAAAGAAATAGAGGACAGGCAGAAACTTGACTTATTTTCTTTTTTTAACAAAAGCCTTTATATCTGGTATTTCCAACAACACTTTTTTTCTAGATATTTAAGCAATTCATTTCTCCGGCTTTTCGTCTCTACTATGACATCACCCACATGTCTCGAACATATGGTTTTCTTGTCACGTCTCGAACACCACTACTACTTTACCATCTTTCGAACAGTGACCATACTTCAAGCACCACTGTTTTGCCAAACACTATCCTTTTTATCTTTGCTGTGATGTTACTTCGATCATTTGCATATCTTTATTGAGCTGCTGTTGCTACCAGCGTCAGCGGCTCTGTAACACCTATACATAATTTTTTTTTTTTTTTTTTAATGTAATGTGTAATTAAGTTTTGTTTCATTTTATTTACTAATCAATCAGTTTTTTTTATCAAGACTTAAAGGCCACTCAATGATAAGGGTTAAAAAGTTTATCAGGGGGATAGTAATAAACACCATGCAGGATTTCAGCTTGATCAGATATGTTTTGAGTTAATGTTTTCTCTAGCATAACTTCAGGAACTACTTCATATAATATTCCTTACTTCTCTAAGGCCCAACTAATTTGTTGAACTCAAACATTGTAAAATGGAGGTACACAATCTCACAGACTTATATATTTGATTTTTTTTTTTTGGGGGGGGGGCTTAATACATACAAATATTTAAAAAAAAAGTGTCAATAAACCAGTAGCAACAAAAGAAAAACTGAATAGCAATGATAAAAAAAAAGAAAGAAAAAATAGAAAAGAAAAATATAAGTTTAATATTAAACAAGGATAGCATTCAAAAGAGCTGGAGAAAATACAAGATTATAGATTATTAATGCTTTTTGTAATTTAAAAAGATAAATGTATAACTTACAATAGATTTATATTAATTTAAAAACTATTTTTCATTTAAATTACCTCCCTTGAAAATTTCTGATCATAATATTTCCAGAACGGCTTTAGTAATTTATCCAGTTTTTTTTTTTTCATTAAATCACTTCAATTATTGTTAATATCGATAAAACTATTGCATATACATAGGAAAGAAACGAAAATAAAATTACAAATCGATAAACCCAAACAGTAATTTAAGTATAAACTTTAAAAATAGTTATGCAAATTAGACAGTTGTGTGTAGGTCTTTACTCTCTACATATATACTTATTTTGTTCTAGCTGGAAATGGGGTATGCCAGAGATTCACCTATCTTATACAATCCAACCGAGAGATCTTTTTAAGATTCTAACTGTTCCTTTAAGTGCAATTGTTTGAATCTCTCTTGCACTTGGTTCACCAGGTATATTTATCAGGTAGTTTTTGAAATTCCTTTAGATGAGTCTAGTTACTCCTATAATTACTGGAATGATGGAGATCTTCCTAAGATTCCAGTTTCTTTTCATGTCGTACATAAGATCTTGGTATGTCTAAAGCTTTGCGTATCTCATAAAATAAAAATGTAAAATAAAAGTTTAAATTCCTAAGTATAACATATCACAGAATTAGCACTTGCCTAAGCTAACTTAGTGCTAGAAAATTCACAATTACAAAAGAAAAATGATTATAGTGGGGGGGGGGGGCAGAAAAACTAAAATCGTTAAATAGAAAATGTGGATCTTCAAAATGCTTACCTTATCGTAGTTTCTGAGATTTAAAAACCTATACATACAAGGCGCCTTCATTAAGTTTCATGACTTTTTGTACAGGCATTTAAAGCTGTTGTAGACTTTTGAAAATTTAGTATGTTATTGCTATACATCTTATGAGATGACTGACCAATTTTTATGATTTCAGGTACAAATTAACAGCTATAGTAGGAATTGGAATACACCCTACTAAAGCTTGATTGTCAAAGCTAGTGAATTTCAAAAATACAATCTGGATGTGAAGATACTTTAGAAGAACAATATGCAATAAAATTCTGTTTTAAACCTTGGAAAAGATGCCATAGAAACGTATGGAATGTTTCAGACTGCTTTTGGACCATCTTGCACGAATCAAGCATCAGTTTCTGAGTGGCATAAAAGATTCAAGGAAGATGGAGTCTGTGAGTGGTGATGAGAGGTATAAGAGGAGTACAGAAGTCAAAACACCAGAGTTGATTGGTCAAATAAAGAATTTCATGAATAAGGATCGTCATGTGTTCATGTAGAAAATAAGTTCAGTTTGATGTCGGAACTGTACACACAATAATTTGCAAGGAACTGAAGATGCTTAAGATTTGTGTGAAGTTTGTCCCAAAGGTGCTCCATCCTTGTCATAGACTATGGGCATCAAGACAGTTCCTCGCTCTCCCTATAGTCCAGACCTTGCTCCCTGCGACTTTTGGTTATTCCCTAAGCTCAAAGAAGACCTTAGATGCTGTCGTTATGAGACAATTGAGGAGATGAAAGCGGCTATGACGAGGGTCATTGACACACTCACACAAGAGGACTGCCATAGAACCTTCCGGAAGTTATTAGAACAGTAACAGAAGTGCATTGCAGCCAGAGGAGATTACTTCGAAGGGGACTAGAGTTTTACATGTGTACCATCAATAAAAGTACCCATACAAAAATGTCTGGAAACTTATTGAAGGCACCTCATATGTGCATAAATTATATACGATCCTAAACAATCCATGCAGATTATGCCTAAATGAAAGATTTTCTATCCTATTCTTTAAAGAACCCCAACATTTATTAAACTGTAGGAGAGAAATATTGAACAACCGTGTGCACAAGATAAACTTCAATCTAGAATAGCGATACAAAATAAATTTTGAAATTGACAATAACGATAGAAAATAAAAATAAAATAAACATTAATAAATAAGTCTCTCTCTCTCTCTCTCTCTATATATATATACACACATATATATATATACATAAATAAAACATAATATCTGAAATATAGAAAAAAAAAAACCCACAAAATAACATATCCAACTACACCTAGGCTGAAAATAGGACATCTTACTACAATAAAAGGATATCTACTCTTCCCATAAACACACAAAGAGAAGGGGTGAACCAGAGGTCACCTATGTCTTTGTCCTTTAAGTGCCTGCCCATTGGATGATTAGGATGGGCACGGTGGCAACTAGAAAGCTGATTGGCTAACAAAAAACTCGATAGCATGTGCGTATATATAAACGCGCGACAACCACAACTTTTTGCATAAGCCTGACGAACTCACAAAAATGAAACGGAATATTCTGTGTAGCTTAATTGCCATATATATATTTTCATAACTTTCTACATATAAATATATGAGGGCTCTACGGACAAATTTATCTTTAGTTAACCTTTGACAACTAAATATTTTTGTTTACTAACCAAATCCATATGATTTTTAGAATATGACATCTTCGTTCTGTGACAAGTATGCACATCATAAAGACTTTTCTATGTTTTTTTTGTTTTTTTAAATAAGTGTAATTCTAAATATACATCAAATTTTACGTTGATACTTGAAAGTATAAACGTTCAAATTTCTTCAGATATGTTTTTTTAAACAGCCTTCACTAAAAAATAAGAGTATATTGTTCTATTAAACTTTTATTGTTTACATAATTTAACTTTGTTCATTTTATAAAAAAAATAAATAAAAAGCTGAAAAGATATTTTTCACTCAGTAGTGAGCTTTGGAAGATTGTTAGTGAAAGAAATACAATCGCCAAAAGATAAGCGTTTCATTATTTCTAGTCACCACTTTGAAAACTCACTCACAATGTAGAGCCCTATATATATATATATATATATATATATTATAGGATTTCAAAATACAATACAATGTAGAGCCCTATATATATATATATATATATATATATTATAGGATTTCAAAATACAATATTGTATTATTGATTTAAATAAGCCGTTTTGATGGTAATACAAGTAATAGATAAATGAAAATATTTGCATTTTTTCATTAAGATTCGTTCTCTTCATTGTTTAAAGATCAAATAGAACAATACACAGCAGTAAAAACTGCTTTGTGTGAAGTTTTTCTCAACTTAAAATCATTGGTACAGGATAATAGGAAGAATGTTATTGAGAAAGCAACATTATAGACAGACCGATTAAGTAAATCGTTGTTTTAAGGCTGCCAAGATTATATATAAAAATAGAATCGGAAAAGATAAAAATGAAAAAGCCACTCAGCCAACAAATTCGTTTCATGTCAGAAGCAAAACTTAGACGCCATTATTGATTAATTACGAATAAAACTACCCTTGTGTAGCGGTTTTATCTTTTGGAGCTCTGGTAGTTACACAGTACCAAATTGAAAATGCTAATTTGGGATGCTAAAATCTACAAGAGTGAAAAAAAGTTTTATTTAGCAGGAAAACATTATATATTGGGGCTAGAGATTAAATCAGCTAGTATGAATTTCTAGAGTCATTAAGTGCATATCAGGAGAGTCTGGCGGCAAACGGGATGAACTCTGTGTACCCAGCAACTGAGGCAATAAAGATCAAGAATTAACTAAACAGAACATGAGAAGCAGGTGTGGAATTATTAGTGAGAAATTTATTATGTTTCGACAAGGTATTTTTTTTTGCAGTTTTGTATCAAGGAAGTCGAGGAGCAGACATATTCAACAATGTAGGGACGAAAGTGAATTTCCTTGAGACTTGTCCATTCCTTGACCAAATACTTAATTAGTAAAGAAAACAAGAAATTAATGTAGCTAATATTTTATAAAGAAATTTACTGTCTCTCCCTTTCTGTGAATGAATTTCTCTCCTCAATAAATCTTTTAAATCACAAGTCCTCTTGTTTCCACACGTGAAGTTTATTAGTTTTCAGTTAACAGAAGATCAAAGCCACTGGATGATCCAGCGCTACAAATAAGAAATTAATGTAGCTAATATTTTTTACGGTCTCTCCCTTTCTGTGAATGAATTTCTCTCTTCAATAAATCTTTTAAAGTAGCTGAGCAGCAGCTTGGTTTCCACCAGTTTTCGCAAATAGCAAACAGAATCTTGAACAGAAGTGTGTGCTCTATCCCAACTATCATCAATGGATCTGAGGTAATCGTCAGCATCAGACAAAGCCAAACTCTTTGCCAAGAACTTTGCAGCTAATTCTACCCTTTGCGACCAACCCCCAATATTTCCTCCTGCATCAGAAAACACGCCATGTGATATACAAATATCTGTACGTGATGTTGCCAAGCTAATCAAAAACCTTGATTCCAGTAAAGCAACCGGCCCTGACGGTATTCCAATTATAGTACTCAAAAAAATTCAACCAGAACTAGCAACCATACTTACAAAACTGTTTAAACGTTGTCTTAAGAAGAATTACTTCCCATCACCCTGGAAAATCTCACCAGTATGCCCTGTATTTAAGAATTCAGATGATCGCTCATCTCCCTCTCAGTACAGACCAATAAGTCACCTGTGCGTTATAAGTTGCTGGAATCTGTTAAATAGAGAAGTAATCAACCATCTCAGCAAAAATAACCTTCTTAGTGACACGCAATATGGTTTCCATTTTGCTAGATCTACAGCAGATGTGCTTACACTTATATCTCAGGATTAACGAATCTCTCGATGGAGGCTACCTTTCTAGGGTAATTGCTCTTGACATATCAAAGGCTTTTGATAGAGTATGGCATAAAGGTTTACTTCACAAGATCTCCAGCTATGGTATATCTGGAAATGTCTTCTCAATTATTAAATCATTTCTCTCTGATAGGTTCATAAGAGTAGTGGTTGATGGGCAGAAATCAGAAGCTCTCAGTATTAATATTGGAGTCCCTCAGGAGTCCATCCTGGGCCCAACTCTTTTCCTTATCTACATTAATGATCTTCCAAATCACATCCTTACATCATTCGAAGACATTTATGCTGATGACACTACTATCTATGGTAGCACATCTAAGCCCGTAAACGACCAAGTTCTATCCAATTCTCTCTCCTCTGATCTTGAGCACGTAGTACAATGGGGTAAGGAGTGGCTGGTTACTTTTAATGCATCTAAAACCAAGCTTTTATCTTTACATCATCAATGCTCTGATCTCCATCTAGCATCAATTGAAATGAATGACTCGTCTTGGGGAGGCCTCATGTTTTGACAAGCTTCTGGGCTTGACCTTTACTCCTGATCTGAAATGGAACATGTACATTAAATCTGTTGCTAAGGCTGCTGGAAAAATGGTGGGATCCTTCTATTGATCCAGTAGATATTTCACTGCTGATGCAATTCTCTATCTATATAAGAGCCAGGTACGTCCAAGGATGGAGTACTGTTGCCACATCTGCTAGAAAGGACTTATCCTGCCTTGATACAGCTCAAAATAGACTTTGAAGCCTCATAGGGGATGTCCTTTTCTCTTCCCTGCAACCTCTTTCTCACAGAAGAGATGTTGCGAGTTTGTTTCTGCTTCATAGTTATTTTCATGGCAAGTGCTTGACTGAGGTTCAATCTATGGCCCCCCCCCTCGTCAAACTTTCACAAGAAACACCCATCTAGCAGAAAACACTATCAATAATTTCCCCGACTCTTTATTTGTGCTTAAACCTAAACATAAATTCCATGAACAAAGCTTCTTTGTTAGAACTGCATGCCTGTGGAATTGTCTTCCGTTTTCCTGCTTTCCAGCTGACTACAGTATGGTTGTCTTCAAGTCTAACGTAAACAAGTTTTTGATGAGCCATTCTATATAAGTTAACAAATTTACTGAATTTCCATTACTAACGATTACTTTATTGTCCAACTGTCTACAATATGCTCTTTAACCCTTATCCTCGAGTGGCCTCTTGGCCTTGATAAGTGGGAAGCGATGATCAAAGGACGAAGACCTGATACATGTATTGGCAAAGACTTATTTAATTGAATTGTTGCTTGATCACTCGGCGGCAATAACACAAGTGCCCGCATGTGTACGAAAAGACTGCTCCTATAAGTGTCCCATCATGTAATGCCGTTTAAAGTTTGTTGAATAATGTTTTGTTAATTGAAACATTACAAATGTGCATATACAGTTCATTTTTCTATGCAGTTCATTCTTCTATGCAGTTCATTTTTAGTTAAATAGATTTCAATGAAGCTAAAAATATAACCACAAAAAAGTAAAAATAAAATGGGGAGATAAACTTACTTTTGTGGATTCTCTTGATGTCTGCAACACTGTAAAAGAAAAGAAATTTCATGTCAGAAGCTTAAAATAAATTGGATTTTCTATTTCCTTTATTTTTACAGGCTAAAAAAAAAAAAACAAACAAAAGAAAACGTTTGTACTATTGATTGCTTGGACAATTATTCTCATCTTGGGCGTTATTGGCACAACGTTTCGGTCGTTGAAACCTACGACCTTCGTTGGGTGCAAACGGCATTTTTTTTTTTTTTTTGGTACTTGTACAATTTAATCAAGACATGAAAAAAACGAAAATATGGAGAAAAAAAGGTTATATATTGTATGTATCCGTTATGGAATGAAGTTCCCCGAAAAAAAAATTTCACTTGATTTCATCAAGTAGTTTTTTTTTTACAGCGAAAAAAACAATTTGTTATGATACTGAGCAAAAGGTTCGATTTTTAGGAAGAAAAGCTACTATTAAAGATGGGGAGGGAGTGTCTGCGCTTTAAACAGAGTTATCTCCCTGTGGCATGTTCAAAAAATTCAAAGATGGCTATCTTCAACATGCTGTCATAAAAACGTTTTTCCGCTGTAACAATAAAAAAAAACAAAAAAAAAAACTACTCGATCAAATTAAGTGAAATTTTTTTTTTCGAACATCTCCAGTCCACAACAGATACGTATAATATAACCTTTTTTCAATATTTTTATTTTTTAAGGTTTGATTAAACTGTAAAAGTACCTTTTTTTAACTCAGAAAAAGGGGGTTATCTCTGTATTTCAATAAATCAGACCTTGGGTTTAAGGTTGTATCTGTAAATTAAAAAAAAAAGTCAATTTTCAGGGGTCACTAGGGTACATTTTAAGACTTTCCTACAATTCAATTTTTAACTGAATCCTTCTGTTGTCATTATTAGTGAAAAATTTTTTTACAAACCCATGGATAGACATCTTACATGTGTTTTCGTAACAGCCAAGATGTGAATAATTGTCCGAACAATCAAAATAATATAAACATTCATACCTCATCTTAAAAATTCAGAACTGCAAAAAAAAACAATCATGCTTAAAATGGTATTTGTTTTTATAAATCAAAAGATTTGAAAAAAAGAAAAAATATTTAAGATGGGAAGAACAGCAAATCCACAATATAAAATACTCACTTTTAAGAATAATAGTTAAAAATAAAACCCGGAAAAAAAAACCCAAAGCGACATCTGATCCAATGTACGGAAGTTGTAATTATACTCATATGCTTTCTCCACAAAACTAATACCAAAAGATCTTTATGAATGCAACCTAGGCAATACGATCAGAAGTGATTTGTGTAAGGCTAAGCATACCTCTAGAATTATTACAAAAACTGAAGATGTCTTGGAATGGCACTGCCACTTTACGTTCATTTATTTAAAACTGAATAGAGCTACAATGTGACCACACTTAGAATCTGCATCATACTCAGAACACTGGTAGCTTGGAGACCGTTCAGAGACATTCAACCATCAGACACCTGCTATATTCTAAACACTTTACTTCCTTATGCTTGGAAGCACTGAAGCTCCGAGTGGCTGTCTACATAAACACCCAAAATATTATTACCCATCTCACCAACAACAAACCCGAGCACTATTTTTGATCTCCATGTGTCTAACAAACGGATGTCTCCCAAATCAGAAAACAGCTCAGCTACCGTGATTTTTGGAAACTTAATATATATATATATATATATATATATATATATATATATATATATTATTACTTAGTATTGTTGAAGCATGGAACAAACTGCATGCATCAGTCGTTGGCTGCCAAGACACTACATCTTTTAAAATTTTCATGTTTCCCGAAATTACACATAAAATCCCCGCAGTTGATAGAGACGTTGAATCTCTATGGTTCCAGATGAGCATTATCTGAAGATAGCGGTTTCAATCCTACCCAAAGCCGGCCAGAGGCTTACTTGGCCAAAACGTGGTGAGATGACAACAACTATGGATGGCAGTAATTGCTGAGAATGCAGTTAGGAGATTCGGAGTAGTTAGCCGAAAGGTCGTGAAACAACTAATAAAGATGAGAATAATAGTCCGCAATAAATGAATATAAATAATACTCATCTCGATAATGAATTCCAATCAAGACTATCTTATTGAATAGTTTAAGAAATTACTTAACACAATATGAACATTTGAGGAATTTTGGAGCATTAGGATTTTTGTCTCTATCAATCTTTCACTGAATTACTGTGCGTACATAGAAAAAGAAAAGATAACCTTCACAGGGACATATCTTCTAAAGTAGGCTAGAAACCCTCACAATTTTTTTTTGAGAACTTAAGCAGTCATAGTAGATGCTATAAAAAAAATATGATGAAAATTGAAGAGGACATATTTTCTCTAGACTGACCGTAAGCTACATAGGTAAAAAATTGATGATTTGGGGGACATGCTTTTGGGTGAGCAAAATTTTATTTTCTACCAGGTATGGGGTTAAAATAATTAAATATTCGGATTCTACAGTCCTTAAATGCCCTTCTTCCCAAATTTCAGAAATATTGAATGTATGGAAGTATTTTTTTTTTTAATTTTATTAAACACTGAAAATTTGTGAAGTTTCGCAGCATAAATTTAGAAACAAAATATGCAAATTTTACACCCCCCTAAAATCTGAACGGTAAGGTTTTGGACCAAATAATTTGGCAAATTTTCCAAACTCATGAAGGGTAATATTTGTGCCAAATTTCAAGTAATTCGGTGTTGGTGGATGCAGATTTCAACTTTTTGCTGGTGTTTTGACATGGAATGATCCTTATGGGTCTCTAAGAAAAGGGTCTGTTGTGTAATGTGTATGTGAATACGTTCTATAACGACATACATGTTGAATAGTTGGATTTTATATTTTATCTGTATATTCATGTATACGTGTAAATGCGTGCATGTATATATGTTGTATCATTTAATTGATCGTCTAGTGTGTATAGCATTTATGCAACAGTTCTAACAGGAAACGATTGACGTGGACGTATCAAAGCAGTTGTAGACAAACAGTTCTTTTTAACAGATTTAAAGAACACATACCTGAATTATTTACGAACATATAATTTCATGATCCAGCCGGCATCTTCAGAGATTACACGTTTTTACATCTTGGCTAGCTAAAATGACGCCGCTCCCTGCGTCATGGAGACCAACTCCCCTTTTTGAGACATCCGTTTTCTCTAATGTCCAGCTAACGATTGCCTAGAATCTCCCCAAATCTACATTTCATCACGTGTCTCATTACGTCAGACCAACCTAGTTATTTGTTTATGCAAACCACAAAATCATGTTTATATCTATTTTCTATTTTCACATTCCTTTTGTGATATATGTCAATCATTTTTTCCAATTTAATTGTTTATTTTTCTAATCATAATAATTGATCCAGCGACCCGCCATCACTCGAAGCAATAATGTTTTCTGACTTGGCCCTGCTTGCCACAGTTAACAGATACTATGCTATGATCACAGCCCAAAGGGTCACAACATTACAGTGACAGCAACTAACAAACACGGCCTCAGCAGACTACGTAGTTGTGAACCTTAATATGAAAAAAGTCGATGGCATCACAAAAAAAAAAAAAAAAAAAAAAAAAGTAACCTATATTTGCAGAAGGTGCCAGACTTTGTGGTTTTTGCATTTTTTTTTCGTTTTATTTATTTACTAGCGAGGGGTACCCGGCGTTGCCCGGGTGTTTGTAGGGGTGTGTGGTGTTAAATAAAAAAGAAACCGGGGGGGGGGGGATCTAAGCCGAACCCCTGAGGCGAAGTTTTAAAATAAAATCGGCCAGCCAGAAGTGAAAGATGTTTGAAAGTCATCAAGCGTTACGACGATGACGATATAAGCATTGTTATAAGCGAAGTAAGAAAAGAAAACAACGTTTTAATTAAGGGGGGGGGGGTAAAACACACAAAAAAAAAACGTAATGCAAACGAACGATTAAAACAGAAAAACGAACGAACGTTACATGAAAAATGGCTTAAATTATACAGGGTTCAATATTTAAATTTAAAAAATCAAAAAAAAAAAAAAGAAAGACATCTCACACTACGATTCGAACCCAAAACGTTTAGATAATGAACCAAGGCCTTAACTACCTGCGCTAAAGCGGCGTATATAAAGTTTGTTCGGTTTATCAACTATTTAAAGTAAATCAGGTCATCACGTCATCTGACGCATGCGTTGTAAAAAGTTAACGTTTTTCTCGTTTTCTGTCTAGACATCTCTCTCTCTCACTTCGTCTGCCTTACTCTAAAGACTGAAAAATGGCGTCTGGCTGTTTTTATTAAAAAAAAAAAAAACTTTGATCGTTAATGTTTTTTGTAAGCATATTTTTTTTTTTTTACTTCACATGTTTGGCTTTATTTTTTGTTTAACTATCGTATCTAACTATTTTGAATGTGGTAATAACTTTGGTAACTTTACCATAGCGTAGAAGTTCATAGTTTAGCTTTAATTATTTTTTACCGATAACAACATTGTTAAATTGTAAATTCAGACCGCCATTAGAGGTTGCTGACGTCAAGATCACGTGAAATGACTCAGCGGGTTTTAAATACAAGTTGACCCAAAATAAACGGTCGCGTGTATACTTTATGTAGAAGAGTTGGCGGCCATATTGTTTGGGGCAGTTATAAATCGATTTAAAAATATGTAATGTTTAACATTAAAATGTCACTTTTTTGGGGCCCCCCCCTGCAGAAAATCGATCAGTTGACGCACTTCTGATGGTCACTTTGGGCCAATTTTTCGATATTTGTCGTCCGGAAGGTGGGGCTTTCATATGAGACCAAGTTTGTGAATTTTTGTTGTCTATCGAAAGTTTTTAGCAGACACACAAACATACATACACACATACATTTTCGCTTTTATATATATAGATTATTTTACTTCTGAGCCCATGCGCACCTCCACCCCACTTCCTCAGCAGCTGTCAATGTAATAAATGACAGCATGGCCAGAAGAGAAGACGAAGGAGCAAACCAAAACATTGGGGTCAGCGATCTTTACTGAGGAGGCGAGCACGAGCACATGGTTTTATCATGGTAGGTGTGTTTGACATATTTTCATTCTATGGACGCTTGACGTGAACAGAGACCCCACAAAATTATTATACCATCTTATGACGGAACAGATACTGAACTTTGATACAAAGAATGTGCATTTTTAGTTTGAGTTTCACGTTCAACACAACAGTGACATCAGATAAAATTTTCATATATTTTAACATTGCTTCTTTGGCAATTGGGCAATCCCATTTGTTTTTTTTATTTTGGTACTTGTACAGTTTAATCAAGACATTAAAAAATGAAAATATAAAAAAAAAGTTTATATTGTATGTATCCATTATGGAATGAAGTTCTTTGAAAAAAAAATTTCACTTAATTTCATCAAGTAGTTTTTTTTTGTTTTTTTTTTAATTTTTTTTTTTTACAGCAAAAAAAGCAATTTGTTATGATACCAAGCAAAAAGGTTCGATTTTTAGGAAGAAAAGCTAGTATTAAAGATGGGGAAGAAGTGTCGGCGCTTTAAATTGAGTTATCTCTCCGTGGCGTGTTCTAAAAATCGAAAAAATTAAATTAAAAAAATTCAAAAGATGTCTACCTTCAACGTGCTGTCATAAAAACGCGTTTTTCCACTGTAAAAAAAAAAAATAAAAAATAAAAAAAAAATTAAAAACTACTCGATCAAATTAAGTGAAATTTTTTTTTCGGAGATCTTCAGTTCAAAACAGATATGTACAATATAACCTTTTTCCGATATTTCCATTTTTTTAATGTCTTGATTAAACTGTACAAGTACCTTTTTTTTATATAGGGTGGAAGTTGATAACGTACATACAAACATGAACTCGGCATAGCATGCTATTATATGAACTAATCATGCGCCATGCGCATGCGTTAAAGATTTCGATTTTAATTGGAAGCATTGTGGCTGCACGGACATTTCTTGGAAGCTGACATAAATGTTTAGCTTTTCTTAAACAAAAACCGACATCAGAAGAAAAATAAAAATACTCCTTTTTTAACCCCAACCCCACCCCCTTGGATAAGGGATGGGAGAATATGAGGAGGGGTGATGACAAAAGGTAAAATCTCACCCCAACAGCCCAACACCATGCATACGCACGTGCATGTCTTAGAATTATCTGGCTTGACCCTTGAGGATATGAAATCCGCCTTCTGCTCGGAGGGAGGGGGTGGGGAAGACTCATGCGTGTCGAGGAGGAACGGGAAGAGAGAGCAGAGGGCGTGGCAGTAAAAGGTGAAAGCTGAGAAAATAGAGATTAAAAGAAAATAGGAAATAATGAGCAGCTGCTGCTGATAAATCAATTTGATGAAAATAGGGAGGGGGGATGGTCATGACTGTAAACATAGAGGAAAACAAAAAGGACAGAAAAAGACAATAAAAGAGAAAAAGGATAGGGAGAAGGTGATAGGCTGAGAGGAAAAGAAAAAACAGATAGAGAAGGAGAAAGAAAAAAGAAAGAAAAAAACCCAGAAGTCAATGGGATAAAAACGCAATTGCATACACATCTATTTATATAAATTTACGTATGGCTACACGTTTATATTTTTGCATGCATGTACAGGATTCACCCCTAACCAGTTAAATGTTCATTGCGCGTTTTGAAACACAGCTGCGAGGTGTGTGATTGGGTATTACGTTTATGTATATTTAGTTTTAATTTAGCTTTATGCAAATAGATGGGATAGAAGCACTTCATGGAAATTCAGATGCCTCAGATTTTCATGAAATTTTTCAACTATATCTTTTAGACGTCAGTTATGAAACAGTCATTTTGGTTTTCACTTCGTTTGGGAGAATTTTAAGTTTTTGAGGTATAAAAGTGGTGCAAACATGTTCTATTCAAAGAATTCATTTTACCCGTCCTGGGACGGGTATTTTAAGATGTGTGCATATATTTATATTATATATACGTATATTATCCTATCAGTTTGTTCAAGCAGGGGATGAGTCATCCTACCGGATGCTAAACATTCACCTGCTGATTCAGACATTCCAACAGAGAGATCTTTTAAAGACCGTCTCCCGTTTAAGTGCAAGTGTTTTCAATTTTCTTATTTTGTTCTAGCTAGGGATGAGGCATCCTACTGGAGGTCAAACATTCACCTGTTATCTCATATTCCAACTGAGAGATCTTTTTAAGAATCTGACCGTCCCGTTAAGTGCAATTGTTTGAAATTCTCTTGCACTTGTGATGCGGTTCCACAGTGCTCTCTGGTTAAAACAGACGCAAAGAACTTGTAGAAAAATAAAATGTCTTTATTTCTTTTTCACAATGCTAAATTCAATCGTTGCGTGTAATCGGTGAGAGCTGGTGTGACGTAGGACAGAGGGGAGGAGGAGGGGGTGACGGTGCCGGTGGATAAGCGAGTGGTTCACAAGTCAGGCGCGTGTATCTGCCGTCTCCGTTCTTCTGCTCTGATTGTCGACAAGCTAACTGTCTTGTTTATATCAGAGTTGAGTTTTTTTTTCCAGTGCACCTGCATGCCAATGATTTTAACCTGTGACCCCATCAACAGCCGGTGTTGCCGTTGACAGTTCACACTTGCGTTTTCCGCACAATGCACTCTGCGACAACCCTCCCCCACAAATTAAAAAAAAAAAAAAAAAAAAAAAATCTATATATACATATCCTCTCGCCACCGTTTCTGTCTCTCTCTATTTGTTTTTCTATTAGATAACATTTGGTTCACCAGGTATATTTGCCAGGTCATTTTTTAAAATTCTTTTTCACGAGTCCAGTTGCTTCTATAATAACTAGAATGATACAGATGTTCCTAATATTTCCCAGTTTCTTCTTTTCATGTTGTATATAATACCTTGATATTTCGTTATCTTTTCCCCCACACAGCTCTGTTTAACCCCCAGCATGCGTGCGTATTTGTGAGTTCATATATTAAAAAAAGAAAAATTTTTTTTTCAAGTATATATTCCTTATGATATCGTCCAAATGATTTCAAATAAACACTATGCATCCCTCGGATTTCTTTCTTTCCTTTTTTCTTTAGGTTTGTGAAAACAAATCGATTCAGAGTTATATAATGATAATGTATATATACAAAAAAAGGCAAAATGTGTGTTAGTGTGTGTGTGCATTTTTTGTGTATGCCCGGCAAAGGCTTTTTCGGGGGGGGGGGGCTGATTCTTAGAACTTTTTATATACTCCCTAGATTGTAATACCTCTGATTTACGAAACGAAGTCGTGTGTATTTTTAATTTGGGCGACTTTTACACACTATTTTCGCGATTTTTTAAAAAAATCTCCGCATGTTTGTTAGGCTTTTCCGTATATAAGCAAAACTGAATCCATAGAAAAGGCAGCACCCTAGAACTTGTGCCAAGGACATCCAGAAAGCAACGAGGTTTGATCAATGCAGCCAAACCCATCATATAAAACAACTGCTATTCATTTGGTCACTCTCTTTTTATGGAAAAATCTTGGGAAAACTGGCTTGCAGCCAACGTTAAGTTGCGTGATGTTCGACCACACTTGTCACTTAACTTTTTAATCATTAAATTAAAATGCTTTTCAGTTTCTGTCCCATCGTGGCCGAGCGGTAAGGAGTCAGTTTTTTTCCCTTTCTTTTCCATCTTTGCGTCAAGGTTTCAGGTTCGAGCCTACCTCCTTAACAAAATTTTTTTCTTCTTTTACACCAACAAACAAGTTATTTTTTGCTTCTTGGCCTTCGGGACAAGATCAAAGTGTAGTATATGTTCTTCAGATGCTATTCTATTTCTTGTTCTCTTTTGGTGGAGGAGAAATCCTTCACGACTGAGACAATTTTTATTTTTGTACCTTTTCTCCACGTTAAAAAACGACCCTGGTGTCTAACTCTATCCCGTGGGGAGGCATAGTAAATAGGTACACCAACAAACATCCGGGCAACACTCCCGCTAGTCTATAATATAAATCTCACAGTCTGTTTAAATGTACGTCTGTCTGTCTCGCAAAAACTTTCGACAGAGATGACGAATTTTCACGAGATCGGTATCATTTTGAAGCTCGAACCTCAGACGACAAATATCGAAAAATTGACCAAAAACATTAATTCTTTCACCCGCAACAGGGCACTTTTTTACGAGGAGGAATCACTTTTTTCACCAATCTTTTCAAAAGTCATCCCCCTTCTTTTCAATTATCTAGCCTTAATTTAAACCTACATCACTTCCGGTTTGGCGATGGGTGCAACAGTTAACATGTCATGTTTTTTTCACTTCCTTTTCCGCCTTTGCATCACGGGTTCGAACCTGCTTGCTTGCTTGCCTACTACAACTTTTTTTTTTTTTTTTTTTTTACTCAACACACACCTACAAACATCCCGGCAACGCCGGGCACACAGGCCAGTTTAATTTAAATTATAAAATACTAGCAGGACCTGTGGAAATTCTATGGAATGAGAAATGTATTTAATCAACAAATATTTTGATAAAGCTGATATTTTTTTGGATATTGCTCATTGTATTTTATATATATATATACATATTATTCCCAAAATCAGATAAATCAATAAGTACTAATAAATACTCAGAAAGTAATATTGTACTACACAGTTCAATGCAAATATTCAAAATCAGATTGTAAGAGAATCTTTAATTCCATTCTTCAATCCAGCAGACATTGTTCTTTTCTCCTCTACCTGTTTTACCTAACGTTTTGCCAACTTTCTACAGTGAAAAACTGCTGTATGTCAAAATTACAAGTTCCTTTCTTACACCATTACAAGAATGATCATGTTATTATGTTTTAAAATGAGGCTACACCAACAGGAGGACACTCATTTTTGTCCAGGGTTCCAGATTGGCCAATATTTCAAAAATTTTGTATTTATTTATTTTTATTTTTTTTAAGAGTAATTTGGCCTTCAAAAATTGCACTTGCTATGTTTCAAAGCGTAATGTACAGACTAAATAAGGAAGGAACAAGCAAAATATTATATAGATAGGAAATTAATCTAATTATCTACAATCTATCACAGCAAATGGTACCTTGGTGCCTTGCCCCAGCACTTGACTAGTTCGGGGTAATAAGCCCAGCCCCAAATCCTTGCAAGCTTGTGAAAAGCAGTCCAACAAATTGATTTTGAGCTTATATTGAAGTATGTAAAGAAAAAATGAAGGAAGAAAAACTATATATATATATAGATTCATTCATTTAATATACCCTTATTAAATAGATGAATAAATTTATATGTATTACTATATAGTTTTTATACTTTCATTTTCTCTTTTTAGTGACATATATATATATATATATATATATATCTCATGCACATACATTGAATATAATGTCTGAATATTTGGGGAGGTGTCGGCGAGTTTCACTCTTTTGAACTATTTTTATCTTAGCTGAACAGTTTCATCCATAATTCCTGCAGTTCCTGTTGGGTATGCATTACAACTGCGTTGTTAGCAAACAATATTTCTGATGAGATGTATACACCCTTGTTCTGGCTCTGAGATAGTTAAGGTTGAAAAGCCTGCAGTCTGATCTGGTATGCAGGAGCATGGTAACAAAGAGGAAAAACACCCTTGGTCGACTCCGTTGATGATGTTGAAGGAGTTCCCTGCAGAACTGGATTAGTGTGGAAGGATTATTATGCAGTGCAGTTGAATGTAACAAATAGTTACAGTATTCTTTTATCGTTTTGACAAATATTTAGCATCTAGGTTTGAATGTCTTTCTCTCTAGAAGGGCCAGAATTGATTTTAAACAAGTTGCAACCTATTTGTAAATTGCAAGTGAAAAAGCAAATTGTGTTTTTATTTTCTTTACAGTTGCATTTAAAAATATAAATTTCTATTGAAATTACCAAAATTTTGAGTTTTTATGAATTAAATGAGATTTTGTTTCATGTTTGTGACAAAGTTATAAAACATTTATGTTTCAGGTAGCAAATTGGTAAAGCCACTAGAGTGTGTATACATATACATACATTATTTATATATATATATATATATATATATATATTGGCAGCAAGTCATTATTCAAGCGGGTTCTGGATATGACCTTAAACTATATCCAGTGTTGAGGCCCCAGCTTGCGGGCTTTGGTGAGCGTGGAACCACCCTTTAATTACCATTGCTCCAGGTTCACTCCGACCCGAAGTGGTAGTACCTGCTAGGGTCCCAACTATGGGTTAAATAGAAACCAACTTAAAAACAACAAATATATTCTATTAAAAAAATTGGTAAAGCCACGAGAGTGTGTGTGTGTGTATATATATATATATATATACTACATATATATGTTCTGTCTACCGGTCCATGATCCCCTCCACATTGTTTAAAACAGCAGTACCATCTTTGGATTTTACAGGTACCAATGTTGGAGGCTGTGGTCCAAAAGCTTGTCTAATCATTTTGAAGAGCAGCGTGTAAAGCTTGCTGTCTTAAAACGTGTTTTAAGAAAGCAGGACGAAAATATAATGTCAGAGAAATTGCAACAGGAACTGAAGTGCACTGTATGTGGCAGATACTTTTTGTCAAAAGCTGGTTTTGTAAATCATCTGAAATCACACTAAGACAGGAACGACAGTCTTATGAGGAGGCTTCTACAGCACATTTGGCAATGCTGTCATATGTGTGGTCTAATCTGCAAATCTAAAAATGGCCCGACACAGCATTTGAGAATTCACAATATTATCATGCGATCACCTTTACAAGAAGGAAAGATTTTATGCCACATTTGTGAACTTTCATATAGGATTATAGCTAGAGTAAAGAGTCATCTACATGCACACGGACACGATAAGACTTAAGGAAGAGATGGCAAACTTCTGTAAAGAAGTAGCAATCATCATATATATAATAAAAACACACACCCTGGTCATTCCAAAATTAAAACCTTTTTTTTTTCTTTTAACTGAAAAAGTTGAAAAGCTATGAAAATAGGAGTGTTACCATTAAAATGAGAGACCTTTTGTGCTCCAGAATTTATTTTTCTACATAGTAACCACCATTCTCAGCGGACTTTTGCGAGGAATTCAGTGATGCATCTCTACTTATGATACACGTCCATGACAGAGGTTGCTTTCTTAGAATCTCACACTGTCAATATCTGCGACGGAGAGATGAAACTTGTGTCATGAATGCATAAGTTCAGTCATCATAACAACGCAATTTGCAATCCTCTCTGACCCATTCGAGCAGAATAAAAAAAAATAGGAGGCATTACTTTTGGAACATCCTCTGTATGTGGGGAAGATAAAGATAGAAATGGAGGGAGGGGGAGAGAGCGGGAGAAGAAATAACAGCATAAATTGCGATTACAAATAAAGTTAATAAAAACCTATTCAAACTTAATCCCGTTTGTGATAGTTCAATTATCAAGGCTTGAAAAGCTTGCTATTTGGATGCCTTTTCAAGACACGCACACACAGGTCTCTAAAAGCAATTATGTCCCACTTAATCTTCAAACCGTGTAATTCATTCTTTCAATGTGGTCATCACACGAGTATCAACCTTATTAATTTATTTTTTTATAATTTTGAAGATATTCCATTTGTGATGCATTAAATAAAGATAAAAAGAAAACTGTTTTAAAACAAGATTAGATTTTTAAAAACAGATTTTCCATTTAACTTTATAACCGGGTACAATACCCCCTCCCCTCCAACTGGAAGTAGAATAAAATTCATATCAAACCCAATTTACTTCCGTTGTTAACCCTACTTAAAAACTCTACTCCCACTTGCCAGCAAACACCAGGCATTCCATCCATAGAGCAGGTCTGGAGGGTTTCTAGTATTTATTTGCCTCCCCATAGTACGTGGGTGGGAGTGAGGGTTTAAAGTTAGACCAGGGGTGATTTTTAATATAGAGAAATATTCAGCACCACACGCACTGAATACAACAAAAATAAAAGTTGCAGGATTAATTTTACTTGAGGCACCTCAGAATAAACAACGACCATTTTGCCTTGACATTTTTTTTTTTTTTTTTGCTTCCGGTTGAATTATAAATATAGCTAGCAGTTCAGCCCAGCTTTGCTCGGGCCCTATGTACTGTTCATAACTTTATGTGCATATGTATATACATATGAAAATATATATTTATTTTAAAAAGTTTGACTCATGTCCAGGTAACTTACATCTAAAATTTCAACTGTTTAGACTCAAAATTGGCAGAGGAGTTAGGTAGAGTCTGCAAAGGTCAACCTGTAACTTTGACCGCTTGGCAGCCAAATCTTCGCCCAAAAACTGATTCAAAAGCTTGCTGCATGTCTGAATACCCTTTATGTAAATTTTCAAATGTTTAGACCCCAAATTGGCTGAATAGTTTGCGAGAGACCGCAAAGGTCAACTCTAGCAACTTTGACCCCTGGGCAGCCAAATTTTCGGTCAAAAACGATTAAAAGCTTGCCATATGTCTGAATACACTTTATGTAAAATTTCAAATGTTTAGGCCAAAAATTGGCTAAGTAATTTGGTAGAGACCGCAGAGGTCAATTTTTTTTTTTTTTTTAACTTTGACCCAAATTTTGACCCCTTAACATTTGTTTTGTGCTCAGATCAAATTAAAAAGTTTGATCCATGTTCAAGTAACATACATCTAAAATTTCAAGTGTTTAGACCCAAAATTGATGGAGGAGTTTGGTAGAGTTCTCAAAGGTCAAATCGTTGAACTTTGACAGCCAAATTTCTGGCTGAAAACCGATAAAAGATTTTCCCAAATCTCAATACCCCTTATGTCAAATCTCGAGTCTGTAGACTGAAAACTGACAGAGTAGTTTGGTAGGGAAATGTACACGCGCGCACACACAATTTCACTTTTATAGATGTATAGATAATGCATACACTTACAATGTTGCCATCGCAGTATTTTTTATTAAAAAAGTTTATTTACAAAAAGTTTCACTATTACTACCAATAATAATAAACAGTTTTATTTACAAAGTTTGTTATACACATATTTCCAAGTTTTTTTTTTTTGTAAACCTGGATATTTACAACAAATAAAAAGTTTTATTTGCAAACTTTTTATTAAACAAAATGCATCAACAGATATAAAATAAGGAATAAAAAAAAATTAATATTGAAGCAAAATGTGTCCTTTTGGTTGTTGTTCATTTTGTGTTGGCTTGATCCAAATTACCCTAGTCAAGAAAAATCTTTTCTAATAAAGGATCGAGCAGATACTAGACTTTGATCTTAGTTCGTAGTAAGGTTAGGAGGGTCTTACTAATATGTCATGGATGTCATTGCATATTTTCTTTAAAGTTTTTTTTTTTTTTATTCCATACATTAGTTTGGAAGTCAATTTTTAAAAGATGTCTAATGCATAACAACATGTAAAACTGACATTCGACCAAATATGATGTCAATAATGTATGAAACCCTTCAGCTAGGATAAAAATAGTTTAAAGAATTAAACTCGCCCATACCTCCCCAAATATTCAGACATTATATTCAATGTTTGTGTGTGAGATATATATATATATATATATATATATATATATATGTGTGTCACTAAATAGGGAAAATGGAGGCATAAAAACTATATAGTAATACATATAAATTTACTCAATAAGGGTAATATATATATATATATATATGCCTTCATTTTCTCTCTTTACAGACTTCAATAGAAGCTCCAAAACAACTTGTTGAGCTTAGTATTATCCCGATAATTCTCCCCTTAAAGAATTGATTTTATTCTCTTCGTTTAAACGTAATAGATGTATGGAAACTAAAGCCGCTTTCAGGACTGCCAGCAACCATTGTAAGAAAGTAATAAAGAACGCAAGAGAGTTGTATGCTCAGTCCGTCAAGTCCAAAGTAGCTGAGCAGCGGCTTGGTTCCCACCAGTTTTGGCAAATTGCAAACAGAATCTTGAACAGAAGTGTGTGCTCCATCTCAACTATTATCAATGGACCTGAGGTTATCTCGTCAGCATCAGACAAAGCCAAACTCTTTGCCAAGAACTTTGCAGCTAATTCTACCCTTTGCGACCAAAGCTGCCAACCCCCAATATTTCCTCCTGTATCAGAAAATACACTATGTGATATACAATTATCTGTATGTGATGTTGCCAAGCTAATCAAAAACCTTGATTCCAGTAAAGCAACCGGCCCTGACGATATTCCAATTATAGTACTCAAAAAACTTCAACCAGAATTAGCGACCATACTTACAAAACTATTTAAACATTGTCTTAAGGAGAATTGCTTCTCATCACCCTGGAAAATCTCATCAGTATGCCCTGTATTTAAGAATTCAGGTGATCGTTCATCCCCCTCTCAATACAGGCCAATAAGTCTCCTGTGCGTCATGAGTAAGTTGCTGGAATCTGTGTTAAATAGAGAAGTAATCAAACATCTCAACAAAAATAACCTTCTTAGTGACACACAATATGGTTTCCATTCTGCTAGATCTACAGCAGATGTGCTTACAGTTATATCTCATAGGATTAGCGAATCTTTCGACAGAGGCAACCTTTCTAGGGCAATTGCTCTTGACATATCAAAGGCCTTTGATAGGGTATGGCATAAAGGTTTACTTCACAAGATCTCCAGCTATGGTATTGCTGGAAATGTCTTCTCAATTATTAAATCATTTCTCTCTGATAGGTTCATAAGAGTAGTAGTTGATGGATAAAATCAGAAGCTCACAGTATAAATGCTGGAGTCCCTCAGGGGTCGATCCTGGGCCCAACTCTTTTCCTGATCTACATTAATGATCTTCCAAATCACATCCTTACATCATTCGTAGAAATTTTTGCTGATGACACTACCATCTATGGTAGCACATCTAAGACAGTAAACGACCAAGTTCTCTCCGATTCTCTCTCCTCTGATCTTGATCATGTTGTACCATGGGGAAAGGAGTGGCTGGTTACTTTTAATGCATCTAAAACCAAGCTTCTATCTTTACATCATCAACGTTCTGATCCCCATCTGGCATCAATTGAAATGAATGGCTCTCGTCTTGGGGAGGCCTCAAGTTTTGACAGGCTTCTGGGCTTGACCTTTACTCCTGATCTTAAATGGAATACGTACATCAAATCTGTTGCCAAGGCCGCTGGAAAAATGGTGGGATCCTTCTATCGATCCAGTAGATATCTCACTGCTGATGCAATTCTCTATCTATATAAGAGCCAGATACGTCCAAGGATGGAATACTGTTGCCACATATGGGCAGGAGCTGCCAGAAAAAGACTTGTCCTGCCTTGATAGAGTTCAAAATAGACTTCGTGGCCTGGTGGGAGATGTCCTTTTCTCTTCGCTGCAACCTCTATCTCACAGAAGAGATGTTGCGAGTTTGTTTCTGCTTTATCGTTATTTTCAGGGAAAGTGTTCGACTGAGGTTCAATCTATGGCCCCCCCCTTGCAAACTTTCACAAGAAACACTAGACTAGCTGAAAACATTATCAATAATTTTCCCCACTCTTTATCTGTACCTAAACCTAAACATAGATTCCATGATCAAAGTTTCTTCCTTAGAACTGCACGCCTGTGGAATTGTCTTCCGTTTTCCTGCTTTCCAGCTTTCTATAATATGGTTGTCTTCAAGTCCAACGTGAACAAGTTTCTGATGAGCCGTTCCACTTAGGTTAACAAATTTACCGAACTTCCATTACTATCGATTACTATATTGTCCTTTTGACTACTCTACACTCTTTAACCCTTATCCTTGAGTGGCCTATCGGCCTTGATAAGTGGTGACGTCTATGTAAAAAAAAAAAAAAAAAACTCCCCCAATTTATACACACATGTACCTATATGACCTTTTAGCCTGTTAAAAGCAGGTAAAAATGATAGCCTGTTGACTTAAAATGAGAGCTTTATACCAAATTGATGGTTGAATATGGTTAAATTTGTCCTGATTTTTGCATTAAATACTAATTCCTAACTGTATGAATACCATAATACTTAGTTCACTATAACTTATCATAAAGTCCATTCAAAATTTCAGCCAGATCGGCCCAGTAGTTTCTGGAAAAAAGTAGAACAGACACAGAGGAATATATAATAAATACTGCATCTTTTATTAGTTTTATAACCTTTACTGCAGTTGTTATTGCAAAATCACGGTTATTAGTAATTCACAGTTGCCGATTCAATATGGTTGATTAATTAAAAAAACAACATGGCTTCTAAAGTGAAACTTTCATCTCAGAACAATGGAGTCTCTGTCTGAAAACCTTACAAATCTTGATTTGTAAAATCGGTAAAACCTGAAAGTGCTTTTCTCACCCAAAAGCCATGTGGTTTCTTAAAGGAAGTTAGATAAGAACCCAGACATCACTCATTTGTCAAATGATTGACTTTAGCAGACGGAGATAAACTTTACGAAAACAGCAAAAGTTTAGGTTCAAATTTTGTTTCCTCTTTCGCATTAAAAAGCATTGATTTTGTGAAAAAGAAAATAAATAAAAATTGTCTTCTACAACCGATTTATTAAAGAAGCTTCACATTCCTCCCCGCAGTGACTTAGTCATCAATACATTGTAATATACATTGCACTGTAGAGAACCTACTGTTGATTTTAGATTATTTTTATATAATGGCTTGAATGGTTTAAAATGCACGAGTCAAGAATAATGGTTCAATTGTACTTTAAAACAGAAACATTCATTTCGAACATGTCTGTCTTATCAAAGAACCTACTGTTGATTTTATACACTAGGCCCGTCTGCTTGTTTGGTGATAAAACCTCCAATGCACTTGTGATGTTAGACTGTATTAGTGTTAAATTTGAAATCCGACTGTAGCTTCTTTAATCAGATTTTTTTCAATTATCGATACTTATCGGAGCATTCCAATAAAAACCTAAGAACCCTCCCAGACATACATTTGTGTGAAATCAAAAAAAATTTTTAATTGGCTCAAACGTTTCAAAGTTCATAAACTCAAAGTGCCTTTCATATACAAGTAAAGATACAAAGAATTCAAGCCATTATATATAAAAATTTTATAAAAACAGTAGGTTCTCTACAATGCAATGTAGACTACAATGTATTGTGGACTAAGTCACTGGGGGAGAGATATGAAGTATACTTCGGATGCACCACGGTGGAGCAGGCAATAGATTTGATTGAAAAACAGGTGATTCTAATGACACTAAAAGTATTGCATGTGTAGAACATTCGCTGTTCCTCATTCAATCCTGGACAATGTTGGGTCTCCCTACTAATATATATTAAAAAGAACACCATTTTTTTTTTATTAACTTTTTACATTTTATAATATTAAATTTTATGGATGAGATAAGTATAACGAGATTTATTGAAATAATTTTTGATAAATTCATAGTCTTTAAACACATTGCGGCACATCCGGCATTTCGCCAAGAATGAATACTATCATTTCTATTATCTATATTGTTTTTTATTTCTATAATTTTCAAGTTATAAACTAAATAAAATGAAGTAAAGAAACTGTATTATCATGTTATGGAGAGCCATCATGAACACACTTTCATATGATTGTATCCTTTTTTTTTTTTTTTTTTTTTTTTAAATCAAAATATAAGTATCCAAGTGCCATTGGTACTAGTTCCAGAATATATCTAATATATATATATATATTAAATTTATTTATACAAACATTAACGGCTACATATGTACATACATGTTTCTGTAATCACCCGCATTGGGGGATTACGTCTTCAGGCCAAGAATTACCGTTGAGAACTGATATTTCAAACAAAAACATTTTCTTATTTCATTTACAAAGTTAGAATGTAACCTGGGTGGGAGTTATAAACAGGGGGGAGGACAAGTGAGGTCTTTGAAGATAATAAACATCTTTTTTATTTCCCTTTCTTTTTATCTATCTCATCTTTTGGTTTTTATGGCATAAGGTACCTGAGAATTTAGTATTTTTGTCTTGCAGTCTGTAAATTAAAAACATTTCTTATGGTTACTGAGTACTGACCGGTGTCTTTTAATCTACACCCATCCACACACACATATATATATATATATATATATACACACACACACACACATATAAGTTAGAAAAGCATTTCATCCAAGACATGAAAATTGTTAAACAAAATGTATTTACTATAGGCTTTAAAATAAAGGTACAAGATTCAATTTGAAATTTATTTATCTTCAAAGTGTACTTTTATAAATTTTAGTAAAAGTATAAAAATTTAATACCTTACTTTGTAAAATGTATAAAAGTGCACTTTGAAGATAAATAAATTTCAAACTGAATCTTGTACCTTTATTTTTAAAGCCTATAGTAAAAACATTTTGTTTAACAATTTTCATGGCTTGGAAGAAATGCTTTTCTAACTTGTATCGTATCTTTTTAAGATTATATTTTATTTAATTTGGATTTAAAAAAAGATGAATGTAGTTTTGTATGTAGTTATAAAAACTCTCCTACTCTCTATTTCAGATTGTATTTCTCCTCACACCACACCTCATTTTTGCACCCCCCTCTTTGTCATACATGTCTGAATAATGAGAAAATCTGAATTTTTTTAAAAACTTTAAAATAACTTTTTTAGATTAAATTTTTTTAAACTTCTTTCAGAAAAGAAAATCTTTACAATTTAATAAGGGACATATTTCATATAGGTTTCATTAAAAATATTCAGTACATAACGAGAAAAATAGAGATGAAAATTTCAAAAGGAGTGTATAACTGGTTACGCTCAATAGTAGTCCTCACTAGCGAAAGACTGTTATTGTTATTTTATTATTCTATTGTTATTTTATTATTCTTTTATATCATAAGTTTCTTAAAACGTGATTAGTTAAAGTTCAGAATAAAATCATGCTTTCTCTTAACGGTTAATTTAAAAAAAAAAAAATCTTCTGAACGCTATTAAAAGTTTAATTCTTCACTAGTTTGCAGTTTGGAGACGGAAGCGTTGTTGTGATAAGTGATTTTCTCTACTAATTCGCACTTTTTATTTTTAGATTCAAATATTAATAACTACATTTTATTTCAGTATTTAATTTATGTATTTCTGTTGTATTAAATGCTAGCTTTTTTTTTTTTCTCGTCCATAAATGTTTATTTATCTACTGAGTTGATTGCAAAAATAGATTACCTAATTGTACTCATTTTTAGTTCGTGAGAGGGGAATCTAACATCATACTTTCCCTTAAACACGTCCGTTGGACTTTTATTAAGTACAATACTTAATAGTTTTTTTTTGTTTTTTTTTTTAAATGGAGAGTAGAAAACGCATTGTGGATTCGTTATCGGCAGCTCCTGTTACTCTCGCTTCTTATTTGTCCCTCAGTCCTCATTTTTTAAATGAGTGATTTTTCTGACAAAGGGAGAAGAAAAAGCTGTTTTCTAGGTTGGCAGTATTTTTGCGCGAACAGTTGGCAGAGTTGGTGGAAATTTTCTGTTTCTATGTCTATCCTTGTAGCCATGTCACTAGTAAGGGTGCTGGAGGTAAACGTTTTGTCTGGGCTGACGTTATCCGCCTGATAGTCAGGGACCCGAACCTTGGATTAACCACTAAGGAGGCTGTCCTATCAGCAGGTGCAAAGTACTGGGGCTGCTGTATTGCCATTTGGTGGATGGAATCTGGACCATGCAGTAGCTTCTTGTGGGGCCTCTCGATGCCATACTAGTGGGTAATTGTTACGGCTTTACCTTATCATGTGCTACAAAAAAAAAAAAAAAAAAAAAAAAAAAAAAAAGAAAATTCTTCGTTTCTTTTTCTCTCTTAGTTTCCCCTCTCTGTCCTGCTCTAAGTAAATCTGTCGACCTAGTCCACAAATTCCAAAATTTCATCATGACAAGTTTCAAGAAAAAATACACGATTAAACCCGGTTCTCCAACTTCCAACGTAGACCCCTACTACCATGTCTCCTTCTCCAACATCAGGGGTCTTCGTTCTAACCTTCCAGAGGTTGAAACCCAATTACAGGAGACTAAACCAGACCTTTTATTTTTAAGTGAAACTGGCATTGGACAGGCTATTTCCCTAGATGAGTTTGCAATTACAGGATACTCTAACTTAACTTCTAAATCTGACCCCCAAGATCGCCATGGGCATGGAATATGTGCTTATATTAAAGATAGCTTTCCATGTGGGAGGGACATCTCCAGGGAAGATCCTAACTTACCCTATATGTGCTTCCGGGTTGCTTTAGCTCACACTACTGCATTTATATTTACTCTCTATCGCCCCCACAACAGCGGAGTTACTATCTTTCAAAGCATATCTGAGAAAATTGACCAAGTCCTTTCTACTTATCCTTCAGCTAACATTCACGTATGTGGAGACTTCAATGTTCACAACGTCGAATGGTTGACCCACTCAAACAAGACCGATGATGAGGGGAGGTTCTGTCATGATTTCTCCATTGCCTATGACCTCACTCAGATTGTTCAGGAACCTACCCGTGTGCCCGATAATGACGGCCAGTATGCGAGCCTACTAGACCTTTTTCTCACAACTTGCCCTGAACTATGTTCAGTTTCTGTTCTGTCGCCTCTTGGATCTTCCGACCACTCTGTTGTATCAATTAAGATAAAAATGAAATGTAATAAGTCCCCAGACGTACCTCTTCATCGTACAGTATATCAATACACTAAGGCTGACTGGGATAGCTTCCGTACATTTATATCTGATCTACCTCTGCATTCCATGTTTAAAAAGGATGTGTCCTCTATAGTATTAGACCTAACTGAATGGTTAATTGTAGGTATTGACCATTTCATACCCTCTAAAAAGTTTCAGCAAAAACCTAACAGCCAGCCATGGTTCTCTCCAGAATGTGCTGCTGCCATTGCGCACAGAAATCACTTTTTCCACTGCTTCAAACGTAATAGATGTATGGAAACTAAAGCCGTTTTCAGGACTGCCAGCAACCATTGTAAGAAAGTAATAAGGAACGCAAGAGAGTTGTATGCTCAATCTGTTAAGTCCAAAGCAGTTGAGCAGCGGCTTGGTTCCCACCAGTTTTGGCAAATAGCAAACAGAATCCTGAACAGAAGCGTGTGCTCCATCCCAACTATTATCAATGGACCTGAGGTTATCTCGTCAGCATCAGACAAAGCCAAACTCTTTGTCAAGAACTTTGCAGCTAATTCTACCCTTTGCGACCAAGACCGCCAACCCCCAATATTTCCTCCTGTATCAGAAAACACGCTATGTGATATACGTATATCTGTACGTGATGTTGCCAAGCTAATCAAAAACCTTGATTCCAGTAAAGCAACTGGCCCTGATGGTATTCCAATTATAGTACTCAAAAAACTTCAACCTGAACTAGCGCCCATACTTACAAAACTGTTTAAACGTTGTCTTAAGGAGAATAGTTTCCCATCTCCCTGGAAAATCTCATCAGTATGCCCTGTATTTAAGAATTCAGGTGATCGCTCATCCCCCTCTCAGTACAGGCCAATAAGTCTCCTGTGCGTCATGAGTAAGTTGCTAGAATCTGTGTTAAATACAGAAGTAATCAAACATCTCAACAAAAATAACCTTCTTAGTGACACTCAATATGGTTTCCGTTCTGCTAGATCTACAGCAGATGTCCTTACAGTTATATCGCATAGGATTAGCAAATCTCTCGACGGTGGCAATCTTTCTAGGGCAATTGCTCTTGACATATCTAAAGCCTTTGATAGGGTATGGCATAAAGGTTTACTTCATAAGATCGCTAGCTATGGTATAGCTGGAAAAGTCTTCTCAATTATTAAATCATTTCTTTCTGATAGGTTCATAAGAGTAGTAGTTGAGGGGCAAAAATCAGAAGCTCACAGTATTAATGCCGGTGTCCCTCAGGGATCCATCCTGGGCCCAACTCTTTTCCTGATCTACATTAATGATCTTCCAAATCATATCCTTACATCATTTGTAGACATTTATGCTGACGACACTACCATTTATGGTACCACATCTAAGACAGTAAACGACCAAGTTCTCTCCAATTCTCTCTCCTCTGATCTTGAGCACGTAGTACAATGGGGAAAGGAGTGGCTGGTTACTTTTAATGCATCTAAAACCAAGCTTCTCTCTTTACATCATCAACATTCTAATCCACATTTGTCATCAATTGAAATGAATGGCTCTCGTCTTCAGGAGGCCTCAAGTTTTGACAAGCTTCTGGGCTTGACCATTACTCCTGATCTTAAATGGAACACGTATATCAAATCTGTTGCCAAGGCCGCTGGAAAAATGGTGGGATCTTTCTATCGATCCAGTAGATATCTCACTGCTGATGCTATTCTCTATCTATATAAGAGCCAGGTACGTCCAAGGATGGAATACTGTTGTCACATCTGGGCAGGAGCTGCTAGAAAGGACTTGTCCTGCCTTGATAGAGTTCAAAATAGACTTCGTAGCCTCGTAGGAGATGTCCTTTTCTCCTCCTTGCAACCTCTTTCTCACAGAAGAGATGTTGCGAGTTTGTCTCTGATGTATCGTTATTTTCATGGAAAGTGTTCAACTGAGCTTCAATCTATGGTCCCCCCTTGCCAAACTTTCACAAGAAACACTCGTCTAGCTGTAAACACTATCAATAATTTCCCCCACTTTTTATCTGTGCCTAAACCTAAACGTAGATTCCATGAACAAAGCTTCTTTCTTAGAACTGCACACCTGTGGAATTGTCTTCCGTTTTCCTGCTTTCCGGCTGACTACAATATGGTTGTGTTCAAGTCTAAAGTAAATAAGTTCTTGATGAGCCGTTCCATATAAGTTATTAAATTTACCAAATTTTCATTACTAATGATTACTATATTGACCAATTTCTACTGTACACTATTTAACCCTTATCCTTGAGTGGCCTCTGGGCCTTGATAATGTGATACCTTTGTAAAAAAAAAAAAAAAAAAAAACATTTTGTGTCCTGCGCTTTTGCACGAGGACTCATAAGCTCGCAGTGCAGATTACTATGGCCAGATGTTACAACATTTAAAAAATTCATGTTAAAATTTTAATGATATTTCTCGCGGTTGAGATTGGCCTTGAGGTTAGTTCCTTGCTAATGAAGTCAGAGATGGCTTCGTGGCCACGTTTGAATCTCATGACCGGTAGTAATCGTGTCACCCTGCACTGATGATTCTCGAAAGGATGAAGCACAATGAGGAAATAGGTGGCTTTTTACTTTTAATGCATCTAAAACCAAGCTTTTATCTTTACATCATCAATGCTTTGATCCCCATCTGGCATCAATTGAAATGAATGGCTCTCGTCTTGGGGAGGCCTCAGGTTTTGACAAGCTTCTGGGCTTGACCTTTACTCCTGATTTTAAATGGAACACGTACATCAAATCTGTTGCCAAGACCGCTGGAAAAATGATGGGATCCTTCTATCGATCCAGTAGATATCTCACTGCTAATGCAGTTCTCTATATAAGAGCCAGGTACGTCCAAGGATGAAATACTGTTGCCACATTTGGGCAGGAGCTGCTAGAAAGGACATCCTGCCTTGATACAGTTCAAAATAGACTTCGTAACCTTGTAGGGGATGTCCTTTTCTCTTCCCTGCAACCTCTTTCTCACAGAAGAGATGTTGTGAGTTTGTCTCCACTTTATAGTTATTTTCATGGCAAGTTCTTGACTGAGCTTCAATCTATGGTCCCCCCTCGCCAAACTTTCACAAGAAACACCCGTCTAGCAGAAAACACTATCACTAATTTCCCCCACTCTTTATCTGTGCCTAAACCTAAATTCCATGAACAAAGCTTCTTTCTTAGAACTGCACGCCTATGGAATTGTCTTCCGTTTTCCTGCTTTCCAGCTGACTACAATATGGTTGTCTTCAAGTCTAACGTAAACAAGTTTTTGATGAGTTGTTCCATATAAGTTAACAAATTTACCGAATTTCCATTACTAACTATTACTATATTGTCCAATTTCTACTGTACACTCTTTAACCCTTATCATCTAGTGGCCCCCTGGCCTTGATATGTGGTGATGCCTATGTAAAAAAAAAAAAAAAAAGAAACACTAGTGCCTTTAGGTATTAAAATTATTGTAAATATATATATATATATATATATATATATATGATTGGAATGGGGGAGAGCCATCTCTGAAAACTCAGCAGAGGTTTATGAACCACATATGGATATCATTTTACGGAATAAAAGAATAACTATCATTGATTTTTATGCTTATCTCCCTTTTTTAACTACATTCTCAACTCTTTACAGAAAACAAAATAAAAAAATGTGCAATATTAATATAATCTTTAAATATAAAAGCGAAAATGTATGTATGTTTGTATGTGTGTTTGCTTTTTCTATATGTCTACAAAAGGCTTTTTTCAGAGAAGCGGTCGGTCGCCTAACAACTTTTAAAAACTTTTTATCACATATAAATCATAATATCTCACAGTTAACAACGATGCTCGCCTGTCTATTTAATTTGGTCGACTTTGGGAAGATAAATATTCAACATTTGTTGCTTGCCGCATGTGGGTTAGTCTTTTTCCTATAACATCTTGGGAAGCGTTCTTGCAGTAAATGAAATACTATCCCGCAGTCAAACTTGACCTCATTAACTCATTAAAACGGACACCTGCCAAATCCAAGTAATTTTTTCACACTTTAATTTACAACTTTGCCTCAAGGGTTCGGGTTCGATCCTCATACTTACCTACCAAAACATTTTTTTAACCCCCCCCCCCACCTCCGGAGTTTCCACACACACACCTCCAAACACCCGGGCAACGCCGGGCACCCCTCGCTAGTCTATATATATATAAAAGCGAAAATGTATGTGTGTATGAGTGTTCGCTTTTTGTGTATGTCTTCAAAAGGCTTTTTTCCAGCGGATTCTCGAGGCCGTCGCTCATTTTTAAAACTTTTTATATCACGTCTAAATGATAATATCTATGACTTAACAACGGTGGTCGCCTCTCTATTTAATTTGCCCGATTTTGAAACGTTAATTATTCAACATTTTCGGATCTGCATGTGTTGCATTCGTTTTTTTGGTATAAAATAAAAAAAAAAAAAAGAAAAAAGCGAAACTCGAATCGAAATATTAGCCCACGGCCGGTGGTCTCTAGAAAGCTATGTAACGTTTGGTCAATGTCGGCTTCGTCATATCAGACGGTTGCTTTCATTTCGAGACAAGACACTCCCCCTAATAAACAGGGAGCTGTTTTTTTTCCAAAGTTAGTTAAAAACAAACAAACCGGTTTATTGACCTCATTAAAAACTGTCTCGCAGGAAATGTTAACTGCTGAATAGCTATCGCATACCATCGCTGCATGTGCATTTAGCTTTTTTGTATAAAAAAACAGACTCGCGTTAAATAAAACTGTCCCGCACTCAAAGTCCACGTTAATAACTCATCAAAAACGGGCACCTGTTTTTTTTTTGGGGGGGGTTTTTTCACACTTTACTATTTTCCAACTGCGCGTCAAGGCTTCGTTTTTTTTTTTTTTTTTTTAACAACCAACGATTTTTCTTTTTATTTACCCAAAACCACACACACTTCCAAACACCCAGGCAACACCGGGTACCCCTCGCTAGTCTATATATATAAAAGCGAAAATGCATGCACGTATGCATGTGTGTATGTTTGTGTGTCTGCTAAAACTTTCGATAGACACGACGAAAATTCACAAACTCAGTATCATATCGAAGCCCCATCGTTCGCTCGAAAAATATAGAAAAATTGGCCAAAAACGTTCATTTTTTCACCCCAAAATCAACAATTTTCGACTGGGTCCAGAAAAATGGTCTTCTTGTGACGACGAGCGGTTCTACACATGCGCCAGATGACGGCATGACCTGATTTACTTTAAATAGTTGAAAAACTGAACAAATTTTATGTACGTCGCATTAGGTCATTTAATTAGTGCGTTGGTTCATTATCTAAAAGTTTTGGGTTCGAATCGTGGTGTGAGATGTCTTTTTTTTTTTTTTTTCGATTTTTTAAATTTAAATATTGAACCAGTGTTATTTAAGCCATTTTTCACGTAATGTTCGTTTTTCTGTTTTTTTTTTTTTTTTTTTTTTTTTACTTTGCTTATCCACCTCCGACCACACACCCAAAAACACCCAGGTACCCATCGATTTTTTAAATTTTAAAATCGAAACAGGCTTATTTTTCACGTGTTCGTTTTTCTGTTTTCATCGTTCGTTTGCCTTACGTTAATTTTTTTTGTTTTTTTTCCCGCTTAAGTTTTAACGTTGTTTTCTTTTTTTACTTCGCTTATAACAAACAAACTTGGTCATTGACATCGTCGTCGTAACGCTTGTAACCTGTCAATCTGGTTCTTACTTAAATAAATTCAAGCATCTTTCAGTAACTCATTCGTGCTGGCCGATTTTATTTTCAAACTTCGCCTCAGGGCTTCAGGTTCGATCCTACCCCTCCCCTCCGGTTTCTTTTTTATTTAACACCACACACACCTACAAACACCTGGGCAACACCGGGTACCCCCCCGCTAGTATCAATATAAAAGATCAATTCCTGTTAAATATTTCATCCGATAGTCCCCAAAAATGCCCTCTTAATACCTTTTTACTACCATTATTTCTGAATTTATTCAATTCAATCTTTTAATGAGTTTTCTGATAGAATTACAGTATCAAATTGCTGCCCCCCTCATTAAAAAAAAAAAAAAAAAAGGAAAGTTAGGTCATATGATAATTGGGGGGGGGGGGGGGTTTATTTATTTTTAAAAATTTTTTGCAGTGTCTGACAAAAAAAAAAGCATACCTGAATTTTAACAGCTTTGTTACATCCATGTTACATGCACCTTTTCTGTCTTATTCATTTAGGGTTAGTGGTGTGGTTAAGGAAGAGTGTGTAATTTTTATGACTTGATATTGACATTTTTTTTTTTTATACAAATGTTTGGTCAGGAGGAATCAATTTAAAATCTGGCCCAAAAGCAAACCTCCAAATTAACCATATGCGCTTTTAATATGCTCTTTTCATGAACAACAATGTTAGTTTTTGTTTTGTTTATATATTATAATTTATTTATGAAACTCGCTTCTTTGTTTAAAAGAGTATATAGTTTATTTCATAAGATATGCTTTCTTTTTTCAAACACTGCAAAACATGTGAACTAGTATTTTGGGGAACAGCAATTTGATACAATTTTACCAGAGAATAAACCAAATAAATAATTAATAGGTTCATTTTGTTTTTATTAATCTGCTCTGACAAGTCCAGACCTAGAAGAAATATTTAAACGTCTCCACCGTAGTTAGAAATGCCATTAAATATTTTATAGATTAATGTTGGGATTATTAATTGGAATCGGAAAAATTTGTGCCTATTTTCCGATGCTAAAAAACGATTTTTTTAATTCTTTTTTTTTTTTTTATGTGACTTTGTTTAAAACAAAATCTTCCACTGTTGGTGGATATGTTAAATAAAATAACTACAATCTATATAGATCATCTCCTCCACACAAGCGTAATTTTACGTTTGAGAAAATATATGCACAGTTAACATGTGTTTTTACCATAACTGAGGAACAAAAATAATTATAGTTAAATATTTAGAGATTTTTAAGGAATCTGCAAAAATATTGGAATCGTCCCATCACTAGTATAGATGTATGTTGCTGTAGTCAGAGTGACTGAAATTAAGCTTCACTAGTCAAATTCAGTCCCTAACAACATCTCAGATGATACTTGCCATGGATCAGAGCACTAGAGAACGCCTGCCCATCATATCGATATAGGAACCCTACTTTCCTGGGTGTGACGGAAGCTGTTCAACTGCCCGAGGACATGAATGGGGCAATCAAAATTTACTATGGGCAGATGGGGCTACAAAACAAACTCAACCATCTGCAAATGCGGAATACGATGCAGCACTGACTTGGTATCTTTTACTACCCAGCCGCTATTTAATGATAATGCAAAGGACTGTATAAAGAAATGAGAAACGGTTGTATGAAAGTATGCTTCAAAGATTCATAAAAAAAAGAAAGGGAAGTATTGATTCATGCCTTTTCAAATGCTTTTGAATTATGTAACAAATCTGATTAGAAAGGTGTAAAGAATAAGATTAGGGAAAATAGGTATGATAGTTCACTTGAAGCATTGCTGGTAAATAAATATACGTAGGTATTTAATAAGGTTGTTTGCAATGCAGTAGAGTTCAGATTGGCAAAAGAGGTGATGAACTTTTTTTCCAGACGATTATTTTAAGTTTCAATTTCGTATATAAATTTAATGTACAATGATCCCTCTATTTCTAAGCCATTAGCGTTTGGGGCAGATAATTTTTTCCCCCACTTTAAAGTTGCTGCCAGTATCCCCTTTCTCAATGTAAATATTCCCGACCCAATCGACTAGCAGCAAGATCTCACCCCTTCGCTATAGACGTTCCTAGATGCCAGCAGATTTTCTACTTTGATAGTTTCTTTTCTCAGACCGCTTGCCTTTGGAATTCTCTCCATTTTTCTGCCAATACAAACATAGAAATTTAAATACACATCTTGTTGCTAAACACCCCACTAAGGAGCCCCCCCCCCAAAAAAAAATCTGACTCTTATCACAGTGACAATATGCTTTGTTTGAGGCGAACAAAGAAAAAACAAACAAATAACAAAAAAAATAAAATAAAATAAAAAAAACGAAATTGTGTCAGTCACAAAAGTTCAAATAGCACCTATTAATCAGCAATATCAAAGGAGATTTCTAAATATATACAACTTGACCAGGATGACATGAAATGTTAGCAATTTTAATTTTGCTCAATTCAGTGAAATCACAAATTCATGTCATAAGAAAAACAAATTTGTCAAATCTACAAAAAAAACAAAAATAAAAGATCAACTTTTTAAGAAATAAAGTCAACCTTTTTATTTAACCTTTAAACAATATAAATACATCAATCACATTTTAGATCCATCAGAAAATGTTAAAATACACAAGCTTTGTAGCTGCAAAAACTACTTAAATATGGATTTTTCAAAACTTTGTTACCGTTATCAAAAATTTTCATTTTCTTGCCAAGGTCAGAGAGTCATATCTTAAAACTTTTGACTTGGAGATATAAGATAGATGCAATTCAATTTATATCGTGAACATCTATAATTGTACCAGATTTGAAAAATATACAAAGTGATCATGATTTAACCAGTGTTCATTTGACATGGATTCATTCAAATTTATTCATAACTAGCAAGGCCACCCGGCGTTGCTCGAGACCGTATAAGAAACATTCTGAACATACTTGCTATTCTTAGGATAGAGGAATTTTTGATGTCCATGTATCATTTGCCATCTTGAGCAAAAGAATATTTTACCTATTCTAGGACGGGTATTATATGTATGAAATAATTGTACCTTCCCTAGGACAGGAAATTTACAGCACGTATATGGAAAAAAAATTTCCTTACATAGGGTGGGTAATGTACAACACATATTTAAAATAATTCACAATTTTCTGTTGTGCTAACTTTTCTGAGTGTCATAGGCAAGAGTTTGTTTTTACATCAGAGTGCTATAGTGAAGAAGCACCTTATTTCTCATTTAAAAGTCATACTACTCGAATGCATTACATGATTTTCGGTTTTAATAACTTATACACATCACAGGTATGATTTTCTTTGTTTTTTCATATGTGTACTATACTGCACAAGTACCTTATTTCTTGGGCAGGATAATGTACAAGTATGTCATTTCTAAGATATAGATGAAACTACTCGATAATTTTACATAATTTTCTGTTGTGCTAACTTTTCTGTGTGTCACAGGTGAGTGTTTTTACATCAGAGTGCTATAGTAAAGAAGCACCTTATTATATAAATGTAATATTACTCAATATATTACATGATTTTCGGTTTTGATTACTTTTATGTATGTCGCAAATAAAATTTCGTTTTTTTTTTCATATGGGCACTATACTGCACAAGTACCTTATGTCTTGGTTAGGATACTGTACAAGTATCTTACTTTCTTATTTAAAAATGAAAGAACTCAATACTTTTATGAAATTTTCTGTTGTGCTAAATTTTCTGTGCATCAAGGGTAAGAATGTTTTTTTATCTGGGTGCTATAGTGAAGAAGCACATTTTTTATATGTAATTCATATTACTTAAATATTTAACGGGATGTACGGTTTTAATAACTTTTGTACGCCACAGGTAAGATATTCTTTGTTTTTTCATGTGAGTACTATACTGCACAAGTACCTTATTTCTTGGGTAGGATACTGTGCAAGTATCTTATTTGTAATATAAAGATGAAACTACTCGATTTTACATAAGTTTTTCATATGAGTACAAGTACCTTACTACTTGAATAGATTTCCTTGTACATATAAATACATTAACAAAGTAAGTTACAATTGTATGTGATTTTTGGAATATGACATCTACAGACATATATAAACATATACATTACATATAATTCATAGTGATCAGTTAATTAGTTTTGGAGTGGATGCAAGACACAAAAATACATAATCAAAATACATAATCATATACACATAATAAAAATTCATAATGATCAGGTAATTAGTTTAGGAATGAATCCAATACATATAAATATATAAACATATACATAAATAAAATTCATAATGATCGGTTAATTAGTTTAGGAATGAATTCAATATAAAAATCCATTACTGGATCTATTTACATGATTATTGGAATGTAACAAATGAGCCGATATATAATATATCCTATATATTTGGAATATGACATTTGTTATATACAGCAAAAACATTTTTCTGTATTTTTTTTTAATATAAAATAATTATTTAAAAGTCCAGAATATCAGAATGTAACAAAAAAAAAAAAAAAAAGAAATGGTGGAGCTCGAACCCGCAACACTGGTGTTAGTAATCGATGATGCTACGCACTGCACCAAACAGACAACTGCTTTCATACACTTGCAAATTTACTAAATAAATAAATTTCTCTTACAGCTGGTGCACATGCGCAGAACAACGCCATGGGCGCTAATGTTCGTCAAGTTGTCATTTCTTTCAAGTTTGAACCTCTTTTTTTGAATCCCTTAACAATTGTTTTAATCAATTAAACCCCTCTAATAAAATTCTGCACCCTATATGCAATCTTTTGAGCAATTGCACGCCGTCAAGCAACCATCCATCTAGGAGGTGATACAATTTAAAAAAACAGAGACAGAGACACACACACACACACACACACATAGTGAGATTTATATATTAGATAAACTGGTTTTGCTTGCTCCCCCATCGATTCGTAATTCCTATTTAACTTTTGAAATTACTGAAATAAAACCAACCGTCCGGGCAGAGCGGGACAAAACATCAGCCATATTTATTATTTTTAATCATTATTACTAGAAATGGAAGATTTCACTTTAAACAAAATCAAATTTAACAAAAGACAATTAAAAGAATCGTTTTGGCATCGAAAAATAGGCACCAATTTTTTTTTATTCCGATACCCCCAAATCTTCCGATTCCGAGTAATCATCCGAACACTAATATACACACACACACCCCTGAAACAATTTTTCATGGTAAACAACTGATGATCCATAAAATATCAGGACAAGTGTAGATTCATGACAACAAACTAATAGTGATTGCAAAAGATTGACTTACTAACAATATAACTTTCCAAAATATAGTTTTAAAGGTTGAAAAACTTCCAAGACACACACACATATATATATATATATGAAATTTATTACTGAGTCCAGAATGAGTTTACATATTGCTTCAGCTGGGGAAAATCCTCAAAAAGAGGAAATATCCAACTAGCATCGTCAGAATTCACAGATGGACTCCGATACCCCCAAATCTTCCATCTATGAATTCTGACGATGCTAGTTGGATATTTTCTCTTCTTTTTGAGGATTTTCCCCTAGCTGAAACAATATGTAAACTCATTCTGGACTCACAGTAATAAATTTCCTATATACTGCTCTGGCTACACATTGAGCACTCTAGTCCGGTTTTTTCACCACTGGTAAATAAATATATATATATATATATATTAATTTTCTTCAGTTTGTTCAAGCTGGGGATGGGGCATCCTACCAAATACCAAACATCCACCCGCTAATTCAGGTATTCCAACAAAGAGATCTTTTTAAAATTCTGACCATCCCTTTAAGGGCAATTGTTGAAACCCTTGCACTTGGTTCACTAGGTATATTTTCCAGGTAGTTTCTGAAATTCTTTTTCATAAGTCCAGTTGCTCCTATAATAACTGCAATGATAGAGATCTTAAGATTCCAGTTTCTTTTTATGTCATACATAAGACTTTGTTATGGATTTCTTTTAATCAAAATTCTTAATAACCTATATATTTATAAAAGTGTGTGTGTGTGTATGTGTGTGTGTTTGTGTGTGTATGAAGACATTTCTCAACCTATATACCCAACAAATTTTTGATCTGCAGACTTGAAATTTGGTATATAGGGTATTCAGACATGCAGAAAACTTTAATTGGTTTTCATCCGGAAAAAAAAAGAGGGTTGCTATAAGGAGTCAAAACTGAAAAATTGGTATGTGCAGGTCAGACTTTTATATGAACTGTTTCACGAATGCGCATGCATAAACCATTCAAATGACAGATTACTTATGTTAAGAATAAGTAGATTCAAAAATACTTTTTTTTTTTTGAAGATAGTGTCAAGCTGGCTTAATGGTTATCATACTTGACTCGCTCTATAGATTTTAGTTTTGATCGCAGCTGGATTATTTTTTTTTTTCTTACAAGGAGTGAACGTTTAGAAACATATACAGGTCTCAGGGTTTTTTTTGTTATTTTTACTTCATTATTTTTAAAGAATTTAATTTTACGTTTAATACTTACCTTATTTTTGTTTATAATAAATAATTTCGCATTAATTAAAATATTTATGCGTACTTTATGACCGGGCAACGCCAAGCGGCCTGCTAGCTTTCTATAATTTTGGGTGTAGATATCTACCTTTGCCTGATCTGTAAATATAGCAAAAAGTTTTCCGGTTAATTTATTTGAAACTGCCATATTTAAACCTGTACACTTTTCTGGACAAGCACCTTAATTTCTTTTGGAAGCAATAAAACAGCTACAAAACCAAGAAAATGGCAAACTTTCTTTTATGACGCAATTATCTTTCAGTACAGATACTTGGTCAAGATTATTGCAGAGTAATTTACAAAAATTGAATTAATGCAATTTGTACAAACGAAAGTATCATATATTAATACGATAGCGTGTGTGTTATTTTCTGTGACACACTTACATCCAGGTTGTTTAATTGTTATGTACTTCCATTTCTTGTCATAAATAATTTTACCAAGAATTCTTCATAAGTTTCGGTTTCGATTTATAGCTGATGGCACTTAAGTCATCTATTTTTTTTTAAATAATAGAATTTTTTCAAGAATTCCTCATAAGTTTTGGTTTTGATTATGGCTGAAGGAACTCAAGTTATATACATTTTTCATAAGTTTTTATTTCATTTCGATTCAAACTAATGCATATCATATATTAACTCTATAATAATATATACAAAATCTGCAAGAATTAAAATATATTTAAGCATACTTTACGACCGGGCTTTGCCGGGGGGGGGGGGTTCATGCTAGCTTAGATAAATACTTTTGCAGTTTTAACAAAAAAAGCTACAATATCAGAGCATCTCCATTTACAATGAACATCTACAGAATGCCAACATTACATATGAAGGAGTCCCCTGTGGAATTTCCACAGGCCCCGCTAGTTTCGATTATTCAGACAACTGTTCTCATCTTCTACAACGTTTTGGCTAATGTATATTCAGAACTTCTTTAGGTGTATCTTGCTGAACTCTGAAATTTTTCTGTCAAAGTCAGTAATCTACACAGAATTTTGGAATGGAACCCTTTATTTAATCTGTGAGGGTAGCATACTCTTGTTCCATCAGCAATGACCAGGTGGAAGTCTTAAGAGTTTTTTTGTTTTTTTTGGAAGGAAGTCACCATTTATTAAGGCCCAAAGGCCACTCGGGGATAAGGATTACTGAATGTCAGGTGATAGTGTAGTAATCACTAATGGTGTCAATTGGGTAAAAACAGGATTATCTAAGGGGATGGCTCAACAAGAACTTGTTTATACTGGTCTTGTAGGTTACTATATTGTAGTTGGCCTGGAAGCAGACCAATGGAACAGTGTTCCACAGACGGGTAGTTCTAGGAAAGAAGCTTTGTTCATGGAATCTGTGTTTAGATTTAGGCACAGATAGGGAGCGAGGGAAATTGTATAGTGATTGCAGCTAGTTGAGTGTTTTTTTTTTGTGAAATTTTGGCAAGGGGGAACCATAGATTGGAACTCAGTCAAGCATTTGCCTTGAAAATAACTAGAGAGCAGACAGGCTTGCAATGTCTCTTCTGTGAGAAAGAAGTTGCAGAGAGGAGAAAAGAGCATCATCTACTGGGTTTTGAAGCCGGTTTTAAACTTTATCAAGGCAGGATAAAGCACACCATGTAGTTCTTACTCAAATGTGGCAGGAGTACGCCATTTTAGAATGTACTTGGCTCTGATACAGAGTCGCAATTGTATTCTATCGTTTTCACTGAAGATTAAAACTTTTCAACCTCAAAAAGTGTGTCACTTACAATTGAATGTTGCTTAGTACTTTATCTGTTACGTCATGGGTCCTTCCACTGAGATGAACTCAGGTGTCAAATTCCTGCTAATTGAGTATAAACAATTCATCTTGTGTATTTTTTCTCCCACAAGTTGTTTTAAGTAGTGCTTAATTGAATTCATATGTGAAGTATGTTTAGATTGCTGCACCTCATATGTTTTTGCAGTGACGAGTTGTTACTACTTTCTGTCATAGTGTGTGCATCGGCTTCCACCGGCTTAGTAACAGATTTGTAGCAGATTCTTTATATGCGGAGTTATTTGAAGTAGCGTTTAATTGGCATATGGGAGTATGTTCATCAGATCGATACACTTCTTGTTGCATGCCGCTGCAGTGATGACTTGTTTATACTGGTCGGCAGATAATCGGCGCTTCTTTCTTTTATAGTGTACAGATCAGCTCCCACCAGGTTAGTAAAAAATTATTAACCCTTTATGACCCGATTTAACTAATATGTTCAGGCGTAAATAGTAGGTTGGTGCAAAAATAATGTTGTTTGCATATATATAGTTGAATGTCAAAAAACATTTTTTTTGCACCAACCTAATAAATGAATATAATGGAATAAATAAAGTAGAAATTGATTAAAACACACCTTGTACATATTAGTTCAGTATGTGGGTAGATGCCAGGTACCTCCAGATTGCAACTATCTATTGCTTACATTCAGTATGCCAACATTTGTCTCAGAGAGTGGAAGATTTCGCTTGTTGTCATAAACACTTTTTTTCAAGCACTATGGATAATAATCAAGGTAAGTTTATGAAATTAAAAAATTCTCAGTGGTAATTTAACTATTGAACATAATTTTTCCAGTTTGACTACAATCATAGTATCATTACCCTTTAAACCAACTAAAATTAACAAGTATTTTTTAATCATCTACATCAGGTCATAAAGGGTTAAGATTATTTTTATGCTTTTGGTGGTAATATTTTTAGCTTTTCTCATTGGCTAAAAAAATCTTGTTTTATTTTAATTTTGAACACATGCAACTTTTTTATTTATTTATTTTTTTTAAATTTTCATGCTTATTCAGAGAAATTACACTGCTATATTTTTTTTTATATGAATTTTCAAGTTGAACTCAAGTTTTACTATATCTTTTATTAAATTGTTAGGCGGAAGTACAGAATAGTTACAAACACTTTCTTCTTCCCATATTAAGAATGACTTTCTAAATAACATTTTTTTCAGCAAAGTAATTTCTCTGCATAAGTACCTCAATTTTTTTTTTTTTAAATATTTTTCCAGTGTTCACACTTAGCATTTTAAATACTTGCATAAAAGAATCTTGTTTGATGAAGCATTTATTTGCAGGAATTTTTCTTCATCGATTTTCTTTTGGAATATTATTAGTCGAATTCATTCTTATTAATTTACTAGTGAAGATACCCGCACTTTGCACAGGATTTTATTGTACACTTAGGTACAGTTGTAGTAAATGGATGTTGCAAGAGCAACTATTGCTTAAGGTGTTTCAAATGTTTTTTTTACCTACCTCCTCAAGTGACTGAAATCCAGCTACGATCCATTACATTGTTTTTCGCAGCGTTATTTTGGAAGATCAAAGTTGAGAAATACAGTGGAATAAATTTTGGTGTATGTTAGGGACCACTATCATGCCAAATATCATCATGATTGGTTTAGAGGATGGGGGTGGAAGAGGGTGATGCGATTCAACTTCACAAAGTTGGCTGGAGCCATGGTGGCAGTCCCCGGGAGGATGGCTAACCATAACTTGGTGTACACCATCCCTAGGTGGGGGAGTTTATGAAGAGCCACACCAAATATAACCTTAACCTTTGACTGTGACCTTGAAAAATGGTGTGCACCATCCCTAGGTTGGAGACCATCATCATCATCATCATAGGTTTGGTCATGATTGGTCTAGTGGTGTGGGTTGAAAGAGAGTATACATACATAGGCTATGACCTTAACCTTTGACCTTTATTTTGGAAAATGGTGTGCACCATCTGTGGATGTGGGACCATCAGCATGTCATGATTGGTCTAGTGGTCTGAGCTGCAAAGACACACACGAATGCTACTACTTGCATTATATATATATATATATATGTCATGATTATTAGGAAATTGTTTTCTGCAAGAATCCATGTTGGATTAAAGTACTCGTACAGAAACATTTTAACTAGTGAAACTAAAGCTTGCAAGACCTTTAGGTATCTAGTCTGCATAATATAAATAGATTTAAAAACTGTAACAAATACAAAGTATAATGTAGATATTAATACTGTAATACTTTTAACATACGTACGCACGTTTGTCATGGTTTCCAGAATATAAATTACTCAATCAGGAGTTTCTATTTATTAAAAAGGAGGATGAAAGGTGATACCATACTACAAACATTAAATTAGTATGTAGATACTCTAATTTAATGTTTGTAGTACCGTCTATCACCTTTTACCCTCCTTTTTAATAAATAGAATCTCTTGATCACCAAAGATGCAATGTAAACAAGTGAAGCATGCATGGTCCCCCGCAAGTGCACAGTGAACGAGGCATAAAAAAAATGACCAAGTTCAGCATTTGCCCCCTTCCCTCCAATTAGTACCAAAAGTCCCCAGGGGACGTCAAATCCTGGTGAAAATGGACAAACGGTGCAGTTTTAACATGTGAATTTGAGTTCTGCACCATGCAAAAAAAGAAAAAAAAGAAATGACTAAGTCCATCATCCCACACCACCCACATTTCGTTCCAAAAGTCCCCAAGGCCTTAACATATTTAAATTTGAGTTCAGCACCATGCAAAACTGCTAAATAGACATACACAGAAAATTTTGGACAAGTATGGTAAAATAGTCCCAAAACTGGAATGTTTTTATTAGACCTAAAAGCCCCAGAGGCACACCCAAGAGTTATCGCAAAGTATAGACAAACAAAATTATATAGAAATCAGTTAGTTACAACTTTTCAGAAAGTTTTATAAAAATCCAAGGCATCATTTTTTTTAATAAGCACAAAAGTGTCAATTTTAGCCATTTTAACTAGAAAGGCACCCCCTAGAGGGGGCAACCAGAGTTTTCACGGAAAATTTGTTCTATTACTTTTTTACTCATATCATGTTTAATGTTTGTGCAAAATTTCAAAAAATCCCAAGGCGTACTTATTGAGAAAAGTGCTCACAAACGAACAGACAAGGGTGAATTTACATGTCCATCCTTCTTTTGTCAGGGGACCAAAAAATAATTTTTATAAAGAAAAAAAAATGTTGCTTTCGGGTCATACACGAAACTAAAATATACCTTCTTGATCTTCTAGCTCAGATTCAAGGATAGTATCTGTCCTGTCTAAAGATGGTATAATGATATCATGAGCGTTCCGTTCACGCGGTAGGGGGGGGATCCATACAAGGGAAATATGTCACAGACTCCTATTGGAAATAAACTGTAATAACTAGATATATTCTGACACTACATTAACTAGATTACTTAGATAAATATGTTTACAGTTTTAACAAAAGAGCTACAATAATATCACGAGTTCTCCATTCATTCTGAACATCCAAAGAATGTCCAGCAGCAATATATAACATATGAAAGATGCTGTTGTGGAATTTCCACAAGTCCCACTAGTAATAAAATTATTATACATTTTTTATTTAATAAAGTCTCCTGACAGGTTATATACAAGTAATATTTGTTCTTGCATCCTACTAACATCACCATATCCAGTTTAAAGTCTGTTTTACATCCTGGCAGGAGTTGGACAGCTTTAAGAAATTAACTTTTAAAGTAACCTATCTCTAACCAGTTCTTTATTCTTTAGACCCATTTTCATCACTTCCTACTGTTTTCCGTAGCCTTCTATCTACTAACCAGGAACTCTCATCCATTTTTTCAACGTGACCATACTATCAAAGTTTCCTGTTACTGTTCAGATCTAATCTTCCTCTGAGGTCATCTGATCTAAGCCGGTTTTTAAGATTCACATAAGACATCCACATCATTTGCATATTATTTGTTTCCATGCAATGCATGTCTTAAATTTATTTTGGCATTTCTTTTTTTTTTTTTTTTTTTTTTTTTTTACATAAAAAAAAAAAGTGCTAATGCAGAATAAACATCAAATGAATTTCAGTACTTAGGAAGATTTGCGTGGTTTCATTAACTTCTGACCTTTAGGGTGTCACTCAAACCCTTCAATCCAAGCACCCCCTTCACTATCTTACAGCGGTGTTTTTAAATTGGGAGGAGGGGTGCAAATGCACAAACGATAAACTGAAGTAGACATATTTATAGAAATAGAAGGCAAAGTAGTAGGAAACGATTTTACCAAAAACGGAAAAAAAGGGGTGGGTGATGTTCTTTATCCGGAAATGGGTACAAATCACAAATCTGTGAAAGTGACGAAGGGATCAGGTTTTCCAAATATTTGCCTTGATCCTGGTTGCAGCATATCAGATGGAGAAAATTACCGACCTCACTCTATAGGCCGCCATGACAAAGCATGTTGCACAACGATGTCTCAACTGGTACAATACAGCTGTGTCACTAGTCATCAAAAACAAGTGTCCCACATTGACATTGATGACACAAAGCAACATGATAATAAGCTGTTTAATACATGGGGGGAATCTGCTGGTGATGACCTGATCCTGGCAAGTGGCACAAGCACTAGACAGGAAAACTTGGGTGTTATTTACAAGACGTCTAACTTCAAGCATGAGACAAGATAAAAAATGAAAATATAATAATTGTTTGCATTTCTCGAGACAGTCCGAAGTTTGTTGTTGAAACTCAGGGATTTCTGTTAAATTCTGATATAGCTATTTTACATATGAACCAAAAAAATAATAAAAATAAACCCTTATCCTCGAGTGGTCTTTGGGCTTTGATAAGTAGTGACTCCTAGGTAAAAAAAAAATAAAATAAAATAAATTATAAAATAAATAAAACCAAAAGGATTCATGTTAAAAAAAGAAAACGAAAAGAAAAAAAAAAAACAATGCAACCTTGAAAAATAATGAGTAATCAAATTTTTTTTCATTATTTAAAAAAGAAAAAAAAAAATGAAAGAAGTTAGTTCAGTTGAGCAATTTATTCGACAAGAAAAAAAAAATGCAACATTAATGTTTTTTTTTTTAAAGTTTTATTTAAATAGTTTTGATTTTATTCTAAATTCACATCCTTTGAAATGGTCGATTAATGTAAAAAGATGAGTAATTACTTTATCATGGAAAAAAAAAAAAAAACAACTTTAATCAATACCGTAAAAGAGGGAGAATAGAATAAAGAGACCTAGTCTTATTGGCCAGCTGTTGTAGTCTGGCATTTATGAATAGAACAATATTTTGTGGAAAGGAAGCAAATAAATACATACCATTCCGTGTTAAGGATAGATTTACTAATATTTAGTAATGTACCACATTTATAAATTACGCAGGTCATTCCATAAAGTAAAGCACCCTATTTTTTTTAACTCAAAAAGTCGAAGAGCTAAAAAGACGGGAGTGGCACCATTAAAACAAGCAAACTTTTTTGCTCCAGAATTTGTTCTTCTAGTCATCACCATTCGCAATGCACTTTTGCGAAGAATTCAATGATGCATCTCTGCTTCTGACACATGTCCATGACAGGGGTTGCTTTCTTATAGTCTCACACTGTTAATAACAGAGAGATGAAACTCATCATGAAACAGCTGATGAATGCATAAGTTCGGTCATCATAACAATGTAATTTGCAATCCCCTTTGATCTATTCGTGCTGAATCAAAAAAAAAAAAAATAAGCATTACTTTTGAAATGCCCCTCGTACGTATTTTTTTTTTTTTTTAGAATCCAGGAGAAAAATTAAGTAAATTTAAGTTTTAACCAGGCATACCTCATCACCTAGACTAACATGAATGTTGCCAAAACGTTAAAACATATCTCTTATATTGCCCTTTCCTAAAAGAAATACAACATAATTGAGCTATTTTAAATAAGGTAAGCGCTTAGAGTAAATGTGGTATTTAGGTGACTGAAGTGAAAGGGATGGCCAAATGATGAAAGAAGGGAAGGAATAATGCCAGTTTCCTTTTTTTTTTTTTTTTTTTTTACAAAGGAGTCACAACTTATCAAGGTCAGGAGGCCACTCGAGGATAAGGGCTAATGGGTATACATTAGTCAATGGGATTATAGCTTAGTAATCATAAGTAGTGGAAATTTTGTAAATTTGATTACTTAGGGGGATGGTTCATCAAGAACTTGTTTACATTGGACTTGAAGACAATCAAATGGTAGTCAGCTGGAAAGCAGTCAACCAGAAGAGAGTTCCACAGGCGTGCAGTTCTAAGAAAAAAAAGTTTTGTTCATGGAATCTACATTCAGGTTTAGGCACAGATAAAGAGTGTGGAGAAATTATTGATAGTGGTTTTGGCTAGACGAGTGTTTTTCGTGAAAGTTTTGTGAGGGGGGGGGACCATAGATTGAAGCTCAGATGAACACTTGCCATGAAAATAACGATAAAGCAGAGACAGGTTCGCAACGTCTCTTCTGTGGGAAAGAGGTTGCAGGGAAGAGAAAAGGGCACCCCCCACTAAGCTACAAAGTCTATTTTGAACTGTCAAGGTAGGATAAGCTGCTTCTAGCAGCTCCTGCCCATATGTGGCAACAGTACTCCATCATTGGCCGTACCTGGCTTTTATATAGGTAGAGAATTTCTCTGGAAATTAAAGGGTGCCTCTTCTTAGAAGTAACAATCGATTTAAGTGTGAGATACATAGATAGTTGAGTGTTCCATTAGTAATTAATTTTACTATCACAAATTAACCATTTAATTATGCAATAGTTTATCTTTCTGGTGATCTCTTACCATGGTAAGAATTTATCTGATCTGACAGAGTATGCAGTTTAATGCCGTTTCTATAGGTAACATCACTTGGAGAAGGTGCACCATTATTCGTGTGAGCCAGAATGAGTTAGCCATAAAGAAGAGATCTTATTTGGGCTTTAAATATTACATTATTTTGAATAGTTGGTCAAGGGTTACTTGTAGGGTGAAGTATCCTCATACTAGGTGGTCTTGGCAAACCTTTGGACAGAGACTTTACACACTTATCAAAGCCCAAGGCTACTCAAGGATAAGTGTTAAGTGTATGGTAGCCATCAGGCCAACAGCATAGTAATCATTAGTAGTTTGTATTTGGTATAATTTGATTATTTAAGGGGGATGACTCAGCAAGAACTTGTTTACATTAGACTTGAAGACGACCATATTGTAGTCAGCTGGAAAGCAGGACAGCGGAACAGAGTTCCACAGGCAGGCAGTTCTAGGAAAAGAAAAAGAAAAAAAAGCTTTGTTCATGGAATCCACGTTTAGATTTCAGCACAGATAGAGAATGGGGAAAATTGTTCATAGTGGTTTTAGGTAAAGGAGTGTCTTTTGTGAAAGTTTGGTATGAAAATAATGATGGAGTAGAAACAGGCCAGCAACGTCTCTTCTGTGAGAAAGAGGTTGCAGGAAAGAGAAAAGGGCATTACCTACCACGTTTCAAAGTTAGTTTTGAAACTTGTCAAGGCAGGATAGGGCATCCGAGCAGTTCTTGCCCAGATGTGGCAAGAGTATACCATTCTAGGACATATTTGACTCTTGTACCAGTAGAGGATTGCATCGGCAATGAGATATCTACTGGAGCGATAGAAGGATCCAACCATTTTCCCCTGCGACCTTGGCAACAGATTTGATGTATGTGCTCCATTTCACATCAAGAGTGAAGGTCAGACCTAGAAGCTTGTCAAAACATGGTGCTTCTCCAAAACGAGTACCATTCATTTCAATTGGAACCAGATGAGGGTCAGAGCATTGATGATGCAAAGAGAGAAGCTTGGTTTTAGATGCATTAAATTAACCAGCCACCTTTTTCTTCATTGCACTCAGAAGAGAAAGAATCAGAGAGATCTTGGTCCTTTCCAGCCTTTGAAGTGTTGCCATAGATGGTAGTGTTATATGCATAAATGTCTATGAATGATCTAAGAATGTGATTTGGGAGATCATTGATGAAGATCAGGAAGAGAGCTGAAGCCAGGAAGGAACTCTAAAGGACGCAGTAGGTATTTAAGTTCTTTCCTGTATGAAGGAGTCAAAATGTGCTTAGTTAAGAAGACAAACAGAAGATCAGAGATTCCAACTCCTCATGCTTTTAATTTAATAGGTTTTTTTTTTGTGTTTTTACTTTTTGCAAATAAATGTTTTCTAAATGTAGTGTGAGGAGGAGGAGGAGGAGGAGGAGGAATCTTCTTTAATTAAAGCAACTTTTGTTTCCAATCCAAAGTACACCTTTTGGGAGAGCTCGACTTCTCCACATTTAAAAACTGACCTTGTGTCAAACCGTGCCCTTATGGAATAAAAATAAAATAAAAATATAAGGAGGGAGGTACCGCTCGTAGACGTGAACCAATCTCTGCTCCCTTTTCACTATTAGCACCAGACCTCCTTGCACTATTGCCTGTCTACAATTATTTTTGTTCCATCCTTTTAGGGGAAACTGAATGCCCCCCCCCATAAAAAAAAACCATACGTCCACATTAAAATCCATACCTTATGTCTAACTTCAGTTATAGTCTGCTAAAATAAGTAAAAGAGAAAGTCTGTTGACAACCACAGTAATACTATTATGGCTAATGAATTTATGTTTCATATTTGGCGCTTATTCGGAATATGAAAATCGAAATATCGAATTTCAATTAAAACCAAATGGCATTTACTGAATTGTCATATCGAATTTAGTAACATATCCAACAATACAAAAAGCAATAAAGTAAAAAATTATTAATGCAAATATTTTTCGAAATAAATTACAAGTTTTACTTAAACAGATGAGTGTGTATGATAGCATGGGAGATAATTGCAGTCTGTCTAGTTATATTTAAAAAAAGTAACAGCTGATCAATGGATCGAGAAAGTATGTTTTATGTAATGATGCAGTAATATATTACTAATTGCGACATGACAATTAAGTTGATAACATTGATTTTTTATTGAAATTGATATTTTAAAAAATTAGTGCTTATTCAGACTGGCACTTATGGCAATAATTAAAAGTAAAGAAAATACAGATAAGTCTGTATGATGTACGTACCGGTTACAGAACAAAGATGAAATATTCCAAAAATCATGTAATTTTATCAAGAAGGTTTTTTTCTTTTTTTTTTTATTAAAAAAAAATCAAGTTTTACAACGAAGTGAGTCATAGTGTTTTTGTCGGCCATGATTAAAGCCAATGATATAAAAAAAGGGGAGTAACTTAAATCTTAGTTGAGAAGTTTATTTTACGGCATATCAACCTTTTTCAGGTTATTTAATGCCAAATCCAGTAATTCGGAAGAATAATTTTTTTAATAGAGTATATTTGTTTTTTTTAAGTCAGGTTCTATTTAATCCATAGTTGGGACCCTAACAGGTACTATCACTCTGGGTCAGAGTGGACCTGGGAGCAATGGCAATTAAAGGGTGGCTCCACACTCCCCAAAGCCCGCAAGCTGGGGCCTCACCATCGAATATAGTTTAAGGTCATATCCAGGACCTGGTTGAGAAGTGAAAATTCAGCCTTACAGTCAATGCAGTATAGCACTATAGCAGTAAAATCGCTAAAAATTGTAAATTTTGATTATCTTTTAGTTTTAAATATATGTACAACAGAAAAAAAAAGATAAGTTTTGAAAACAGATTTATCATAATTTTTTTTGTCGTAGTTTTCAACTACTTTTCAATTTTATTTGAAAGATTAAAGCCTAAAGTTAATTTCCAAAAGGAAAAAAATATTTGTACACATGAAAAAAAAAAGTTATAAAGAAAAATGTTTTCATGGCAACATTCGGAAACTACAAGTTCAGCTAAATTTTGAACTTATATAAATTCATTGCAAAAATCTCTTGAAAGATAA
>NC_136495.1:114988656-115046156 GCF_053919585.1 Euprymna scolopes
GACACATTGTTTTTAATTGCAGCTTTTCTCACTGGTTGATTTGAATTTTAACCCGCGAGCACGGGCATGTTTTAACTGAAAATTTTAGTTTGAGAAAACCTTTGTACGAGATAAACTCATTAATTTTCTTATTAATTTAAGGGCCCTTTGGCGCCCAATATTGTCAAGGTACCTTTGAGACAATTGAACCTACTAAGTTAGGTGTCCTTTCTAGATGTAATACCGTCTCTCTAATATGCAAAGAATGTTGAATTGGGTTTTTAACACTTTGTCGGAATTATCCACCTTTTTCAATTCAAACATTACTTTAAAGCAACCACAAGCCAAGGATTAATGATAATCTTCACAAAAGATTTTTTCCCTACCACTTCTTCACAAAGGCTACCAGGCTACGCAACATAATTTTATAATCAAGACGATGAAACGACCTGCCTTTAATCAACAGGTAAGTGTGCTTTTTGATGTGTAATTTACAGCTCTACCAGAGTTCTAAGTTATGTGAGACTATCTTTCTCCCAATAATTTTTCATTAATTTATTTTTTGTATTGCTACTCGAACTTAGGGTTATGGTAGAGTTAACAAATATGTTTATTATTGTATTTTTTAAATAAAGTTACACCAGGAACATAGGACCGTTAAAAGTCAATTTCACCTATCTTAAACTATACAATTTCCTACACACATGCACATACACGCATTAATTTTGGAGTGAATCCTATACATACAAATACATGTGTGTGTGTGTGTGTGTGTGTGTGTGTGTGTTCTTATCTATTTGTATGTACAGGATTCACTCCAAAATTAATTAACCGATTATTATAATTTTGGGAACACAGCTGTTAGGCATAAGAACGGGTAATGTGGACTACATTTTGCTTAATGCACAGAGGGTAAAGAGAGGTGGAATCCCTAAGATTTTTGTGAAATTTTAACAATAAACTACCCCCAAGTAAAATTTCATCAAATTTAAAAACCGTACCAATATCGAAAATTTAAATATTTCAGATTTGCATTAAATCAGATCCATAACTGTTAGACACCAATTAAGCAAGATTTCTTGAATTTAAAATGTCTTAATACTCCTTAAGCCTAAGCTTTAAGTTTTAGACATTTTCTAGAATCAAAATCATTTTGGATTTTTATCAAAACTGGAGTAAGGATTCTCGACATAAGATTTAGTGTTATTTCCTCAAAACCTCTGGCCTTGATGGAGGGGGAGACTAAAACTCACTGTTATGGTTGCAAATGATCTGGAATAACAAGGGGAGACAAATATTTCTCATAAGTTAAATCTCCCCTCTTTTGGAAATAGGGTATGATTATGAATATCTTCAGTATCATATAATCCTTATACACTGAAATTTACTTTATGTATGGAAACCAAAGAGGGGAGATATAACATATGAGAAATATTTGGAATCAAGTCTCCTCTTGCTGTTATTTCAGATCATTTGAAACCATAGCAAGTTTTAGTCTCCTCTTCATCAAGGCCAAAGGTTTTTTGGGAAATATCAAATATTTTGTAATTCATATGCAAAACTAGGAAAACAAATGACTATGATTGAAACATTTTATGGCTGTAAAAAAGTGCCAAAAATAGGCTCTGGATGATGGATGATCCCCTTAATATGCGACCTTAAGAGCAAATGTAACATAGCCCGCTACATAATTCAGATCATTAGCTTTGCTGAGATTCGGAACTTATAAAATTGCCAAAAAAATGGATATATCTATATTGGTAGCCAAACTGAATATTGAAATTACATTTTTGGTTCTATGGAAAGAAACTACATGAAAATTTGCAGACTTTTTGGAGATTATAATAATATTCTATGATTAAAATTTTATGACAATTGGTAAAAAAGAACCTATATTTTCAAACCAATCAAATATGCCCACATTTGCCTACATTTGAACATATAGTGTCCTAGCAAGTCAGTTTTAGTTTTGATGCTTTCAGATGAATTATGCTTAGTTTTCGTTTTTCGCTTGGTTGTCTCCCCTGTGGACTTGCCAGCTCACTAAGATCTTGATTTTGATCTTTATATGGAACCCTAAAAGGGGAGAGAACTTGAATGCCTATGAGACGCTATTCTCGAATGTCTAAGGTCTCTCTGTACAGGGATTTGTCAAGACAACCTGGTATGAGAATACTTTCCTTAAAATGAACCCTGGCCGAGTATTCAAAATCGTATAGTATTTGCTGTACAAATAAGATCTCAGTATGGCTAACCCACACTGACTTTTACAAGAAATGGTGCACCTTCTCCAAGTAATGTTACCTCAAGTAGCAGCACAAAGCTGGATACTCCACCAGACTAGATGAATTCTTGTCCTAGAATCCCGTAAGACCAAGAGATTACAAGAAAAGTGTATAACATATTTAAATGGTCAATTGAGGAGAGGAAAATTGTTCTCACCTTCTTTACTAACTTGGTGTTTGAATGATAAAGGGGAACTTTAATGGAATATTCGGATATGTAAAAGATTAAGTGTTAGCTCTAGGAAGGGGCTCCCTTGATTTCTGAAAACTTCGACTGAAGTAAAACGAAACAAAAGTGGAAAACTGTTCTGTTAAGCAAATTTATTTTTCCTCATATTAGGACGGGTATTTTCTTTTAGTATATAAAGAAAAGTAGTGAGAAACGGAGGTGGGGAAGTGTACACCACATGTTTAGTGATTTGGAAAATAGTGCGAGAAATTCCATTTACAACGCCATGTTTCTTTGTTTTAAGCCGCCCACGCACAATTCTAGTAGGCGGTTTGTGATTGGTTAGTTTGTAGGAGCCAAGTTAATTACTTGGCGTCTTTTTTGTAATCTTTTTCTTTTCAGTCCATGATGAACACTCGGCATGAAAGGACTCACCAAAGAAGAATACCTTATCGAGAATGGATCCGCCACAATCTCTTCACATTATATCACCTAAATGTTTGGTGAAATAAAGGACTTGAATCTCTACAAGCAGAGACACCTTTAAATGTGCCGACGATATCCTAATTAGAGGATGGCCTCTTTTGAACATTTTCATTTCCTCAATTCAATTAAAGTCACAAGGGACTCGATTTATGCCTAATTAAAGGCACCAGAATTCTTGCAGAGAACACCATGAATTACCATGGATCCTTTCAAAGGAAATATGAACTACCACTCCACTCCACCATAAGGAGTTAAACTACCGGCTCTCTATTTGAGAGGCAAAACTGGCCCACTGTTTTACAATAGACTATACCAGGAGCAATAACTTTTATTTGCTGTTATAATAAATTTTAAGTTTAAAGGTATGGCTTTCGTAATTTGTGGATTTATTTGCCTCTGCTAGGGAGTATTGAGTCTGTGAGATAAATTTCTCACAACAGTGAAAAGTTGGTGCTTATTCAGATTGGCACTTATGGCGGCAATTAAAAGTAAAGAAAATACAGCAAAGTCTGTATGATGTACGTACTAGTCACGGAACGAAGATGTCATCTTCTAAACGTTACATAATTTGACCAAGTAGGGTTTTTAGTTTGTTTGTTTTTATTATTCAATCAAATCAAATTTTACGACCAAGCAAGTCGTTGTTTTCGTTGACCATGATTAAATTCGATGAAATTAAAAAGTGGAAAAAATCGAAATTGTAAGGTCAAAAATAAGCCTCATGTTCAATGCAGTATTGCAGTTTAGTAGTAAAATCGCTAAATATCGTAAACTTTTATTTTCTTAGTTTTAAATTAAGACTAATAAAATAAAAGTTTACGATATAATAAAACTAATTGATCGATTTACGTAATTTTTGGAACATGACATCTTCGTTCTGTAACTGCTACGTACATTCCACAGACTTTGCTGCACTTTCTTTACTTTTAATTGCCGCCATAAGTGCCAATTTGTATAAGTACCGAAAAGTTTAAATGCCTGCGATTTTTTCTATCATTCAAGCTTTCGGTATTTGTGTGTTTTATTTTCTCTCTCTTAAAAGGTCAATATTTCAATGGACATTTCCCTTATTTGTGATTTAACAAAACAAACAAACAAGTAACACGTTTCGATCGGTAATCGTTGAAGTTGACAATTTAAGCGTTATTCGTCAACATGTCGTGTATCTTCATACCCACGATAATAGATAAAATATAGATATAAGAGCGTATACTTATTTAGACAGCTTTATTTACTATATTAGAACGAATAAATTAAAGAGCTTAATAAGTAATAGAATTGTTTTTAATTGTGAAAAAAAAAAAAAATTGGTGCAATTCGAAAAAATCTTATTTTCAAGAATTTCAGACGACTTCGAGACCACATTTGGAAACAAAGAATTTTATAAATATGGTTAGCATTAACAATGAATGACAATGTATTTATACGTACATAATCCAGATATCAACTATTTAATTCCAGTTAGTAAAGCTTCAAGAAAAATACATCGATCAGTTTTCACGAAGTCTTCTATTATTGAAAAAGAGGAAACTTTTTTTTTCCACAACTACCAGAGCGGCCAAGGGTATAAACAGCTACTTAAAACACAAATAGATTAACAACTTACATTCATAACAGTTATCTGTACCACAATACAAGCCTTCAATGTATGCGTTGACGGCAGAAAAACTCAGCATAAACAATATCAATAAGTTTACTTGATGTAAGTAACTCCAGCGCAGAGGACTGCGACCGGCACTTGCTGCCATGTTGTCAATCAGCACCGTGTCGATAACCTCGTTTTGAAATAAAAATCATCACATCCGGTCCGTGTGACACGTGATCAAGTACCAAACCGGGTAATTTCGAAATATTTAACCAAATTGATTATTTTCAACTTATTGCGGACACTTTAAGACGTAAACATCACTTTGGATGTGTTATTAGGTTCTTATTTAGAATTCAACTAAAAAAAAAAAATATATATAAGGAAAAATCTTTATAATGTACGTACTCGTCACGGAACGAAGATGTCATATTCCAAAAAGATAAACATTTATATATATATTTATATATATTTATTATATATATTTTTATTATATTTATATATATTTATTATTATTTACAACAGAACACCGACCACTCTAATTTGTTTTTTTTTTTGGGGGGGGGGGTAATCGAGGTCGCTGAGAACGAATTTGATAATCAAACCCGGGGCAAATTTACCGTTTGCATGGTATTAACCCCTGAACCCACGAACTACTTTCCGCCATTTTACAGCTCCCGTTTACGGTACGCGTGCGGCAGCATAAACGACGGTTGTTGAATGTGCCTTCACGTAGAGAACTGCCTTTTCACATGGCGTATGAATCTTTTGTGGAACATTTAAACATACGAAAAAGAAGAATAGCACACCAAGTGTGTGTGTGTGGGGGGTAATGTCGGAAAGACTTTTTTTTTGTCTTACGTAGTTTTTAATGCGGTTTACATAAAATTATACAACTTGTGTGGCTTAACAGGTGCTTCTGCAGTTTAATTAACCGTTTTTCCGTAAGTAAACGCCCCGAAATTTACCGATTAGAACACCATTTAACATTTTTCGGAGATTTTACTATTTACATTCTGGAGGAGGCGGTGGTGGTGTTGGGGCACGCGCATTAAATGGTGTTCTAATCGGTAAATGTCGGTGCGTTACTTACGGAAAAACGGTTAATTGAACTATAGAAGCACCTGTTAAGTCACACAAGTTCTATAATATTCCCGCAAAAAAAAGAACGAAAAACAAAAATTTTTGGTGCTTATGTTTTTGTAAACCGCATTAAAAACTACGTAAGACAAAAAAAAAAAAAAAAAGTCTTTCCAACATTACCCCCCCCCCACTTGGTATGCTTTTCTTCTTTTTTGTATAAGTTTAAATGTTCCATAAAAGATTCATACGCCATATGAAAAGGCAGTTCTTTACGTGAAGGCACATTCAACAACCGTCGTTTATGCTGACGCACACGTACCGTAAACGGAAGCTGTAAAATGGCGGAAAGTAGTTCGTGGGTTAAGGGGTTAATACCATGCAAACGGTAAATTTGCCCCGGGTTTGATTATCAGATTCATTGTCAGCAACCCCGATTACCTCTAAAAAAAACAAATTAGAGTGGTCGGTGTTCTGTTGTAAATAATTTGAATAATTACCATATATATCTATAATATAAAGCTGAATGTCTGTGTGTGTGTGGTCACGAATAGGCTCCTATATGGTTGACTATTTTAAAAAACTGATTACATATAATGATAGAAGATGTATCGAAACACAGGAATGGGTATGTTTGATCTGGCAGAACGGTGGTTCATTAAAATTGTGGGGTCTGCGTTTGCGCCTTGTCCACAAAGTATGGAAATAAAAAATTTAAAAATTAAAAAAAAAAACGTTTACAAGTGTTTTTGATATAGATGTACATAATAATACTTTGATAAGTATGTTTTAACTTAAATAGGGATGGTATAATAAAATTGTGGGATCTGCTTTCGCACCTGGCCTCCATAATATGGAAATAGGCACAAACTTTAATAAAGTCTTTTCATATCTATCTGCGTAAGTATACTTTGATAATTATGTTTTAGTTTGAAGAAATATGGTATAATAAAATTATGGGGGTGTTCGTTCGCGCCTGACCTCCATAGAATGGAAATATGTCACAAAGTTTAACAAGGTTTTTTAATATAGATCCACAGAATATTGTGATAAGTGTTTCAGTGTGAACAGGTATGGTATAATAAATTATGGGGTTTATCTATTTTATTTTTACTTTCATTATATTTTGCTTTGGTTTTGATACCCCCAAATTCGAAGCTATCTCTTTACAACCCTTCCTTTTCATCATAACCTATCATACTTTCATAAATCAGAGTCCATTTTCTGTAGGCTGTTTTTGAACCCAGTCAATGACGGATACTTTTGCTAGTATATATATATATATATATATATATATATATATATATATATATATATATATATATATATATAACTATTTGATCAATTTATGTGATTTTTGGAATATGACATTTTCGTTTGGTGACATGTACATACATCATGAAGATTTTTTCTGTTGATTTTTTTTAATTAGTTTAAATTCTAAATAAGAATCTATTATTATCATCATCATCATCATCAACATCAACAACAATAATAATAATTGACAAATAGGATTTTCTTTCGATAGTTAAGTTATCCATAAATTAAATCTTTTTGTCATGTGAACTGTTGAAATTTTAATAAAGAAATAATTTTTATTTATTTTTTATTTACACATATTCAACATCTCGGCATTTAGCGAAAGGGACGCACCTTTTGACCGGCTATTTGCAGGTCATTTCCATCATCATCATCGTTATAATTCCCTTCTAGCAGTAGGCTACACTGCCACCCTCTGGCGTGGAGTGAGGAAGGGGGAAGAAAGAACTTTTCCTCAGTTTCATCAGTTCGAGCCTAGCCACGGCTACCGAGAGTAAAGAAGGCCGATGCACATGACAGCGTGACGTCACTATCAGATTCACTTGTAGGGATATGATCTAGGCTATCAGCAGCAGTTTCGTCTAGTTTTCAGTTTGCTGTCTAACATGGTGTATTCTTGCGTTGTTACAAATTGCCGGGGAAATTATCCAAAACGCCCCAAAGTACATATATTTTCTTTTTCTAAATTTTCTCAATTTGGATACGTGCCATTAGAAGGGAAATTTTTTTATTCCAACCAAATATAGTAAAGTAAGTAGTGTTATTTGTTAATAATTAAACGTTTATTTAATTAGAACTGTATTCAAGTGCTTTCATAACGTTTGATAACATTATTAATATAAATTAAAGTACTTTCATAACGTTTGATAACATTGCTAATATAAATTACAGAAACAATACTATTTATTGCTAATACAGCAAATATTATGTTGATATCTTTAACTGTTTATTTTCTTATAAGGCTAAAAAGTCTATCAGGAAGATTGAAAATTTAATTTCATTTTGTTTTAGGTTTTAAAATTATAAACAAATAATTTTTACATGAGGATAATTGTCAAAATGTTTTTTTAATAATAAATAAAATCTTTCATTGAGTATGTCCAAATATTTGAAAGTTCTATATTTTTTTCTAAACTCGGTTTGAAAATTATTCACTACGTGGCTTAATGAAATTAGCCGTGGCTGAGCGTTATATATTAAAATTGATTGTTTCTTTTTAGAATTATAAACAAATAATTTTTACATGAGAATATTTGTCAAAATGTTTTTTTTAATAATAAATAAAACCTTTCATTGAGTATGTCCAAATATTTTAAAGTTTGGGTTTGTTTTACTGTACACATAGATTCGAAAAAGTTCTCACAAAACAAATATAGAACAAATAAATATTATCAAAGGCACGATAAGTTACTTTTCTACCCAACTGGTTATGTTTTTAGTTTTTATATTTAATGTAACATGCTTATTCAGCTCGAAAAAACATACAGTGTTTACCGATGTATTGGAAAATTCAAAATAGCAGCCGACTCTCTCTCTCCGAGACGGTAAGTTTGGGAAAATGAGTTATAAATAAAAAACCAGTTAAAATACTGTTAAAAATATATGTCAGCCTATGTCACGGTAACATATATTGAACGAGTTTCTAACAGTATTTTGTCTGTTTTTTATTTATAACTCATTTTCCCAAACTTACCGCCTCAAAGAGAGAGTCGGCTGCCATTTAAAATTTTCCAATACATCGAGCTGAATAAACATGTTGCATTAAATATAAACATTAAAAACATATCAAGTTATGTAGAAAAGTAACTTATCTTGCCTTTGATAATATTTATTTATTCTATATTTGTTTTGTGACAACTTTTTCGAATCTATGTGTACAGTAAAACAAATCCGAAAGTTCTATATTTTTTTCTAAAGTAGGTTTGAAAATTATTCACCACGCAGCTATTAATGAAATTAGCCGTGACTGGGCGTTATATACTAAAATTGTTTCTTTTTAGAATTATAAACAAATAATTTTTGCATGAGAATATTTGTCAAAAATATATTTTTTAAATTTATTTACTTACCTCCCCACGAGGGCACAGTTAAACACAAGGTCGGGTTTCAATGTGGGAAAATTTAGCTCCCCAAAAAGGGGCACTCTGGATAGGAAAAAAAATAAAATTAAAATTGTCTCGGTCATGAAGGATTTCTCCTCCACTGACCGAGGACAGAACAAATGAAGTGTAGCATCAGAACAGATACTACACTGTGATTATTATTATTGTAAATGTTTGTTTACTATCTTTTCTTAGATTTTAGCAATAGTTTACATTATGGTATGAATGTTTTCTTTAATTATGTTTGTAGGTATGTGAACATCATTTTCGGCCTGAGGATGTAATAAAGGAGAAGTCAAGATTCGATGATAAAACATTGTGAAATAAACACGCAAGATGAGAACATTAGTCCGAATAATCTCTAAAGTTCCAAAAAATAACATTCAACGTATGTGATTTTTCTCTAAATTAAATTAAGAAATATATTTTTGCACTAGTAACTTTTATTATTTTTTTGTATTTAAATTATTTGTTTGATTTCAATATTTTGTATTTTATCGTTTGTTTTCATTCTTAAAATTATTTATCGATGGTTTTCACTTTTAAAATTATTAATCGTTGGTGTTTAATATGTTTTTAAATTCTTTGTTTCCTAACTTCATAATTCAGTTTTACTAGTATTAAATTGTATATTGCTTTAAAATTACTTCATTTTACATAGATACTATTTATATTTTATATTGAATAAAGTTCAGTTTCAGTATTAATCTGTTGTGAAGGAACATAACTGGCTATACACCGGTTACAAACTATATATATATTGGACTGTTGGGCAGACAGCGGCAGACAAGCAGTCGCAGTAAGACGGATAGTCTTACGTGTTGATTATCAGACTTTCTTCCCCATACTTGTTACTATGTACTTCTATTTACCTTAGGCGAGCAGCCTTACGTTTCTGTATTATAAATAAACCCCATTACACATACCACTCGGTGTAACTCACGTTTGTCTTTATTTCCTAAGTATTTAGGAATATAACATAATCGAACTGTGTTCCTTTTTCTTCTTAAAAATGTTTTATTGCTCTTTTTTCAAATGGCCCTCATATAGTACTGACACTCTGACAAATCTTACCTACATTGCCTGCATGCATGTTTCAGTTAACAGACCTTCTACTTACTCTCGATGGCCGTGGCCTAGCCGGCCTAAGAAGAGGAGGTTAATTTCGGCTCCGTCCAAACGATTTTTTAAGTTAAATTCTTATGTCTTTTCTCTCATCCTTTGGAGAAAGATGTTTGTTTAGAACTCCATTGGGAGGTACTAAACTTTTAACATAACTTTATTCCCAGCCATTAAAAGACAACTAGTTTCTTACAACTGGAAAATTAGTACCAGTTTATTAAAAGGCAAACAAGAGTCTTACAACTGGTAAATTATTAGTCTCAAAGGATTAACGAAAGAAACCGCCGTGTTTTGAGGAGTTATTTTCTGTAAAAAAACAAAAATTAATTTTGCTGACAAGACGAGCAGAATATCGGCCCTAGAAAAGAAATTCCCTCTTTGTTCTAGGAACTTGAAAGATTATTCAACCGAAGTTTCCTTCAAAAGGGAAATATTCCATAATACAAGAATGTATCCCATATTTGTACACATAAAGCCTACCAAAGCAGTTTTATGGTTTTCTGTTTACTTCCTTTGAATTTAAAGGTATCGGGGCCTTTTCAAAGGAAAAATTATTTTAATTATTTCTTCCATTTAAGGTCAAAGAAACTTTTTGTTTGTGATTCCTTTCGGAAAAGAAAAAAAAAAAACATTTTGTCAAAGAAAGATGACCATTTCGTTTAAAGAAAGACTGAATTAAAAAAAAAAAAAGGAATGTTTTCTGTTTTTTATATGTTCTTTTCTTTCAGCCTTTCTTGCAAGTAAGACTTGTCGTCTTTTTTGTATTTTTTTAAAATTTATTTTTAATGTTTCTTAAGGGTTTTTTTTTTAAACCCCTAGCCTTGGGAAATAAAGGCAAGTAATAACTTTTTGTTTTAATAAACTTGGATCATTTTAAACACATTCGGGTCTGTATTTCTTTTGTTCATTTCTATTAGTTTCCCTTCTTCAACAAATTTGGTTTAAATGCTTCTTTTCCTTTTTTTTTTTTTTTTTTCTTTCATTTTTGTTACCATGAAAACGGATTTGGTGACGAACCCAAAATTCCGTTAGAACTTATGAGCAACAAGGTAACGTAAGTACACTAAGCTTGTCTTACATATCCACATTACAAAACTTATTGGGCGTGTCTTTTTATTTTATCATATAATGGGAGATAACTTATTTCAAATTATTTGAGTTTTTTTTTTTAACAATTAAATTTAACCACCAAACAAAAAAAAAAGAAAAAACAAAAACAAATCTCAACAAAAACAACAAAGCTTTATGATGTACGTATTCCTTGATATGAAAAAGGAAAAAAATGATTCGCTAGTTAAAGGAAAACAACGTACATCATACAAACTTTTCTTAATTTTTTTTTTCCACAATTAACTCCCAGAGCGGCCAAGGGTATAAACAGCAACTTAAAATACAAATAGATTAACAACTTACATTCCTAATTTTTTATTTATTTATTTTTTTTCAAATGGTGTGAATTCTGGAAAAGCGCCAAAACAACTTTCCCATTTGAAGAAAAAAGAAGAAAAAAAAACAAAAACAACAATGTTTTTGTATGTAAACCCAATTGTGAAATATGGCAGTTAAAAATGAAATATCTGGCACAGCCTGAGTAGATTATTTATTTGCATATCAGTCAAGGCAAGGATACATACTCGACAATTAGTCCAGCTGAGACTGGAGGAATATAGCCTTGCATCTGCCATCTGAGGTATGGTTCTGTGTTCTGGAAGGTCTACCCTCCGAGGTTGTTGCCTCCCGTTTTTTCGTGTGGAGTAAGTTCATTGCTTACTGCCTGAGGCGTCCACTACTGAAGAATGTTGACGAGGCTGCCCAGGCAATTTCTAATATGTCAGTGCTCCACTTTTAGGGGCTCTAGCAGGCTTGACCCTCCCTCACCTTCGAACCTTGTGTCACATCTTCCTGTGGTGGGAAGGAAATAAATACCTACTTACCTAGCACAGCCTGAGCAGGCTCATACCAGTCGAGTATACGTCCTCGACAATAAGTTGGACAAAGTCGGGGCTATTATTGATTAGGGTATGATCTTGCATCTGTCAGGCTGAGGCCTGGTTCTGGGCAATCCTAGGAGGTCTACCTTCCCAGACTTTACCTTCTCTTCTTGAAAAGGGATTAGTTTATTGCTAATCGTTTGAGGCGCACTTACCAAGCTATGGCGATGGGGCTGCTCAAGCATTTTTTGGGCCTAAGTGCACTTCGTTTTGTGCGCTAGCTTTCCGGCCTCCACCTCCTGACCTTGTGTCACATTTTCTCGCTGGAGGTGGAGGTAAATGCATACTTGTTATAGAAAAATATTAGTGCACACAGAAAATCGGCGACTAGAATTTTAATGAAAAATAATAATAATGTATTATTAACGATTTTACAATGAAGTGACGTTATGTGTTATCTTTATTGTAGACTAGTGGAGTACCCAGCATTGCCCGGGTGCTTGGAGGCATGTTGAGCACAAAAAAAAATTGTTAGTAGGCAGGCAGGCTCGAACCCACGACGCAAAGGCAGAAAAGAAAGTGAATGAAAACGTAACCTCTTACCGGTATGCTACAAAGCCATAGGAAGTGAAAAGTGTTCAAATTTAGTGATGTCAGTCGAAAAGTTGACTTGCTGAGTGATTGAGTTCACGCAGGTACAGAAATGAATGTTGGCTGAAGGTCAGTTCAGCTTCCTGTCGTTTTATTTATTTGTTTCATCACAATGTTGGGGAAAACTAGCTCCCCACAAAAAGGGAGTGTCCAAATGAACAGCAATTGTCTGATATGAGGGGTTTCCCCCACAGTAATCAAAGCTAATTGCTTTCTGGACGTCCCTGGCAGGAAAGCCGAGAGGTACCTTCGCTTTCGATCAGTTTCACTTTTATACGAAAAACACGAACAAACACGAGAGAGGATGGACTAGCGAGAATTTTGTAAATGTTACTCAAATAAAAGATAGAGACGACCTCCGTTTGCAAATCATAGATATTATAATCTAGGGAGTATATAAAAGGGTCTAAAAATTAGTACTCCCCCAAGGACCCCCACAAAAAAGCCTTATATATATATATGATTCATGTGGACATCTAAGGATGAGTACCGATGGCGTTGTTTGAGAACTACACAAATTAGTTTGATTTTTTAAATAAAAATACTTGCACTGAAGATTGAACATTCAACCCTCTAGAAGAGTTTTACTTAGGACTGAAATTTTACCTGGTTCTTCATCTCTTATCTTGTGGAATTTACAGCATCAGAAACATGAAAATAACACCCAAGATGAGAACAGTAGTCTGAATAATCAAAATAATACAAGTAGATACAAATACAAATTATTGATCCTCATCTCAAAAATTTAGAAACAAGATACAGCTCTTTTATTGATTATAATTCAGAATATTTTTCTCTGCTAAGACAAGTTTTTTAGAATCAGAAAAATATTAATAAACGCTGACATCAATGTCAGTTTTAAAATAATGTCAGCTTTTTCTTTTTACTAAAACTAAATCTAGAAGGAGTTACTTCCCTTTGTTAAGATTCTTGCTGAAAGAGCAGCTGTCAAACGTCAAGACAGAAAGAATATATATATATTCACATCCAGATAATCGATTTAGCTGTGTCTCCTAGAACGGTTATGCCTTGACTTTATCAGTGTTTTATTCCTTTAAGGAGTCCAGTCTCACAGGCTTGTCCTAAATTATGTGAAATTGTTTTTTGTGGAGTAGTAAGTTTACTGAACAGAATATTAATCAGGTATGACCAAGTTCTCTCTGATCCTCTCTCCTCTTATCTTGAGCATGTGGTACAATGGGGAAAGGAGTGGCTGGTTAATTTTAATGCATCTAAAACCAAGCTTCTCTCTTTACATCATCAACATTCTGATCCACACCTGGTATCAATTAAAATGAATGGCCCTCGTCTTCAGGAGGCCTCAAGTTTTGACAAGCTTCTGGGCTTGACAATTACTGATCTTAAATGGAACACGTACATCAAATCTGTTGCCAGGGCCGCTGAAAAAATGGTGGGATCTTTCTATCGATCCAGTAGATATCTCACTGCTGATGCAATTCTCTATCTATATAAGAGCCAGGTACGTCCAAGGATGGAATACTGTTGCCACATCTGGGCAGGAGCAGCTAGAAAGAACTTGTCCTGCCTTGATAGAGTTCAAAATAGACTTCGTAGCCTCATAGAAGATGTCTTTTTTCTTCCCTGCAACCTCTATCCCACAGAAGAGATGTTGCGAGCTTGTCTCTGATGTATCATTATTTTCATGGAAAGTGTTCGACTGAGTTTCAGTCTATGGTTCCCCCTCGCCAAACTTTCACAAGAAACACTCGTCTAGCTGTAAACACTATCAATAATTCCCCCACTCTTTATCTGTGCCTAAACCTAAATGTAGATTCCATGAACAAAGCTTCTTTCTTAGAACTGCACGCCTGTGGAATTGTCTTCCGTTTTCCTGCTTTCCGGCTGACTACAATATGGTTGTGTTCAAGTCTAACGTAAATAAGTTCTTGATGAGCCGTCCCATATAAGTTAACAAATTTACCGAATTTTCATTACTAATGATTACTATATTTTCCAATTTCTACTGTACACTCTTTAACCCTTATCCTTGAGTGGCCTCTTGGTCTTGATAATGTGGTGATGCCTTTTGGTTATTTGAAGCCGCCATAAAAAAGAAATAAAAAAAAAAACTGCCATCTGTTAGCATAGGTAGAAAGCAATCGTTCATTTTGGAAATTAGAAGAGCATCGTCCCCCCCCCCCCGGGCACCGGGCAGCTATACTTTGATAAGTTGGCCCATTATATCCTACATTTTTTTTTATTCTTTTTTTTTTTTTAATAAAGATATGAGAAATACGACACCACAGTTTCACAACTTTTCAGCCAACTATTCCTCTGGCCTTCATCAGATAGAATAGCAATGCTGAGTCTCTTTACTGTATCCTCAATAATTACTACCTTCCATGGTTGTTGTCATCTCACCACGTTTTGGCCAGCTAATCCTCTGGCCAGCTTTTGGTAGGAGTAAAACCACTATCTTCATACAATGCTCACCTGGAACCGTAGAGCTTAATGCCTCTATCCCCTGCATCACAGGCCTCAAAGGGCGATCAAGGCTGGATTTTTTGGTCTAGTAAATGCAAGTATTTTTCATTCTTATCTGATCTTCCATCTTCGGGTCCATACCGAATGATATTATATATTTTTTTTATTGGAATCCGTTAAGATGAGTAATTTATTTATTTATTTGCGAACTGTTAGCCTCAACAACTATGAACACGAGGATAACAGTTCGCAAATAAATAAATAAATAAAAGGAGTCAAGTTATTACTTGCTTTATGTTCCTTGCAAGATACTCTGTCTACAACATGTTGGGTCTACGTGTGTAAACGTGTACTACATTACATTATTAGCATTCAAAGTGCAAGAAAATAGAAAAAAAAAAAAGAAAGGAAAATCTATAAAAAAAAAAAAAGTAAAAAGAGTAAATAAGTTGATCAGTAGAACAAAAGTATAAGAAGAAAGATTAGTAAAAAAGCCAATTGGGAGAAAGTTGTTCACCAAGACACACAAAGGGCATCTGAAATAGGATTATTAATCAAGGTGTGGTGGACAAAAACCGGGCATAAAGGTAGAAATATTTTTAAATTAGATATTTAGAGACAGTTTTAGCATGGGAGTGAGTTTCGTAACAGTTTTATGACAGTCTGTGACAGCTGAGGACCGTTTCCAGTTTGGGACAGCCGACGGCAATCTGTGTCCCATTTGAAAGTTCTTGATAAATTGCAGAAAAATATCTGTACTTTGATTGGCCTTTACTCTTTCTTCTTCACTGCACAGACGTGATGTTGCTAGTCTCAGTCTTTTCTACAAATACTATTATGGTAGCGTTCCTCAGAATTGTCTTATCTATTTTCTGCTTCCTTTGTTCAAGCTCGTTTGACTCATTGGTTTAGTGGTCTCCATTAATTTGCTGTTTTAATGCCTCATTGTAATATAGCTTCCTATTCCAGAGGTTTCTTTCCAAGGACTGCAAGTTTGTGGAACTCTGTTCCTGCTTACTGTTTTCATTCTACCTACAACATTAGTCTTTTCTAAGGTCAATAGGGGTCGCCTGTCTTTGCAGTAATCATCTTTCATTCTTGTTGGCTCCTTACATCAAGTGGCTTCATGCCTTGTCTTGTGTGATTTCCATAAAAAATGGTTGTGGCTTGGATCAAATGGGGAAAGTTTAAGAGGCCGAGATGAGCTGTTAGTAACCAATGACGGACGACTAAGATGTGGAGATTAGCTTGGGGGGGGGTCGATAGTGTCACACACACACACACACACATCCAGAAACCAACTGATACTTACAGAATGTGTCCGGCTCTTGTTTTGAGTTATTTTTTTTTATACTTGTGAGCCACTATGCTCATCTTCTTGATAGTCGCCAATGTGTGAGAAACGACAACACAGAACAAAAATAGAAGAAAGTAGAAGGAAACTACTGGGATTGATGACTATTGTCGAGCAAGAAGGACTACATGGTTGCATAAGAAGACTCAGCCCTGTTTAATGACTAAAGACGCCATTAACAATCGCTGGATGGTTTATGGATTGCATCACAAATTCTAAGGACTGTTCAATCCTCTTGTTCAGAGAATGTATAGAGGAAATGATTCATTATATACGATTAGTTGAACACAACTTTCTATATTACCTATCACTGGAGAAAATTTGTAGTTAATACACAAACCCATTCAATATTTTTCGTACACCTGGATAATATTTCTTTTGTTTTATTTAATAGTTTATGTAATGAAAGACAGACACAAATCTCATTCTATGATTTTATTGAACATGAAACAATGGATGCCTTCAGTTTATGGAACAGATGGCGTCACTCTAAATACACCTGAAATAAAACTGTTATAATTCATTCTAGCTGAATAGGTGTTAATAAGCTCAGTTTATTCAGTGTTCCTATTTACTTGCCTCTTCACGAGGGCAAAGTTAGACACAAGGCAATTTTTTAAATGTGGAAAAAATCCAGCTTCCTAAAAAAAAAAAAAAGCAGCACTCTGGATTGGAAAAAAAAATAATAAAAGTTGCCTCAATCTTGAAGGATTGCTCTTTCACTGACCAAGGACAGAACAGATGTAACAGAACCACTGACACGCATTTAACATATGTAAATGACCAAGCTATGGCAGGAGCTGACGTCACAGGGGAGGAAGAAAACAAAAAGAAAGCATGGAGAAAGAAGTACACATGAGTGACAGGCAACATAAAAACATGTGTTCTACACAGCAGAGTTTTATCAAATGTATGGTAAACTAAAACAATACGCAATGCATTATTGGAAAGTACCAGTAATAAATGCCTTTTATTTCAACTAAGAAAAAAAAGCTGCACCGAATTTCTTCCTTTTGTTTGTTTCCTTGCAACTGTCTCAAGTCTGAGTGTTAAAATTTAACGACTACGTTACACTGTGTTCCTAGTCAAAAGGAAACTGGTGCTACCAGATCAGGCTGTCTGAAAATATTGGCTTCCTGAGACAAAATGCACCTAACATTGATGCTTTTTGTTTTTCTACTTCCTTTTGCAAAACTTAATTATGTTCTGCAAAGCCAAAAACAAAAATACTAATCCACCTTTTCCCCCCTTTTCCTTCTTCGTACTTCCCCTTTCTCTTTCTATCTCTTCCACTTCCTGACTGGTTTCCTAACTTAAAATTTATTATTTTATCATTATTACGAGCAGTGGAAGATTTTATTTTAAACAAAATCAAATAAAAAAAGACAAAAGAATTGTTTTGACATCAGAAAATAGGCATCAAGTTTTCCGATTCTGATACCGATTCTGATAACCCCAAATCTTCTGATTTTCCTGATTCCCGATTCCGATTCCGATTCCGATTCCAATTAATCGTCCCAACACTAGTTGATATGCCATAAAACAACCAAACCAAACCAAAAGGGAAGGTATACAGCAGTTTAACCATTTGGTCATAAATAGTTAGTCTGGAAATTTCTTTTTCAGACATAGATAGTCTTTTATGTTTACTTTGTGATTATCTTACCACTGCATAGTTTCTTCTGTTCCATATAGTTAGAGATATTCCTGTTAGATAATGTTTGGATATGAAAAGTCTGCGTGACACCTTAAAGGTTAAAGTTGATCCTAGAATGGAAGTCTATGAAGCCATGAGACTTTCTGTTTCTTAGCTGGCAAAACTTCAAGCATGAAAGACGTGTCTGGGATGTTATCTCTAATGGGGCAGACACATACAATATCACTAACAGTTGAACAAGCTATTCGTCTATCTACTTGTCTGTCTATCTTTCATATGCTTATGAAAGTAACCTGTCTCTTTGATGTTATAAAGATGTGTCTGTGATGTTAACCTCAATGGGTAGGGGAAGCTATTACTTACTCAATATTACTTGTTGAACAAGCTATCCGCCCATCTATCTGTCTGTCTATCTCTCTCACACATATGAAGATAACGTGTCTCTCTGATGCTATAAAAATGTGTCTAGGATGTCATCCCCAATCGGGGAGGGGGGGCACATAACCTCATTAAAGTTATACATATTATTTTAATTGGAATTCATTATTGAGATGAGTATTATTTATATTAATTTATTTATTGTGGACTATTATCCTCATCTTTTTAGTTGTTGTTTCATGACGTTTCGGCCAACTATTTCTCTACGGTTCCAGGTGAGAATTGTCTGAAGATAGCAGTTTCAATCCTACCCAAAGCCGGCCAGAGGCTTACTTGACCAAAAACGTGGTGAGATGACAACAACTACGGATGGCAATAATTGCTGAGAATGCAGTTAGGAGATTCGGAGTTCCTATCCCGTCGCGGTAATCACCTGACGGAGGCCAGAGAAATAGTTGGCCGAAACGTTGTGAGACAACAACTAAGAAAGATGAGAATAGTTGTCCGCAATAAATAAATTAAAATCATTAAAGTTAGTTGGATAAGCAATCTGTCTATCTAGCTGTCTTTCTATCTCTCTCACATATATGAAAATAATCTCTCTCTCTCTCTCTCTCTCTCTCTTTATCTATCTATCTATCTCTCTCACATATATGAAAATAATCTCTCTCTCTCTCTCTCTTTATCTATCTCTCTCTCTCTCTCTTTATCTATCTATCTATCTCTCTCACATATATGAAAATAATCTCTCTCACATATATGAAAATAATCTCTCTCACATATATGAAAATAATCTCTCCCACATATATGTAAATAATCTCTCTCACATATATGAAAATAATCTCTCTCACATATATGAAAATAATCTCTCTCACATATATGAAAATAATCTCTCCCACATATATGTAAATAATCTCTCTCACATATATGTAAATAATCTCTCTCACATATATGAAAATAATCTCTCTCACATATATGAAAATAATCTCTCTCACATATATGAAAATAATCTCTCTCTCTCTCTCTCTCTCTCTCTCTCTCTTTATCTATCTATCTATCTCACGTATATGAAAATAATCTATCTCTCTCACATATATGAAGATAATCTCTCTCTCTCTCTCTCTCTCTCTCTCTCTCTCTCTCTCTCTCTCTCTCTCTCTCTCTCTCTCTCACGTATATGAAGATAATTTATCTCTCTGATTTTTTCTGTGCTTGGTTTTCTCTAGAATAGAAATTGGACGTTGGTTTAATCTATAAAAACAAAACTCCCTTCGTTTAACTATTTCCTTTTTCTTCGAGGCTGGACCTCAATTACACTATTTTAGGCATTTCGGTCTTAATCACTATCATGCTATTATTGTTCTATGGAAATTCATTATAATGAGACTTGTGGTCGAACCTTATTCCGAGCAATACTAGTTTTGCATGTCTCATGTTTTTTTTTTTACTAAAACATATAAATGTACTTAAGGTCAACCTTGGGTTTTTATTTAATGGTATTCAGGATGTATACAATTAAATGTTCACATTAAATGGATTTGAGGCAGCTCAGAATTGGCAACAACCCAAAAGAATACATTTTCCCTGAAGAGCATTTTTTTTTACTTCCAATTATTTCCATAACTCTACGTTTTCTGTATTTTTGTCTTTTAGTTTTCACATTCTATGAAAGCTATTTCTAATAAAAGAGAAAGAGTTGTCATTTTGTGAGTTGGAATCAACTCATCTAACACTTATCATTGATTAGATTTTGATTGTGAGATAGCACTTTTTTTTCTTAACTCCTTACATCAAAGGGCTTCATGCTTTGTTTTAAGCAATTTCCATAAAAAATTAACAAAAAAATAAACCTTTTCACAAATCAACATTGGTGTCTGAGCAATTTTGTCAGCAGACAAAAAGAACCTGCATTTTCAATAACAGTTTATACAGACACTAGTAAGTGAAAACACAACATTCCTGATAATAGATATTCCATAGTTGGATTCTTGTAGAGTTGCCATCACATTCTACATTCTTATTTCTCGAGTAATCCACAGGATGGCCCACTTAAAAGTAGCCCGACATATCTAATCAACTGACACCACAAGACAAAATGCAATTCTTTTTCCAACAAGATGGCTCTACATGCCACACGTCTCACAGATCACTGATACGAGTTCATGACATGTTTACGGAAGAGAGAACAATAAGCAAAAGAGTTATGGCCACCACGTTCCTTGGACTTGTCGTCATGTGATTTTTATCTTTGGTGGACTTTAAAACAAAAAGTTTATGCAAATAATCCTCACAATCTAGACCAACTAAAGGAGAACATTACCAACGCTATCAGGAGAATCACAAGAGAAGATCTACAGGCAGTATCTGTAAACGTTGTTAAATATGCCCAGAAATGCATAGATGTCAATTGGAAGCACTTCCATCATCTTTTATAACACTACAGTCAATTTAAACAATGCTATAGGTAATTTAAACAATAAAAGAATGTTTCTTCTCTCTACTATATTTTCTGGGATACTTTTAAGTGGGCCACCTTGTATATAAAAATGTGTGTGCGTGTCCAAAGAGAGGAATGGACTGGACAGAAAAGAAAAGAGGGTGGGGTGATAGGAGTAATTGAGAGAAGAGAAAGAGAGAAAAACAATAATATTAATAATAATAATAATGGATCTCTACTGGGAATGGTGGTCCAAAAAAAGTGCCTTTTTTTTTTTTTTATCAAATTTTACTCAAAAAAGATTTTTGGAAAAATTTTTTCACCAAATAGTAGCTAAATGATGGAAGACTGTATTCTTCAAAGCTGATTCAAATTAAAACCTTGTCAGTGTAGGAATCAACTTTGTCTGCATTGGAATGGTTGTGTAAAGTGGAAAAATGTGTCCTTCAAACACGTTACTGAGCTTAACACAATAAACAAATGGTTGCTCCTATGTCTAACCATCAGGAGAGATCACCCCTGTTTACTTTCTGTTCAGGGGAGCTCGTCCCTGTTTACTTTCTGTTCAGGGGAGATCACCCCTGGTTACTTCCTATTCAGGGACAGACAATTCTTATACCTATACACACATGAGTGCAATAACAGTTTGTGTCTACTGCTACTTGATTCTCATTCTCCTCCTAAAAAAGTATTGTTCGATGATGTTATTTCATCCAATTGTACACCATACAGTCACTTTCTATTGGCTAAGAGGGCAATTAGTATATTCATGGGGTTGAACCTGAGCCCAAAAGTACATATTCTGCTTGTTGATATGCCCACTAATGACAGTGAGCCTCATCACTAAAGAAAATCAAATCCAACAAACCAGGGTTATTCTCAATCTTTTGACTCATATTTTGCACAAAATGCTTCTCGTTCTGCTTTATTGTGATTGACTTGCATTTGCAAAATCGGAATTTTGTAAAGAAAGAGATTAAATTCATCATGGATGATCCACAAAACTGATCTTCTCCAAATGCCAGTTTCTTGTAAGAGACAGCATGTTGATTTCCTGGGGAATCCCTCAAGGCGTTTCTGTAAGATCTGAACATTGACAGGAATTATGCCTGAACAATGTTGACCACTCCTGAAATTTGGCCACCAAATGTTGAGTTATCCTTTTATCAGGTGCATTGTTCTTGCCAGAATCTTTTCTGCATTGCTGCTGCATCAAAAGAACTGATTTTTTAATAAAATATGCCTGAACGATTTTTATCCGCTGCTGCATAGTATAGCGTCCAATTGAATCCATATTAACCATCAAAGAATTTCCCAGGCCTGCTACCTACACCATCTGAAAAATATGGAGGAAAAAAAAAATTGAAGAACACAATTTTGGAATGAAAAACAAAATACAACGCTTTTATTTTAGCCACTCTGTATAGTGTATTAGCAAGTAGACAATGACGTTGCTTGGGATTAAATGAAGATTAACGAATATTCCACACTGCCAATAGTTTTATTGTCATCAAAATCGGTGAAATCACCCATTTTTTAATCAACTCGATTGATTGTCTGCTTCAGTAGGAAACCCACTGCAATGCACCAAGAGGAAGCTTCACATGCCTCCCTGCAGTGATTTCATTTACAATACATTGTAGTCTACATCACACTGTAGAGAGGCCTGTCTTATAAAAGAACCTACTGTTAATCGTGTATGCCAGGCCCTTCTGCTTGTGGAGTGATAAAACTTCTTAAATGTACTTGTGATGTTAGGCTGTGTAAGAGTGTTAACTTTGGTAAAAAATAGGAGGCTCTTTCATTGATATCTCTTTCCCCATTGATTCAACAATGATGTGTCAAGAAACTCTCCCTAACTTTCCGGGAAGCATATGAGATGGTAAGATCTCATGAACCAGCCAATAAACAGTCTGTGTGCTACAACCAGGAGAATATGATTTCCATCCCAATAATCTCCCCAGAAGAAAATGAAAGAAAAAGATATTGTTTCATCTGTGGCTATTCCCAGCATTCACGTCAACTCTGTCCTACTCATGACTAAAATTGCTAAGCGTTCAAAAGAAGTGACATTAGGTCAAAGTATGTAAATGGAACTGCGTTAAAAAATCAGTCTAACAGCGACTTTGTTGCTGCTAGGCTGAGATATAATTCTGTTCAATCCTAGAAAGTCCACCCTCCCTTCTTTCTGCATGAAGAAACCCTTACTTGGTAATGCAGATGGAACAATTCAGGCATTTTTTGTAGGCCAGAATGTGTTTGTCCTTAGTGCGATGGCTTCTCAAAACCACGCCTGATCTAGGTCAAGGAGATTAATGGGTAGTTGTACAGTTTAATCAAGACATCAAAAAATGAAAATATCGAAAAAAAGGTTATATTGTACATATCCGTTTTGGATTGAAGATCTCCGAAAAAAAAAAAAAGAAATTCACTTAATTTGATCGAGTAGTTTTTTTTACAATGGAAAAATACGCTTTTATGGCAGCGCGTTGAAGGTAGCCATCTTTGAATTTTTTTAACACGCCACGGGAAGATAACTCAGTTTAAAGCGCCGACACTCCTTCCCCATCTTTAATACTAGTTTTTCTTCCTAAAAATCGAACCTTTTGCTCGGTATCATAACAAATTGTTTTTTCGATGTAAAAAAAACAAAAAAACTACTTGATGAAATTAAGTAAAAATTTTTCCCGGAGAACTTCATTCCATAACGGATACATACAATATAACCTTTTTCCGATATTTTCATTTTTGAATGTCTTGATTAAGCTGTACAAGTACCGATTAATGATATGTACATCTTCCGTATCTGCGTCATTACAAAAAAAAACTACTGACGAAGCAAACAAAACAGATTGACCAGAGTTAATCCTCATCTCACATTGCTGAAACCGTTCAAACAGTAGGCAGAGATGAGCGAAATGTTCCTCAGGTGAATATCGTCTATACAGTTTTAGACAAAGTACAAAATTTCGTACTACTTCGGCCATGAAGCGTTGAAAGGTACTAGCCGGGCAGTGCACCTCGCGCAGTCAGAAATTCAAACTCTCCAAACGGAGTTATTACATGTTATTATTGCAGGCTGTCGAAGTTTACTTGAAGTGTAAATAATCAGTGTTGGGGGGGGTAGTGGACAGAGAAAGAGAGAGAGATAGATAGATAGAGAGAGAGAGAGATAGATAGATAGAGAGAGAGAGAGAGAGAGAGAGAGAGAGAGAGAGAGAGAGAGAGAGAGAAAGAGAGGGGCAGACAAACAGAGAGAGAGAGAGAGAGACAGACAGACAGACAGACAGACAGACAATCAGAGACAGAGACAGAGACAGAGACAGAGAGGGTATCTTTCTTCATTGCTTCCAGGAAATTTTCCGATGCAATTCCAATTCCAAAAGGCTCTAGAATAATCTTTCGGGTTTAGATGAAATTAATACACACCGGGAGCTGATTTGGTATTCATGATATTTACGTTAAAATACTTGACTATGTGTTATTAATGAATTGTTTTTTTGTAATTCAATTTTTTTTTTATTATTAGTTTAACCATGAAGTTTAAACAAAGCAACAGAACACCATCTGGTGATTATTATAAATTAGACACGTGGGAGGAGGGCGCGCTTCCTCAGACCTGAAGTAGAAACAGAGATATAAGGTCTCATGTGATAGCAAAAAATAAAAAAATAAAAAAAGGAGAGAGAGAGAGAAAATATATATTTATTGAATAAAGTGATAACAACTAAAAAATAAAAATGCAAACTAAAGATCTGGATGAAATGGAATGCAACATCCTATTGTATGGAAGCATCTTCAGGTGCCGTATGTCTTGAAGAATCTCCAACAAAAGTTTATATTTTATCACATCTAATTAACATTCAATGTTTTTTTTTTTTAGTCAAACCAAAAGTGTTGGTAACAAAACGATTCCAACGGCTAACAAGCAAATGTTTCGAACAGCTTATTCTCTTTCTTTCTCAGCTTCCTTCGGATTCATTCTCTTTGTCACTCCCAAAAGCAAGTAAGCTTTCACATGAACGTGCTAACTCAAAGAGAGTATGTCCAACCAAAAAGTAACAGGCCTATGATAATGATATGATATGAAAATGATAATGATAATGATAATGATAAGCTGACGCGAACTTAGAAACTTATATATAATTGAACTTCCCACAAAGCCTTTTCAAGATGTACAATGTTTTTTTTTTTTTGTTTTTTTTTTATCTCTTTTAGCCATCTCTTGTAAGGTTGGCCAGTGCTGAGGAATCAGATAAAAGGTTACTGGACGAAAGCTATTCTTCTTCTTCTTCTTCTTCTTCTTCTTCTTCTTCTTCTTCTTCTTCTTCTTCTTCTATATTATTATTATTATTATTATTATTATTATTATTATTATTATTATTATTATCATAATAATAATAATAATAATAATAAAAAAAAAAAAACAAAAAAAAAAAAAAAACGGTCAAAAGCCCAAGAGCATAAAATAAATGGATTAAAACAATTAAAAACATTTTTTTATATAATTTAATTATCAGAGATATTTATCAGTATTTTTTTCTTGACAAAATGGTTTATTTAATTTTTAAACATTTTTCAGCACTTTGTAAATGCAACTGTATTCTTCTAAAGAGTACCTAGCGAATTTATGTAAGTTTCGTTTTTTACAAGAGTAAAATAAATTTACATGGAATTTTGATGTTATCATAACAATGACGCCCAATAAAAATGGCACGGGTATAAATGGCATCAAAAAGTAGCAAAGGTAAAAATAAACTTTGAACATTCTTTCTATACAAGAAGAAACAAGATTCAAAACAATTTCTAGTCCCTATTTACAGGTAGATAAATAGAAAAAACTTTGACATAAAGAATTCTGAATTTGACAAGACGCGCCTGATGAAGGTTGGAGGTTATACCGACTGAAATGTTGTAAGAGTAACGTCAAAAACGAGAACAGTAGTCTGAATAATATAAGTATTTAATTATACATTTATGGGGAAATATGTTTATTCAATAATATTTCACATTTTATTTTTACCAATCCTTTAATTTATGAAGTTAAAATTGATAAACGCTTTTTCTTCAAAATAAATTCAATAGATTACATGAATTATTTTGCACTACAAAACAGGTGCTGTCAAGAATTGTGCATGCCAACGTACTTAAGGAAATAAACAGTAAGATGGTCAACATCTTGAAATTTGGAATATAGACATTTGTCATTTATTTGTTACTAGCCTAGGTGCCCGGCGTTGCCCGAGTGTTTGGAGGTGTGTGTTGAGCAAAAAAAAAAAAAAGTAGTAGTAGGCAGGCAAGCTCGAGCCTGTACCGCGAAGGAGGAAAAGAATGTGAAAAAAAAACATGACGTCTTTGCCATTGCGTCCATCACCAAACCGGAAGTGGCGAAGGTTTAAATTGAGGCTAGTCAATTGAAAAGAGGCGATGACTTTCAAAAACATCGGCGAAAAAAGCAACCCCTCCTTGTAGAAAAGTGCCCAGTTGAGGGCGAAGGAATTAATGTTTTTTGCCAATTTTTCGATATTTGTCGCCCAAAGGGTTGAGCTTCAAAACGATACCAGTCTCATGAAAATCCGTCGCCTCTTTCGAAAGTTTTAGGTAGACATACATACATACATACATACATACATACATACATACATACATACATACATACATGGTGATTGTCACTTCTTGACAGAAGAAGATCATCTTTCCCTTGCTTTATTGTTTATTACTCAATTATTTTCATGTATTTTTGAAAATATATATATATATATATATTTTTTTCTTTTTATTATAATTATGTACACATATATACACTTATATGCACACACATATATACATGTGGAGATGTGATCAACATACATACATACATAGATACATACATACATACATACATACATACATACATTTAAGCAGACAGGTGAGATTTATATAATAGATAAGTATTTAATTTGTTGTTTTCAAACAACAAAAAAATTGATTTCTCTAAATTTGGAGGCGCTAGACACTTTCTCTTGTAATCCAAAAATATGAATTAAGCTCCCTAATGTTTAGAATAAATATTTAAATTTTTATATTTTGTTTTTAAACAAGTAAAATTGATTTTTTTTAATCAAAGTTTTCTTTTTTTGGGGGGGGGGGTAATTTTCCTTCGTCTATAATTGTAAATATGGGCTGTTACCTTCCATATTTTTAAATAAATATTTACTCTGTTGTTTTTAAATAAATAACATCAGTTTTCATAAGTTATAGGGGCTAAGTTCCCATTCCTTATTGTTTTAAATAAGGGATACCCTCCCCTTATCAAAAATTATTTTTTTCTTTTTTGTTATTGTATTAATTCTTAGATGTGACCATCTTTTTATTCTTGTATTTTAAAAAATTTTTGTTTTTGAGAGGGAGCCTCTGTTGTTACATGAACTTAAGATTAGTGGTAGGTTAAGAGACCTTTGGGGGAAAAGGGCTGCTACTGCAGAGATTCATGAAGAAAGTAATAAACTCTGAATCGGCAAAGTATGTAAAAAGTGTCACTATGCATAGGCTCAATGCACCCATGCAGTCAAAAAGAGAAAAAATGAAAAATTAATTAGCCAATGGAAGTGGTGCGCGACAAAAATAAAATTTAACAACCAACGTGTTTATAGAAACCGATAAGACAAGATAAAAATCCAGGATTATTTTCTTGTAAACGAGAGAGAAGGGATACCAGACACCAAGGAAACAAGATACAGGTGCAGTTAAGCAAGAAATCACCCACTTTCGCTGTTAAAAGCTTGCAAACACTCCTCTTTGTGACCACTACTCGAGCAACAAAAAGAAACAAGGAATAAGTACTTTTTATGAACATTCCGCTTCTTTTTCTCTGTTTATTCTAATGCCTTACTTTGTATTATATTAAAAGGTGACGACACATGAGTAGAACTTTTTGGAGCACACACATTCAATTTAGCCTTTTTTTGATGATACAAGTTATTCAAACCTTAAATGCTTATCGTTTGTCTTATGTTAAATAGAATTTCTATTTCATGCTTTTGTTATGTTATAGATCTCAAACCAAGTTATACTACTACATGGATTGGTAGGATTAAAGAAGAATTTTTTTAGAGGGGACACTCAAACTTAGATTTCATGTTAAGCTTAAAGAAGATTTTTTTTTTCATAGGGTGGAAGGGAGGTTGTTGCCATCCTAATTTAGGGTTAATTGTAAGGCTATGAGAAAGTTGTTTTTTAATTCCTCGCCTCAAAAACAAAAACAAAACACACACACACACACACACACACACACACACACACACACACACACACACACAATATTTATTATCGTTAATAAAAAAAAATCTGGTTATATGTACTTAAAACACTCTTTGTTGATGGCACCCAAATACTTTTTTTTATTTTTGAAATCCAGACTCTATAATGATGTATACGAAATCTGGGCAAATTGAAATATCATATTTAAGCATATTTTACAAACGGGCAACCCCCCCCCCCCAGCGCTAATGTAGATATGTTTCTTTTTAATTTAACAAACTTCTTAACGTTTTATCTTTAGCTATTGTATACAAGATGTTGGGAAACTCATTCATCTATAATATTTCGCTTGTGCCATTTTTGCTATTATTCCATTCATGCCAGTTTTACCTGTGGCATTTTTAACTGTGTCAATTTATCATGCCCTTTTTTTTTTTCGATGCAACTTTTACCTAAATTCGTTATAAGAATCTATAGATTTCAATTTTATTAATAGTTTAAAATCAACAGACATTTTTTATCATGAGTACCAGCAAAGGAAAGTTATCTTTAAAAAAAAAAGAAAAAAGAAAATGAAAAGAACCATTTTTAAAATCAGAAATTAGGCTCTAATTTTCCAATTTCAATACTGGTTTCAATATCCACAACAGTTCCGATTTTTCCGCGATTTCAAATGCCGATTAAGTATCCTAACACTAATTATTAGACACACTTGTTCTTTTAAAGTAATGAGCATATTTGGACACAGCATATGCCACTTACCAAAGGTAATAGGTTATTGTGCAGTGAAGCTATTGTGGTTTTTAATTTTTATTTGTGCAGAAAAAGAAATAAAATCTTAATAGTAAGGTAGACAACTTTTAATATGTTCTACAATTAAAAATATGAGTTATCCCTCTTGCTTATTTTTTAGTTGATTATTTGGTACTTGTACAGTTTAGTCAAGACATTAAAAAATGAAAATATCGAAAAAAGTTTAAATTGTATGTATCCGTTATGGAACGAAGTTCTCCGAAAAAAAATTTCACTTAATTTCATCAAGTAGTTTTTTTTTTTACAGCGGAGAAACACGTTTTTATGAGAGTGCATGGAAGGCAGCCATTTTGAATTAAAAAAAAAAATTTGTTTGAATTTTAGAAATGCAAAAAGGGAGATAACTCCAGTTAAAGCACTGACACCCCCTCCCCATCTCTAATACTAGCTTTTCTTCCTAAAAATCAAACATTTTCCTCGGTATCATAACAAATTGTTTTTTCGCTGTAAAAAAAAAAACTACTCGATGAAATTAAGTGAAATTTTTTTCCGGAGAACTTCGTTCCATAACGGATACATACAATTTAAACTTTTTTTGATATTTTCATTTTTTAATGTCTTGAATAAACTGTATGAGTACCGATTATTTTAAAATGTTTCATATTATCAGTCATTAAATCTGGGTGGAATAATTTTATAAATAAATTGTAATGAATTATGTTATTATATCTATTATAATAAAGTTATATTCTTGTCTGTCTGTTCACAATTTGGTTAATATGGATAAAAGGTACGCTGTTTCACAAATTCGTTTTCATACTGAAAACGGATGTTTACACACTTTCATTCCAGCATGGTTTCTGTACATACTATTTGTTCAAAGGAAATCTACATTCAAAAAGTAACTTCATTTGCATATTACATTATAGAAAATGTTTAGAAATATTTTTTAAAGTTAATTTATTTTTAATTTAATTTATATTTAATTCAGTTCATTTTCAATTATTATTGGCCGGCACCAGTTGCCTTTAAAAATGGAAATAAGTTTACTTATTTAAGCTGTAAAAGTTATTTGCCCTTTTAAACCATGAGAGTTATTTTCCACTTAATTTTCATAGACGAAAATGGATATGTTTTATGCTTCCATAAATACAACATGTGGTCCACTTTCATGGAAAATTATAAGAACTTAGGGGATTTGGTGTATCTTAAATAGTATGGGACTAAACCCTCTTTCCGCTAATATGTTTCAACTTTCATGAGCTCAACCACATGTATGCATATCCAACTGTATATAAACCGTATATAAGATTTCTGTATATAATGAAATGGGGAAGATGCAGGTGGGTGAGCCTGAGAAATGGTATATACATGATACGATCACAAAAAGGGCATTAGAACACCCACACACACACACGTTAGAGCAAGACACTTTATATAGCAGATACATAAAAAAGGAAGGCAGAACATATCACAAACAAACTAATTATGTGAGTCACAAACTACCTGTGTACGATACACATTCTACTCTCTACTGCTGCCCACTTCTTGGAACTGTCCCCCCCCCCTTACTTCCTGCTTCATCAGTTTATACAATTTCCAGAGACTCCAGCTTATTCCTGCAGTGACTCCAGCATCTCCAGCTCACTCCTGCAGCTCCAGCGCTTCCAGACATCAACTCCTAGAGCCCACTGACGTCCAGCTACCTGTACCAATACCCACTGATGTCCAGGTACATGCTCCAGTATTCATTGACATCCGGGTACCAGTTCCTACCTCAACAAAAATCTGAGAATCTCAAACTCGTCGCAGATGACCATTCTCACTCCAGCTGATCCTAAATCCATTGCTGTACATTTTACCTTTTTCTGGGTAAACAATAAAACACGTGTAGTAGTCACCATAACAAACTATTTTCTCTTATGGATCAATTCCCCTTGCTGACTGATGTGACCACGCACTGACCAGTAAGCTACTAGAGAGCATTAATCCTACATGTCCCTTAAGGAACTAATTATTCCTTGTCAGGAACTGGCCAACAGCCAGCAAAGGAGTTCAGACCACCAAAGAAGACAGACCTCTCTCCTCTCACTCTCTGTCCACTGAACCCCCCGCCCCACAGGCTGCAACTACTTCACTGAAGACCTCCACTGGACAACCTGGGGACACTACAAGCTTTTGCTTCTCGACATGAGAACATCTAGAACTTTCGATTCCTTTTCTTTCTTTCAAATTGGACACAGTCCCTCTTCTTTCGAAATTAATCTTTTCGTTATTTAATTCTAAAAGAGGTGTTGATTAATTACTCTGTTTTCCCATTGTCTTTAACCAAACATTTATTTTTGTCATCCTTCTTTGTTATTGCCGTTATGTTTTTGCCTTGTGTTTACTTTATTAATTGTATAGTTGATTGGCCTTCACACTGCCTCTCACCCCTCTGCGACACTATTTTACCACAAATGGTTACATTTTTTTTTACATCATACTGTATTTAAAAATCTAGATTATATCTCCTTTTTTTTCTGTTTATCTGTCGGTTCCACTTTTTTTTTAAACTACTGGACCGATCTGGCTGAAATTTCGTATGGATCTTTGTTGTGATAGAATGCAGTAGACTAAGTAATATAGTTATCCATTAGTATGATGGCCAAGTAAGGATTAATAGAGATTAATCACCACAACACCACATAGTTTTCTAAAAGTTTTCTCGGCAACTACTGGCCCGATCTGGCTGAAATTCTGTATGGACCTTTGTTATGATAAGGTGCAGCAAACTAAGTATTGGGGTATCCATTCGATGCCCAGTTAAAGATTAATAGGGATTAATATGGATCAGTATTTAATGCAAAAATGAGTACAAATTTAAATGCACTCAACCATGGATTTGGCATAAAGCTCTCATTGTAAATCAATAACTATAACTTTTTCCCCCATTTTTAATGGGCTAAAACCTCTAGTGTTTCATATTATATATATATATATATATATATATATATATATATATATATATATATATATATATGTTTTTTATTTTTTATTACCGTTTTATCTGTTTAGTTACATATGTTTCGGATGTTGGACCATGTTTACGATATAACAGCCTCGTCAGCCATATATATATATATATATATATATATGGGGGGGGATCCTTCAGTCTTTGACAGACTATGGATAACCACGAATGAGTGCCTGCGCATGAAGGTTTTCTGGGTGGAGGTGCGCAATCTCCAACCAAACCTCTCCTGAGTCAACATTGTTAAATACCAGTGGCAAGTGAATGGAAACGAATGCCAAGATAAGCGAAGAGCACATACAGCGCCTAGAATTCCCAAATGGTCACCCATCTGGTATTAACCAGGTTCAACATTGCTTAACTTCAGTGATCTGATGAGAACTGCTCAGTCACTGTGATTATGTCGTATATATATATATATATATATATATATATACCTAACTATATATATATATATATATATATATATATATATATATATATATATATATATATATATATATATATATATATATAGTTAGGTATAAAATATATATGGCGATTAAGCTACACTGAATATTCCGCATTTCATCCACTCTAGGACTCTTCAGGCTTATGCGCGAATTTTGTGGTTGTCTGTCGTTTTTATATACGCACCTTTTATTGAGATTTTAGTTAGCCAATCAGCTTTCTAGTATCTACCGCACCTTTCCTATCAGCCAATGAACATTCACTTACCGGACAAAGGCCTATTTGACCTCTGGTTGACCTATTCCTTTTTGTGTGCTCTATTTTGCCTGGATATCTAGTTTCTTGACCTGTTTTAAATTTAGGTTAGTTTATATATATATATATATATATATATATATATATATATATATATATATATATATATATATATATACATACACATATGTGTGATAGTTTATGTATATTCATGTTTATTTAATTTATTTATTTGTTTATTTTCTATTGTTTTTATCAGTTTTAAAATTATTTTGTATCGCTATCATAGAATAAATTTTATTCTGTGAACACAATTGTTCGCTATTTCTCTTCTACAGTTTAATAGATGTTGGAGTTCTTTAAAGTACAGGATAGCAAATTTTTCATGAATGCATATCAGTGGATGAAACACGGAATATTCAGTGTAGCTTAATCGCCATATATATATTATAACTAACTAACTAGCTCTACCTACGTATTAAGCACTTTTGAAGTAAATACTTAAAGTTTACGCATAAATTTATACTTTCGTATATTAATTTTATGTGAGTAAATGAAGTAGTTATATATATATATATATATATATATATATATATATATATATATATGAGAGAGAGAGAGAGAGAGAGAGTGCTATATATATATATATATATATATATATATATATATATATATATATATATAGTTTCTTGAGCAAGGGATTAAAATTATATTTTTAATACTTCTAACGCTACTCCCATTTTCATACGGGTTTTAAATTACCTAATGAGAGTGTTTTAAATGCTGTTACTTTCTTTCCAGCCTACCAACTTGTAATTGGATAAGTAATTAATTTAAGGAATGTTTTAATTGTTTTGTCGTTTTTCAGCTCTTCCAATTTGCACTGTTCTATTTATTTATTTATTTATTTATTTATTTATTTATCTACTTATACGCTTATACGGTTTCGTGCGGGAATTAGTTTATGGATTTTAGAAGGGCGATAAATGCTTATGCGCCGTCCTCAGTTATCTACCTTTACCTATATACATATAAAGAAAAAATGGCTTCATTTGATTTGTGAAAGAATGCTTCTGACATTTTTGCCAGGTTCAATCTTTCCTTGGCAAGTTTTCTCTTTCTCTGCGATGTTTTTTTCTTTCTTTTTTTTTTTTTATATACAAAGGGGTCACTGCTTATCAAGGCTCGAAGGCCCACCGAGAATAAGGGTTAATGAGTGTACAGTGGTCAAAGGGAATATGCTGTAAGTAGTGGAAATTTGGTAAAAAGGGATGGCTCATCAAGAATTTTTTTTTTTACACGGTGGTCACCACACCACTTATCAAGGCCCGGAAGCCACTCAGGGATAAGGGTTATTGCAAGTACAGTGCGTTAGTGTGGAGATTTAATGAAGTGTTTACTTAAGAGGGCGGTTCATTAGGAATTTGTTAACGTTGGACTTGAAGACATCCAGGTTGTAGTCAGGTGGGAAGCAGGCAGACGGGACAGAGTTCCACAGGCGTGCAGTTCTAAGAAAGAAGCTTTGTTCATGGAATCTACGTTTTGATTTAGGCACAGATAAAGAGTGGGGAAAATTTTTGATAGTGGATTCAGCTAGACGGGTGTTTTTCATGAAAGATTGGCGAGGGGGGACCAGAGATTGGAGTTCACGTTGAAGACAACCATATTATATTCAGTTCGAAAACAGGAAAACAAAACAGAATTCCACACAAGCGTCTGCAGTATCGTAAGTGTTTGAACTGTTAAATTTATTAGGTTGGTGCAAAAGTTTTTGCTGATTTAAAATTTCATCTCGAAAATGAAAAAAACATGTTTGTTTTTTTTTAATTCTTTATTTATAACAATAACAGTATTTGATAATGGTGCATAAAACGAGACCCTAAGTTTCAAAGATGGTGGCACGTCTATCAATTGAGCTATGGAAGCACAAAATGGATACAATACTTCCGCTATTTTTCCAAACTGCTTACTTATATATTTGGACAAAATATTAAGATTTCTTTGATGAATATATTTTCTAACATATTTACGTTTTCTTTTTAAAATGTACTATATTTAAATATACTTTATGTACATATACTTTATTTAAACCTGTTGGAATTTTTTTGTACCAATAATGGTGCACCCCCCCCCCCCCGTTTACATTTATTATTTTTTATCTGGTTCTTAAATATGATTTTCTGTATTTCGTTTCCTTTATGATTTTTAGTTTTGTATATTTTGGATTTGTACGAAACTCCCTTTAATTTGAGAAAAGGAAAATGCTAGCTCTGTGATGACGTCACGAGCCCAGCGCGAGATTCTTTCTCTTTTGAAATTCCGCGGATGTGGAGATTGGATGTCTGGTTCATTGCCCAGCGCTGAGAATGGAATGAGCCTCCTTCAAAGAAGAAAACCCGGCAAGAAATTAATACCCGGAAACGTGACGAGACATACTTCTGGAAACTATTTACGTGGCTACGGTTTTGCACGTATTTTAGAAGGAGTGAAATTGAAGAAAATACCTTTTTACGTGACAAGGAATTTTGGAATCTCCTATCCAGACAAGCGACGAGGTCTTGCTTCTGAAATTCATCTGTGTGTCTACGGTTTGCACGCAAGCATGGAGGGAGAGAAAATTCTAAAAGGACTTTAAACAAAAAAAAGAAAAAGGCACGTGCCTGACTGGCTTTCAATTTGTGAGTATGCTCCTAAAATTAATTTCATATGCGAGTGTGATTAGGAGATACTATTTTGAATATTATTATTGTATTCGTTAATGGATACACACAACTTCTTTATAAGAACCAGTGCTGTTGTTTTTTTCATAATATGTTACCTTGGCGTTTCATAAGTTTAATGCCCGCAAAGGGAAAAATTTGCAACTTATTATTGTAAATAAAATTTCTTCTTCGTTTCAAATCAAGACCTTTATATTTTATTCTTTACCCCCTCCCCCTCTTTTGTTTCATGCTGTTTTTTTTTTTTCAGGTTAGTTACTTTAGCGTCAAATTTGTCTGGAAGCAAGATAAAATTCCGACAAACCTGTGCAGTCTATTATGGTCATCGCCAATTTAAAAATATTATTTTTTATAGTTAACTATATTTCGTTTATCATTTTCAACCTCCCTATAATAAAAAATATATAAAAATATGTAAACTTTCTTTATCAATTGATTTTGTGTTTTTAATCGCATAAAATATCTAAACAATTCGACAAAATATAAACATAGTTATGTGAAAAAGATATGCGATTAAAAAACACAAAATCCATTGACAAAAAAAGTTTACATGTTTTTATATATTTTTATTTTAAAGCGGGTGGGGGCCGAAAAAAAATAAAAAAAATAAACCTAAATTATAGTTAACTATAAAAAATTATATTTTTTTAAATCGGCAACGATCATAATAGACTATGCAGGTTTAAATAAAGTATATGTAAATAAAGTATATTTAAATATACTACATTTAAAAGAGAAAATGTAACTATATTTGGAAAAAACAAAAACAAAACGTAAATATGTTAGAAAAAAATATATCAACAAAAAATATCTTAATATTTTACCCAAATATATAAGTAAGCAGTTTTGAAGAATAGCGGAAGTATCAATTTTTTTCTTCCATAGCTCAATTGACAGAACGTCCGCCATCTTTGAAACTTAGGGTCTCGTTTTATGCACCATTACCCGATTCATTTGCTAAGGAGCTTATAAATACCTCACTTGCAAAATTCTTTAGGTTTTGATATGAAATATGAGTCTAATTCATGTTCAATCTCTTCTCGTGATGTTAATTTAAGGTAATCTAAATGGCTTTGTAATGCTCAAAATAAGTGATAATCTGAAGAAGCTAGGTCAGGTGAATATGCAGGATGAGGCAAGATTTCCTAACCAAAATCTCATAGTAGACTTTGGTCAGTAGTGTTGTGTGAGGATGAACTATCATGATAGAAGATGACTCCCTTTCTGTTGACTAAAGAAGGTAATTTTCGGGCTAACATGGGTGAGAATATCACAGAAAAATATGTATGATATGAAATAAAAAATGTAATAAATAATCATGGTGATATGCTTAACTAATAATGATATGCATAAAATAAATTATAATTTAAAATGCATCTTCTACAAACCGGCAAAAAATTTTGTATTGAACCAATAATTGTGAAAGTTCCAAATTTCTATTAGATTTTAGTCTCAGATTTTTTCTTTAAAAAACCCCCAAAAAAAACAATCAAATATTATCAGTTTATAAGTGCTGGTTTTATCAGAAAGGTGTTTACACTCTGATTGGAGCAGGCAATCAATCGATTTGATTGAAAAAATGAGCGATTTCACCGATTTCAATGAAAATAAAAATAAGGTAGTGTGAAACATTTGTTGATTATTGGGTTTTCCTGCTAGTAAGTTTATATGTTGGTTGTTTTTGTTTTATGGCATATCAACCCTTTTCAGGTTATTTAAAAAGATTTTTTTTCAAGTCGGTTTCTATTTAACCCATAGTTGGAACCCTAACAGGTACTACCACTCCGGGTCAGAGTAGACCTGGGAGCAATGGCAATTAAAGGGTGGCTCCACACTCTCCAAAGCCCGCAAGCTGGGGCCTCACTATCGGATATAGTTTAAGGTCATATCCAGGACCAAAGTAAGTTTATAAATGCTGGTCTTATCAGAAAGGTGTTGAGACCAACTACTATATATTACTAGTACGTAATGAAAAGCATTGCACAAAAAGAAAAGAAAGAACTTATTTATAGCAACTATGAAACGATTTATTTAATTACCTTTTTTTTTTTCTTTTTTTTTTTTACATGGAGGTTACCACTTATTAAGGTCCGGAAGCCACTCGGGGATAAGGGTTATTGCGTGTACAGTAATCAATGGGATAGTATCGTACTAATCGTTAGTATTGTAGATTTGATAAGGTGTCTTACTTGGGGGCGGTTTGTCAGGAATTTGTTTATGTTGGACTTGAAGACATCCAAGTTGTAGTCAGGTGGGAAACAGGCAATCGAAAGAGAGTGCACTTCTAAGAAAGAAGCTCTGATCATGGAATCTAGTCTTGGATTTAGGCACAGATAAAGAGTAAGGGAAATTATTGACAGTAGTTTCAGCCACCTACATCATATCCAGAATACATTGTCCAGTACAGACCTAAAACAAGTCAAAGAACGGGATATTATTTTTAATTATTTGAATCCTTTGAGGTGAGTAATTTGTATATTTATTTATTTATTTGTGGTTTGTTATCCTCATCTTCATAGTTTGTTGTTTCAAAAAAATCAGTTAAGAGATTCAGCATTTCTATCCTGTCGTGAAGGCTAGGGGAATAGTTGGCCGAAACGTTGTGAAACAGCAATTATGAAGATGGGGATCACAGTTTGCAAATAAATAAATAAAGAACGAGATGTCCCCTACAATGAAATTTCTACTAATAATGGTCTATAACTGGTCATTTGCAAGAGTCCTTATCAGTAATGGAAGAAAGGAAATATAGAAAGCTGTTCATGCTGTCAAGGATCTGTTTGAAGTTATCTTTGGACAAAGATAGTCGGTGTTCAGTCATTCAGAGAATAAAGAAAGAGAGAGGGCGTCTTTCTTCATTCCAAGACTATGATTCCCAAAGGGGCTAAACTAGTTATGAGCAACTTCTACATATACCTTATTGTGTAACGAAAACCATTGTACAAAAGGAAAAACAAAACCTCTTTTATAAAATACTAGTAGGGCTACCTGGCGTTGCTCGGGACTGTATAAATAATGAGAAAATTTAAGTTGATTTTGAATATAATTGTTATTGTTATTCTTTGGAGAGAGAAATTTTTAATGTCTATGTATCGTTTGCTATTTCGAGCCAAAGAATATTTTACCCACCCTTGGATGGCTATTGCACATGTATAAAATAATTGTACCTTTCCTAGGACAGGTAATTTACAGAATGTATATGAAATAATTTTACCTTTTTGGGACGGGTAATTTACAACACATATTAAAAATATGTTTACCTACCTTCAGACGGGTAATTTATATACATATAGGGTGACCCCCCCAAAAAACAGGACATTCAATTGTTTTTCTGAGCATTTTACAGTCAACCGAGAAAAAAAGGTCAAAGACCCTAGTGTTTTGATGTGATGTTTTGAATATAATAAACTAGTTATGACCAAAGTTTCATTTCATTCGGACAAAACACTAAGAAATAGGGCTTAATTAGAGTTGGGGCCTGTTTTTTTTTTTTGGTCACCCTGTATATGAAAGAAAATTTAGAGAACAGAAAAAGAGAGGGAACATCTTCATTGCTTCCAAGACTATGATTCCCAAACGAGGCAAAGTAGTTAAGAGCAACTCCTGAATATCAATTACTATTGTAACGAAAGAAAAAGCAAAACCTTTTTTATAACAACTATGAAAAGATATATTTAATTACCTACGTCGTTCGGTATAGGTGTAAGAAAGTTGGACATTGTCCAAGTGAAGAAAGGAAAGATAGAAAGTTTTTTAAGCTGTTGAATGTCTGTCAGCAGTTATCTTTGGCCAAAGATGCTTGAGCATCAAGTGAACATCGACAGAAGAAAGAGAAAAGAAGGCCTTTCCTTTTTTTTTTTGCTTCCAGAGTTCTCTCTGTTGACCAACTATGATTCCCAAAGATGCTAAAGTAATTCTTTAGGGAACGGATGAAATCAACGCATCATGCAAGCAGGGACATTTATCCATGAGAAAAAATAAATTTTTATTTATGACTGCTAAAAGTTGATTAGTGAATTGTGATCACTTGGGACGTGATCACTTGGGACGTGATCACTTGGGACTTAGCATTCGGAAAAAAACTGTAGAATAAGAAAAGAGTCTTATTCTAACATTTGATAACAACTTTATTGGTTATCTTTGCTAGTATAACTTGTGGTGGACTGGTGTAGGGTATAGAAGGAAATGCGTGTTCATCTCACGTTCGGGTGTCACCAATTTGTGGTGGTGGTGCAAAATAGGGAAAATGAATTGAATTGAGAAAGAGATGAACTACGTGTTAAATTGAATTAAACGAACTAGAATTTATTTCGTGAAGAAACACATGAAAGAAAAGGATACCGCACGCGTTTAGTTGGGCGTGCGTCTCTCACTGTTTACTGGTGAGAAGGAAAGTCTATTGTAGTAGAGAGAGAAAGAGAGAAAGTCAATCCAGTTTGGTGTGCGTCTCTCGCTGTTAGCTGGTGAGAAGGAAAGTGTATTGTAGTATAGAGAGAGAGAAAATGAGAAAAAGTCAATCCAGGCCATGGAGATAGAAAATGTGTAAGGTATACATACTGTCTGTTAACTCTTGCCCCCACACATACAGTAGCAGGGGACGTGACATGCACGGGCGCGTGCCTCCCGAAAGGGAGGCGGCTGGTTCATCGAACCGTTCAGCTCGGAAGCTGGCCCGAAAAAGGGTTGGAAACAGCTTGTCTCTTGCTTTTATAGTTGTTACCGGTGGTTTTTTGCGCATGTGTGGATTTCCTTTGAAAGGGGAAGTGACGTTGTCCATGTGTGCGTATGTGTGTGCTTATGTGAGTACATGTGTGTATGTTAGCGTGTGTGTGTATACACGTGAATGTGAGTGTATGTACGCGAACGTGAATATATCTACTTGTGTGTACATGCGTGCGTATGTTTGTGTGCGCGTATGTAAGAAATATGGCTTGAAATGTGAACGCGTGTTTTTGTGTGAGACTAGGAAAGGCTCCCACAAACTTGTATGGAAAGAGTTAGTATTTATGGATGTAGTTGAATGATTAGATAGACCTGTTAAAAGAGAGAGTTCATGGATGTGTGCTGCAGTTGGTAGTAGAAGTGTGCATCCATGTATGGGTGAGGATAAAAAATTAGAGAGTCATATGGGAGAAGGAGAGTTCATGTGTGTGTCGCAGTGAAGTCCATGTACAGTGGTAGCCATATTTGGGTCTAGCTTTGCCCGCGTGTAAAATACGCTTAAATATGTTATTATAATTTGTCCAGATTTTGTATATATTATTATAGAGTCGTGATTTCAAAAGTAAAAAAAAAAATGTATTTGAGTGCCATCAGCTAGAATCGAAACCGAAACATTTAAAGCTGATGACGTTACTACTGTACCAACGTGACCTGCATATGGACTGATTAAAAATTAAAAATAAACTAAGATGAATGTACAAAATGTTTAACGATTTTTTAAAAATTTTGACCCATTTTTGACCCTTTAAAAACTATTTTAACCGGCTAAAGTCCTATAAAAGAACGGTCTGTAAAAAATCCAATCATTTGAGGCCCCTAGTGCCGCTCTGCGACTTTTAGCTTCGGAGAAGATAGTTTGAAAATATGGAGACAGACAGACAGACATATAGTCTTTTATATATTAGATTTGGGTTAGTTGTAGAAAGAGTTAATATGTATTGATGTAGATGGATATATGGATGGGGACAAAAGATTAAAGAGTCCTGTGGGAGAAGGAGAGTTTATGTGTGTGCCCCATTGAATTCCGTGTGCAGAGATAGCCATATTGGCTTATTTGTTTCATCGTTGACCCAGGGCCAAACACCCGGGCAAAGTTGCGCTCCAACAGAGGATCATGTTGTCAGTGAGAGCCGGGAAAAGAGAGAGAGAGAGAGAGAGAGAGAGAGAGAGAGAGAGCTGTTCTGGTTTAACCTTTATTTACTTCACATGTTCAGCTCGCCAGAGAGATGGCGTCTGATTGGATAAGCCAGAAGAGAAGTTGACTGCTAGCACCAATCAGCACTGAGTTTACAAACCAAAGATATTCAAAATCTCAAATCACGAAATGCTGCTGACACTGCTGCTACAAGATATTTTTATATGATGAAAACTTTCATCATCTTGGATTTTATAAAGTCTAGCAAAAAAATTATTGAGAAGTTATTTTCTTTCTCAGAAAAAACTAAACTAGAGGAATGCTTGCCGTCAGTGACTATTTTAAACGATGTGAATGCTTAAGTAGAGCGATCGATCATTGTTACAGATGTACTGTGAATGAATATCTTGCTGCCCAAATCTCCACCCAGATTGTCCTCCTATAAATCTGACCCCATAACAGTAGCCCCTTACGTTTCAGTGGCAATACCCCTTGTTTGAGAGGAACAAATTGCAAGAAAAAGTATTTATTATTCGGACTACTATTCTCATCTTGGTCGTGATTTTCACAACGTTTCAGCCAATGCAACCTCCAATTTGAATGCATTTTTTTGAAATAGACAATCTTCATGTCGAACTCGAAATATACAGAATTTTAAACTGAAGCCATTATTTAATCCACAAGGGTAGGCTGTTCTTGTTCCATCAACCACAATCGGGCAGAAGTGTGAAGTAATTTTTATTTTATGTTATTCTTAAGGATTATCGCCTAAATCTTCAACCTACAGAAGAGTCATTTCCAAGTGATTATAATTCAGCACCTTTATCTGTTGCACCACAGATGTACATGGACTAACCGTAAATGAAATAAAAATTACTTAACACTTCTAATCTGTCATGGCTGACAGGATAAGAACAATCTACCCCCGTGGATTACATAAAAAGTTTTGAATTATTTAGATTCTTCAGACTAGTTCTCATCTTTAGTGTGATTTTCACAAGGCTTCAATCGATATGACCTCCGACCTTCTTCAGGTGTATCTTGTCAGACTCGGGAATGTTTCTGTCGAACTTGGGCATCTGGACAGAATTTCGAATGGAACCCTTTATTTACATCATGGGGGTAGCATGCTCTTGTTCTATCAGCCATGACTGGATAGAGGTCTGAAGTAATTCGCGATTGTATTTTTTTTTTGGTCACCCACATTGAGAATTGAACCTTCAACAGAATATCACTTTTACAATTAATTTTTTCAAGTACTCTACCCAATGTGCCACGGACTCCATTGACTGAAGCATTGTGGAAATGACATTCAAGATGAGAATAGTAGTCCGAAAAATCGAAATAATTCAAATGACCAATCGTCATCTCAAAAATTCAGATACATAAATAGTAAATTATATTGTTTAACGTGTGTCTTAACTATTTTTTTTTTTTTTGGTAGGGATGGGCATCCTACTGGATGCCAGACATACATCAACTATTTCAGAAACTCCAACCAAGAGATCTTTTTAAGATTCTGTCTTTAAATTCAATTGTTTATATCTCTCTTGCACTTGATTCACTGAGTATATTTATTTTTTATATATTTTTATATATATTTTTATATATATTTATATATATATTTTTTTATATTTTTATATATTTTTATATTCTTTTATATATTGACAAAATAGTTTGATTACTTGAAAGATGGAGATTTTCCGAAGATATCCTAAGATGATTTCTTTTCATGTCGTATATAAGACTGGAGTATTTCGTTATCTTCTCTTCTTCAGTTCTTAAGTCAGCATCATTAGGGTAACTGACTTTAGTTAAAGTCAGTTACCCTAATGATGCTGACTTAAAAAGAGCTGAGGAGAAGATAATGAAATACTCCAGTCTTATATACGACATGAATATATATATATATATATATATATATATATATATATATATATATATATATTTGTTTTTAATATTTTTTTAATATATTTTATATATATATCTTTTATATATATATTTTTTTTATTCTAATATTTTTTTATATTTTTATATATATTTTTTTTACATATTTTTTATATTTTTTACTTTTATTGTTTTTATATATATATTTTATATATATATATTTTATATATTTTTTATATTTTTATATATATATTTTTATATATTTTTTATATTTTTATATATATATTTTTTTAATTTTTTTATATATTTTTCATATATTTTTAAAATATATTCATCTTTTTTTAAAATATTTTTAAAAGTATTTTGTTATATTTAAAAAAAATTTATATATATATTTATACTTTCTCTCTATATTTTTTAAATATCTTTTTAATACTTTTTAAAATATTTTTTATATATTTGTTTTTTTATATATTTTTTATATTTGTTTTTTTAATATTTTCTTATGCTTATATATATATTTTTTGTTATATATTTTTTATATTTGTTTTTATACATTTTTATATTTTTCATATATTTTTAAATATTTTTATATATATATTTTATATTTTTTGAATATTTATATATATATATATATATATATATATATATTTAAATATTTTTTATATATATTTATATTTTTTATATTTGTTTTTATATATATTTTTTTGTATTTTCTTTTCATATATTTTTTTATACATTTTATATATATATATATATATATATATATATATATATATATATATATATATATATATATATATATATTTGCATGGAAATCTCTCCAGGTACGGCATAAAGCCACTTGATGTAAGGAGCTTAAAAATACTACTTGCTAACAATAAGTGTTAGATGGAATAGATTCTGACTTAGAAAACAGCAATTCTTCCCTCTTTGTTTGAAACATTGCTCTCGGAATATGAGGACTAAAGAACAAAATAAAGGAAGCGAGAGATAGGAGGCTGCTGAAAGTAAACCCAAATTACAAACAAATTTTTATTTTGTGTCAGAATTATGAGTCTTTTTGGAGGTTGAATGTACGATCCTCACTTTGGGTGATATTAACTAAGAATAAAATAAACATTGCTTAAGACTCAGTCATGATTGATGAAACCAGGACAATCTACCCTTTCTATTCTCAATCTTTTCTATAAGCGTTCATCAGAATTGTGTGATCTATTTCATGCTTCCTTTGAAACAGCTCGTTTGACTTGTCGGTCTGTTGGTCTTCATCTATTTGTTGCTTTGATACCTCATTGTAATACAGCTTCCTGTTCCAATAGCTTCTTTCCAAGAACTGCAGGTTTGTGGAATTCTCTTCCTGCTGACTGTTTTTCTCCTACCTATAACCTTGGTCTTTTTAAGACTAATGTCAAATAGGGATGGGCTCCTTGTGATAATCATCTTTCATTTCTGTTTGCTCCTTGCATCAAGTGGCTTCATGCTTTGTCTGGGGCGATTTCCATGAAAATAAATAAATAAATAAAATAAATGGAGAAGGTTGGAGGTTGCATCGGCTGAAATGCTGTAATATAAGAAGAGTAATATGAATAATCCAAAGAATGCAGATAGAAACAAATTTGTATTATTTAGATACTGCAAACTACACAAAAATAAGTTCCTCCAGCAACGACATAATTTCAAATAAACCCACACGCTTTTCTCACAACAACAAAAGTAAAATGGACATATTTCTGGCGGACGTAGTTCAAGACTGTACCACGTGACACAAGCGACAAATGAGAAAATTTAGAAGATTGTCTTTTTAACGCTTTTCCAAAAACCAAATACCAGCAGCAGCAATCTTGTGCTGGAGCTGGTTCAAAAAGTATTTAAACGCAACAAAACATTCTTTCTTCCCTTTTTTCTCCACTTCTTTCTTCTTCTGTTCTATCATTTTCACCTCATCGTCGTTTTTAAATCTATCAAAACCATAATTACACACACCACACGGGCATCTAAAATATCACACTTATGCACACACGCACCCATTTCCGTACATTGTTTATAAGAATTAATAACAACGGACCACTTTCCTCATCGAACTTTGAATAAGGCAAACTTCGCCAGTTAAAACACAAACCTTGAAATCAGAACATTATTTTCACACAAAACTTTCACCTTCCAATCTTATTAATTTAACGAAGGACTTTCATTTAACATGATGTTTTAATCTTAATAATTCTACAGAGGATTTTTCACCTACTTTGAACATTCTAATCATAATGATTTCTCAAGAACTCTTTCCGATCGGACCTTTGCTTGTTCATGTTGTTATTTTTGTTGAAAAATAATTGCGGTACATTTTAAACGAGAAGGAGGTGTCATTTTGTTTTATTCCTTTTTTTTATTATTTTGTTTGAGGCAGAGAGATTTAATTTCACTTAAACTTCTTTTCCGTTACAAGTCACAACGTTTCAGCCGATGTACCCTCCAACCTTCTTTAGGTGTATCTTGTCAAACTCAGAAATCTGTACAGAGTTTTTAACAGAACCCTACCACAGAGGTAACATGTTCTTGTTCCATCAGCCATGAACTAGGTAGAAGTCTTAAGTTGTTCACAGTTGTATTATTCTTAGTATCATCCGTATCGAGAATTGAACCTTCAAATTTAGAAGAGTGTCATTGAGAATTGAATTTTACCTGGGACTTTATCTGTTATGCCATGGGTCCTTCGATACACCTAGAGAGGGTCAGAGGTTCCATCCATCCACAGCCCTGGGCCTCTGGAGGGGCATAGGCCATCTACAACTTTGTAGATGCTTTTGTAGCGACTGAGTTCTTTTTACGGGGTGAGGGTGCTGGCCCCACGCCCAACCTTCTCAGAAGGTACATACAGCGCCTAGCCTTCGCAAATGGTCACCCATCTGATACTGGCCAGGCTCAATGTTGCTTAACTTCGATGATCTGGCGAGAACTGGTGTGTCAACGTAATTGTGCCGTACACAGGGTCAGAGGTTACAGTGGCCAAAATGTGAAAAATAAGAAGAGAACATTTGTCTGAATAATCGAAATAACACAAATTATCAATCCTTATTTCAAAATTTCAGAAGCACAAACAAATTTGTTTTAAGAATTTTGTATCTCAGTTTAAAAACTGTTAAGAATGTGTATGTGGCAATCTCGAGCGAGGAAAATGAGTACCCGTCCTGCTAAGCGACTGTCTTTCGTTCTCTCCTCATATTTGCTTCATCCTTTTCTTTTTTCTTTCTTTCTGAAAAAAATTAAAAAAAAAAAAAACACAAAATGTTTTTTGTCTGTACAGTCTTTTTTCTCGGTTAACTATCTATACTCCTATAAATTTATTTTTATTTATTTTTTTGTTTGTGTTCAGATATTCATATTAAAACCCATTTTTTCTATTGGTATTTCCCCACGAAAGCAAAATGTGACACAAGGTCGTTTTTAATGTGGCAGGAAAAACCAGCTCCTCAAAAAGGGGCACTCTGGCAGTAACCAAAAATAATAATTGTCTTCGTATAGAGAGTTTCCCCTCCATTGACCAAGGACAAACTAACTTAAGTGCAGCATCGGAACAGATACCACACTTTGAACTATATATTTTTTATTCACTCTGAAAGTTTACAAGCAAAACAGAAATAAGCAAAAAATTAGGCACATTTAAAAATTGGGGAGGGAGGTGTCTATGGTCTTTCTATATCTTTGCTAGTCTATGTTTGATCCTAGCTAACCTTCTCATTCACCTTTATACCGGATGAGGGGGGGGGTCGTCCTACTTAAGATTCACAAATCAAATCGTGTGCTATTTTTGTTTTATTTTATTTTTATTTTGTAAGCAATAAAATAAATTTGTAAACATAAATTTTTTAAAAAAGTTGTTCGTTTTGATCCCAGCCCGGAGGCCAAGAACCCTTTTTTCTATTTATTTAAAAAGAAAATACAACTTTGTTATATATGGGTTGTGGAATTGCATTCATCTGCAAAAGATCTAGCTAATTTGTATATTCTTTAAAACATTCATTTTAATTAATTCCCTATTAGTTTTTTCGGTTTTCTTATGGGATGATCATCTTTAGTTAACTATTACGTGTAATTATATTCATACAGATATTCTACATGATTTATGCTTGTGTAATATTTGTTTAAAAAGCTTATAGTAAACACAAACCTATTTCTAAATATATATTAATGTATGTGTATATATATATATGTGTTTAAAAAATTTTACCTATCAAACTCCTCTATCAGTTTTTCGTCTACAGACATGAAACTTAATATATAGGGTATTCGAACCCATGAGAAACTTTATATTTGGGTTTGTACAAAAGCTAAATCTCTCTCTCGGTTCAAAATGTTGTGATCCAGCAACAAATTAAACTGCAGACCAGCTTAATGCAGATACTGTTCTCCCACTTTATGGCTTTTTAAATCAGAGATTTGGTTCTCCTAGAAAGGTTGCCTTTACCACGGCTTACAGGAGCCCTCTCCACCCCAACACATATATACATACTCACAAATATACACGGTGCTAGTTGGCCGTTGACTCCGTTGACTTTGAAAGGTCTTGTTTTTAATCCTTCAGGGAGACTAGCCGCCGTCCTTACTAAACAAGTCTGGTGGGGGAACCAGTTTAGTTGCCGGTGACCCGACCATGAAGTAGGTAGCACTGAGTTACATGTTACCAGTAGCATATGACATGACCTGACATGCATACATACATATATATACATATATTTATACATATATATACATACATACATACATATATATACATATATTTATACATATATATACATACATACATACATATATGCATATATATACATACATATGATGATTGCAACGTCTTATCAGACGAGTGCCACTCCCTCAGGCACTGAAAGTCCATGAGACGAAAATGACTTTAGTCCTGCCGGCAAAATTCACACGCTCAAACAGACATGGCACTGAACACGGTCACTAGTATACATACACATATATACATACAAACATACATACATACATACACACACATATAGCACACATATATGCATACATATATACACAATACATAGTACACATACATCAACAGACACAAGACAAGTCAATGGCATACATACATATATATATAAATGCAAATATACATATATACACATACACACATACCTATCTGTAAACATACACACATATACATACAATGCATAACATGCATACACACATATACATACACACACGCATACATGCACATGTACATACATATAAATACACACAGATATACAAATACATGCACACATATACATACGTATACACACATGTACACATATGCACATATATATATACATACACTTACCTAAATATACATAGCCATGCATAAATATGCACACATACAATAACATGCACATACATACACATACACACATGCATACATACACATACACACATGCATATATGCACATACACACACATGCATATATACACATATATACAAAAAATATATATACATAAATACATACACACATACATATATACATACATATACACATAGATATACACACATATATATACACCTGTACATGAACATACATACACCTATACATACATATATACATATAATGATGGCAACTCAATTGCTACATGCTTCCAGCATTTCAGGCCTACACGCGTCACAACTTTTCCATGGCTGAGGGAGTATCTATACACAGATGATGTTACAGAGTTTTAGCTTTGTACGACAGCTAAATCTCTCTTTCGGTTCAAAATGTTGACATCTAGCAACAAGCAAGAGCAAGATAGCCAGACCAGCTTAATGCAGGTACTGGTCTCCCGCCTTATGTTACTTTTTTTTTTTTTTTTTTTTTAAATTAAAGATTTGCTTGTCCTCGAGGAGTCGCCTTCACCGCAGCCTACGGGAGCCCTTTCCACCCTACATACACATGGCAATAAACACATGCGTACATACAGATGTACACCAACATATGTATGCATGTGCACACACATACAACTATAATAATACATACATATATACATATATATACATACATACATATATACATATACATAAATATATATATATATATATACATATATATATATATATACATATATACATACGTACATATATGTATACATATATACATATATATATACATACATATATACATATACATAAATATATATATATATATATATATATATACATATATATATATTCATATACATACATATATATATATACATATATACATACGTACATATATGTATACATATATACATATATATATACATACATATATATATATGTATATATATATGTACATATATAGAGAGAGATAGAGATATATATATATAAATATACATACATAGGTATATATATCTACATACATAGATATATATATATACATACATATATATATACATACATACATATATATATTGTATACATATATATATATTATATATATATATACATTGTATGTATATATATATGTATGTATATTAATGATATAGATATAAATTTTTCAATTTTTTTAAATGCATGTATATATATGTATGTATATATACATACATATATATATACATACATATATATATACATACATATATACATACATATATACATACATATATATACATACATTTAAAGAAAATTGAAAAATTTATATCTATATCATTAATTGCAAGATGAAAGATAATGTTTTTAAATTGTAACAAAATGTACATTACATAAAATAAATCCAAGGTAATGTTTTGATTCAATTTAAATTAAATTTTTATACCTTACTTTGTAAAATTTATGAAAGTGCATTTTGAAGATAAATAAATTTCAAACTGAATCTTGTACCTTTATTTTTAAAGCCTATAGTAAAAACATTTTGTTTAACAATTTTCATGCCTTGGATGAAATGCTTTCCTAACTTGTATCTTATCTTTTTAAGATTATATTTTAAAACTCTCCTTCTCTCTATTTCAGTTTGTATTTCTCCTCACACCACAACTCATTTTTGCAACCCCCTCTTTGTATTATTACAGGTCTGAATATTCTCTTTGTTTCAGTTTGTATTTCTCCTCATATCACAACTCATTTTTACAACCCCCTCTTTGTATTATTACAGGTCTGAATATTCTCTCTGTTTCGGTTTGTATTTCTCCTCACACCACAACTCATTTTTTGCAACACAGGTCTTTGTAATACAGGTCTGAATAATGAGAAAATCTGAATTTTTTTAACAAATCTTTAAAATAACATTTTTAGATTAAATTTTTTAAAACTTCTTTCAGAATAGAAAATCTTTAAAATTTAATAAGGAACATATTTTATATAGATTTCATTAACAAATAATCAGTACATAATCAGAAAAATAGAGATGAAAATTTCAAAAGGAGTGTATCACTGGTTACGGTCAATATTAGTCCTTGCCAGCGAAAGTCTTTGTTACTGTGATTATATAAAACATTTTGTGTCTTGCTCTTTCGCACGAGGACTAATTATTTATTATATATATATATATATATATATATATATATATATATATATATATATATATATATATATTGTATGTATTATATATATTATATATTGTATTTGGTATATATCCTTCCTATCCTATATATATAAAATGAACTCATTTTTTCCCTCTGATTTTGACCTTAATAGGATTGAAAATCAAGACATTTCATGCAAATGTAATATGCACAAATTATAGCAGATTATCTGAGGTGTGTTGTAGGCCTATTACCTCTCCACTTCCTCAATAATCGTGGATTCCTGTATTTTTTCTAGTGAGAGTTCACGGCCAAAATTGGTTAGAATCAATGGAAGTTGTAAAATCTTCTCTCTCTAATAAATTCCTCCTACCCCCGCTACCACTTACACCATTGCCGATCCGTTCACAAGGGACAGTACGAAGAAACACCGGTTTGGGTGTTAAAAACACTCGAATGGACTGGGTGAAACGCACCATTGGATTTAAGCGAATCGAATGGTTATTTACGCCATTATTTATTATTTTTTTTTTCGCTTTTTTCTTTGCACTGGGTTTTTTGGTTTTTACTTTTCATTTGGATATTTAAACAGGGTTATTTCTTCGCTTATTCTTTACTTTACCCCAACCCATTTTGCACACACCTACAAACAACCGGGCAACGCCGGGTACCCCCGCTAGTATTATATATTGTATTTATTATATATATATTATATTGTATTTATTATATATATTATAGATATACTAGCCAGGAGTATAAGGATCTCTGGAAGAGGTAGCACCTTTGTAGCTTGGCTACTGCACCCTCTGGGGGTGGACGAGTGTCACTCGTCCTCAACCATTTCCTAATACTCTCACATGTGCCATACTCTGGTTCCTTGTTTCAACAGGCAAGTTAAACCATATGAGAGGCGCCACTGCCTTGTGGTTAGCTGTTGGCTCAGCAAAAGCCAGGGGAAACAACCCCTATAGAAAATTTGGAGTGTAAACCCGCAGGCAGGTCAGTGTGATACTTCCAACTGTCTCTAGCAGCTACTGCAGACGTATTAGTACCACCATTCCTCTGAAGTACACCAGCAATATTAGAGCAGGGGGATATTGATGGTTGAGCAACTCCATACCTGGAAGGACAACTTCAGCTACACATCAAAGAACCAATCAGAAGAATGGTAGTTACCGGTTATATGCCCAAAGCTAGATTGGCATAGAGAGACCATTTCTGATGGTGAGAGGGGTTATTAAACCCCATTGGACAGCTGCCGCTCTCCACTAGCAAGGAGGCCAAATGTTTCATCTTCCTATTTTTGAAAAAAAATTTTTTATTGTATGTTCACCCCAAACAAGGCACAGTGCCACTTTAATGTAGTGGGCTACTATCTGGAACATACTTTTCAGGGATCCTATGTAGGGAGTTGAGCAACAAGATGTCTGTTTACATTACACTTGAACTTCTGCATGTCAGTACAGTCTGAGAAGCAAGATATCAAAAGGGAATTCCAAAGTCTAGCAGTCCTAGGGAAGAAACTATTAGAGTAGACGGCTTTCTTGCATCTAGATTTCTACTGTGTAGGGGTAGGATTTTGTTGCCTGTCAGGTTTGTCGGGTGTATTTCTGTCGAGGAGGGACAAGGGCTTGTAGTTTGTTGGAGCACCTACCATTATAATACTTGTAAAACAGGGAGAGGGATGCAACACTTTATCGAAAGGACAGTGGTTGAAGCCTAGCTGACAATGCAGTACCTATTAGGTTGGCGACTCTCTTTTGAACCCTGTCTAACAGGGAGAGACTAGTAGCCGATGTACCAGCCCAAATGTGGTAACAATACTCCATACATGGGCAAATGGGTCCTGGATATGACCTTAAACTATATCCAGTGGTGAGGTCCCAGCTTGCAGGCTTTGGAGAGTGTGGAGCCACCCTTTAATTGCCATTGCTCCCAGGTCCACTCTAACCCGGAGTGGTAGTACCTGTTAGGGTCCCAACTATGGGTTAAATAGAAACCGACTTGAAAAAAACAAATATATTCTATTAAAAAAAATTTTCTTCAAAATCACTGGATTCGGCATTAAATAACCTGAAATGGGTTGATATACCGTAAAACAAAAATAACCAAACCATGGCCAAATGGTGGCCTTGTAGAGGTACAGGATACTCTCAGGCATAAGTCATTTCCTAGCAAGATAGAGAGAACCCACCTGCTTTGCAGCAGCCATAGCAATACCCTCAATGTATCTGTTCCAGCTCATGTTCCCCGTGAACATTAAACTGAGGAGTTTGAATGAAGTACTTTTAGGTAATGTATCATTAGCCACGGCTATTAGTGGTTGAGAAGGTTTCTTGTAGTTATAAAAGGAAAGAAGCTTAGTGTTGGCAGTATTAAATGTGATCATCCATTTTTGTTCCCATTCCACTCCAGACTGGAGGAATTCCTCTAGAGTTTCCGCCATTGCCTTGGATATGTGTTCATTTATTTTCCCCTCATGTCTGTTATAGAGCATGGTGTTGTCAGCAAATATACTCATCTTAGAGACAATTTTATCAGGGAGGTTATTTATGAATATTAGTAATAATAAAGGTCAAGGAATAATAAAGGTCAAGGAATTCCAATGATCGACTCCTGAGGTACACCCACATTTATATCATATTGTTTTGATGTATGACCATCGAGAACAACTTGGATTCTTCTCTTATTTAAGAAAGATTCATCCAATAATACCATATGATCTGATTTTCATGAAAAGACCATTGTGTCATATCTTGTCAAAGGCCTTAGATATATCTAGTGCTACTGTCCTACCCTTCCCTGCTTTATCCAGTGCATGGTATATATATATTCAGAGATTACAATTAGGATATCTGTAGTAGAATGGGCTTGCCTAAACCCATACTGTTGGTCGGACAGAAGTTTAGCAGCTGTGAGGTGGTGGACTAGAGCTTGATTAGTTATGGACTCAAATATCTTGGCAAAAAGAGTGAGGAGACTAATGGGATAATAATTAATGGCCAGTTCTTTCACCAGAATTCTTGTAAACTGGTACCACAGAAGCAGTTTTCCAGTAGTCAGGAAAGCAAGATTCATTAAAGCATTTGTTGAAAAGTTTGGAGAGAACTAGAGCAACCTCAGTGAAGTATATTTTTAATAGTACGGCTGTGATGAGATCAGGTCCACATGCTTTTGAGGTGTCTAGGTTGTTTATGATATCATGTACTGGAAAAGGGGTGATTTTCAGATCATCTACATCCACATCCACAGAGGAAAATATGAGAGGGAGTGGTTTGCAGGGTCCAAAGTAGAGTTGGAGACAAACTGAGGACAAGCAGATTAGTCTTCTCAGTTGCCGTGCAAACAACTTCAAGATTGTTGGATAGTGGGGGAATTGTTGATTGCCTATTATTTACTACGCTGTTATAGATTTTCCAGAAGTCACAAGTTCCTAATTTCTGCACTTCAATGCATTTTCTGGTGGTTTCGGTATATTTTCTCTTGGCTGCGGCTATTTCCTTACAATTACTTCTAGCTTCTATAAACGTTTGTCTATTTCTACCGGATTTATGTCGGATAAACCTGCGGTATGCATGTTGCCTTTGAGCAATGACAGCTGCGCAAGTAAAAGGGAGAGAGTAGGTTTTGCTATAGAACTTACATGTGCGGATATGTGCTCCAATTGCTGCATTAAGTCATTCATTTAAGTCTCATTTAGCATTGTTTACCCGAAAGAGAAAATATGTTTATCCATGGAGCATCCCAGTCAGCCTTATTGTAGTATCTTGCTGTTTTAAGCAGTGGCTCTTCAATTTCGAGTCAAGAGTTTAGGGTAATGTCTATAATTATCACAGCATGATCAGCATTCTTGAGAAGGCAATGGCTATTTGTTACCCAATCCTCAGGAACTGTGGTCAGAAATAGGTTCAGAAGTGAGGCTTGCTGGACCTGACAATCTGAGAGACGGGTTGGGAACATTACTGTCAAGAAATGGGATATAGAAAAGTTATATGTGATGCTACGGTAAACATTAAAGTCATCAAATACATGTATTTTTGTGTGTACATTTATTGTCATCAAGATTTTTTAATCAGATTGATTGCTTGCTCTAGTTAGGGACTCCATCTCTCGCAGTGTACCTGGAGGAAGCTTCACATGCCACCCTGCAGTGATTTAGTCCACAATCCATAGTAGTCTACATTGCACTGTAGAGAATCTGCTATTGGTTTTTATAAAATTATCTGTAAATAATGGCTTCACTTAAAGTTTAAAATACAAAAGTCACGTATCATGGTTCAATTGTGCTTTAAACGCAATCATTCATTTCAAATGCGCCCCTGCCTTATAAAAGAACCTACTGTTGATTTTATACGCAGGGTTTTTCTGCTTGTGCGGTTTCTGAGTCCATAGAGAATGAACTCGCGCGCCCACACACACACACATACAGTTCTTTTTATATGATAGTATATATATATATATATATATATATATATATATATATATATATATATATATATATATATATAGTAATATGATTGATAATTTAAAATTCAAATTAGAATTAACAATTAAAAATCTTTTTCATAAGAAAGAACACAACAAAGTCAATAATTTGTACGATCGTTTCGGAAACGATGTTTTTATTGATAGACATTAAGTCATGGACAATAATTTTGACATATAGTTTTTTTTTTGTAGCAAAGTCTCCTAATCAGCAAAAGTATTGGGTGTTTTTTTTTTATATATAAAAGACACCATAAATAAACCTAGCATTTTTTTAAGTAAGGCAGATGTATCTGGAAAAAATTAAAATAAAAAGGAAAACATTTACTTATAGCAAAGTAATATGGGTTAAGAATAAAGAAAAAGAATAAAATAATGAATCTGAATTGGGTTTAAATATAAGGTTATAATAATATGTTTTTAATAAAACTTCAGAATTATATATATATATTATATATATTTGTGTATATATATTATATATATATGTGTGTATATATATTATATATATGTGTGTATATATATTATATATATATGTGTGTGTATATATATATTATATATATATGTGTGTATATATATATCATATATATATGTGTTTATATATATTATATATATGTGTGTGTGTATATTATATATATATGTGCGTGTGTATATATATTATATATATATGTGTGTGTATATATATATATATATATCTGTGTGTATATATATGTGTGTGTGTGTATATATTATGTATATATATATATCTGTGTATATATATTATTTATATATATATTATATATATATATTATTCATATATATATATTATTTATATATATATATATATTATTTATATATATACTATTTATATATATATATATTATTTATATATATTTATTATTTATATATATACTATTTATATATATATATTATTATATATATATTATTTATATATATATATTATTTACATATATATATATTATATATATATATATTATTTATATATATATATTATATATATTATTTATATATATATATTATTTATACATATATTATTAATATATATATTATTTATATATATATATTATTTATATATATATTATTTATATATATATATTATTTATACATATATATTATTTATATATATATATTATATATTTATTATATATATATATATTATTTATATATATATTATATATATTATTTATATATCTATTTATTATTTATATATATAGTATTTATATATATATTATATATATATTATTTATATATATATTATTTATATATATTATTTATATATATATATTAATAATATATATATATTATTTATATATATATTATTTATATATATATTATTTATATATATATTATTTATATATATATATATATATATATTATTTATATATATATTATTTATATATATATATCATTTATATATATATTATTTATATATATATATTATTTATATATATATATTATTTATATATATATTATTTATATAAATATTATATATATATATTATTTATATATATATTATTTATATATATACATTATTTATATATATATTATTTATATATATATATTATTTATATATATATTATTTATATATATATATATATTATTATATATATATATATTATTTGTATATATATATATTATTTATATATATATTAAATTTATATATATATATATTATTTATATATATATTATTTATATATATATATTATTTATATATAAATAATATATATATACAAATAGTATATATATATTGTTTATATATATATATATATTATTTAGATATATATTATTTAGATATATATATATAATTTATATATATATTATATATATATATTATTTATATATATATTATTTATATATATATATTATTTATATATATATATTATTTTTATATATATATTATGTATATATATATTATTTATATATATATATATATTATTTATATATATAATTTATATGTATATTATATATATATATTATTCATATATATATTATTTATATATATATATTATTTATATATATATATTATTTATATATATATTATTTATATATATATATATTATTTATGTATATATATTATTTATATATATTATATATATATATATTTTATATATATATTATTTATATATATATAGTATTTATATATATATATTATTTATATATATATTATTTATATATATATTATTTATATATATATATTATTTATATATATACTAATTATATATATATTATTTATATTATTTATATATATATTATTTATATATACATATATTATTTATATATATATATTATGTATATATATATTATATAATATATATATATATATTCTTTATATATATATATATATTCTTTATATATATAATTTATATATATATATTATTTATATATATATATATATTATTTAT
>NC_136495.1:115051156-115056156 GCF_053919585.1 Euprymna scolopes
GAGATTTAAAGTTTTTTTTCTAATATTTTAAAGAATTCTCTGGCTATGTTTGTCTCAAGAAGTTTGGAATATGGAGGGTTGAACCATAGGGTCTCCCTATGTCTGTTTTTACGCTTACGGACTTTAGTTTGCTGTTTATTGGTGTTTGTATCTAATACTTGCGGTTTCATTTTGCTTTATCTTGCTTTTTGGTCATTTTTTGTAACTAAGATACGGGATGACATGGCCATATTATAGGTTATTATGCTCCTAGTAGGTTTATTTATTTTTATTTTTATTTTTTTTTTTACATAGGCATCACCACATTATCAAGGCCAATTTATTTCTGTTTATTTGCAATGCAGTTTTTTTTTCTATCATTTTTATTTAGGAATTTGATTTGTGATTTATATCCTGAGTTTTAAAGGGCTTCATTGTAATATTTTTCATTTTTGTTAAATATAGATTTGTTAGAAGATAGTCTAGAAATTCTTAAAGAGACATTGGGAACTATTGATTTTAATATTGATTTAGGGTGGTTGAATTCGTTATGGACATATAGTACAGATTGGTTAGGTTTATGATAGGGTTCAAAGGTAGAGTTTTCAAGATTTAAGGTTATGTCTAAGAAATTAACCATTTTTTTTATTAGGGTCGATTTTTATAGTAAGTCCATAATTTTTAAATAATTTATGTAGGGATTTAATTGCTTTTTCGTTATTTTTATTTGTGGAGTTTGTTACGAAAAGTGCATCATCTCTGTATAGGCCTTCTTCAATTTTGAACTGTTCATGGAGTATATATATATATATATATATATATATATATATATATATATATATATATATATATATATATATATAAATAAGATTTAATGCTTAAAAGACAAGACGGTGCTTACATTGAACAAAAGCAATATGTAGCAACAGCAATACATTTGAAGAGGAAATGGCCTGTTTAAGAGAAACCCTTCACAAAAGCAACTATCCAGAGAGTATGACATCAGCTTCAAGAAATTTGGGCCAAACACCAAAGCCAAAGGACAACATCCGAAAACTCACCGCAGTTTATATACCATATATGAATGGCTTGTAGGAAAAAATTCAAAGAATATGTAATCCATAGGAGTTTAAAATATTCAGGAGTGACTCAACTCTCTGGAAACAGCTTGCGCAAGTCAAGCTCCCTATGGAAAAATTCATTACCAAGAACTGTGTTTATGAGATTCCATGCAACCATGAAAAACCATGCAAAGGTGAAACATGTCGTGCACTAAAGGTACGTTAGAAAAATATCGAAAAGCAGTAATATATGGTGACCACATCTGGAGGCAAATCATCTAATCTTATAGGACAAAATAAAAATTATAGACACAGAAAAACAGTAGAGAGGAAGATAACTTAAAGGAGCAGTACAAATGCTGGTCGACGATCACCTACCATTAATTAATCTATAATATAAATATCACCTGTCTGTTTAAATGTATGCATGTATGCATGCATACATGCATGTATGTATGTCTGCCTAAAATTTTCGACAAAAGTAACGGATTTTCATAGGATTGGCATTGTTTCGAAGCTCGACCCTTTGGACGACAAATATAAAAAAAATTGGCTTAAAACATTAATTCCTTCACCCTCAACTGGGCACTTTTCTATAGGGAGGGGTCGCTTTTTTCGTCGATATTTTCATCCCCTTTTTTTCGATTGACTAACCTTAATTTAAACCTTTGCCATTTCCGGTTTGGCAATAGGCGCAACAGCAAAGACGTCACGTTTTTTTTTTTTCACATTCTTTTTTTTTTTTTTTGCTCAACACACACCTCCAAACATCTGGGCAACGTCGGACACCCAGGCTAGTTATAAATAATAGATAGATAGAGAATATATGTATATATATTCTCCCCCCTTCACGCCTACAAATTCTTTCTTTTTCTCTTTTTTTTTATTCCTCTTTCTCCCCACCTCAAAATTATCAATCTTTCCTTCTCTTCCCTCCCTCTTTCCCCTTCTTCTCCCTCTCTTTTTAATAAATACAAAAACTGTAGTAAATTTGTTTAATTATTCCAGTCGGCCGCTAGACCTTGACTAGCTCTTTTCGTTTAATAAAGCCCTTTTGGTTTGAAATAAATTTATAATGAGATTGAACTAAGTTAGTGTTGTTTTTCTTTTAACTTATATTTATGCTCTACTATGAATTGAGCTCGTCTACATAAGATTTCGTACAGAAATTGCTCTATCCTTTTACAGATTAATAAATACTCTATCTCTCTCTCTCTCTCTCTCTCTCTCTCTCTCTCTCTCTCTCTCTCTCTCTCTCTCATATATATATATATGAGGCGCACTATGCCAGACAGACGAAGATGCCAAAAACAGGTTTCGAGTAATTGCTACTCAAAATACGACATCATGGAAACTGGCATAAAATAATTATTAACACACAATATGTTTGTTATAATTTTCTTGTAACTTTAAAATGACTTTCTCTTTATTTGCATATCCCCCTCACGTGACCTTGCCGTTTGGTTTTTCTTCTTTTTTTAAAATTATTTTATTAACATGCATTCCTGGCCACTTGCCGCATTTGTCGCTGTAAAAGTCAGTTGAATAAAACCTTGGGGGAAAAAAGGTCTTTCTGCTTACGTCTTCATTACATTACAATGTTTTTAGTCTCATTTTGTAGGCTAATCACTCTAGATTATAGGTAAATACATAGATAATGATGAAAGTAATAGTCATGCCCATAAAAAAAACTAGAATGAAAAATAAAAATTATTAAAAAAAATATATAAAAAAAAGAAAAATGACTATACTGTTTAATGTAACACTTACATTACTGCTGATACTACTCCCCTTCGGAAGTGTTGTTTGTGGGGAGGTGTAGGTGAGCCTTAATCAAGCAGGTCATGGTTGGGGGTCATCATGGTCATCAATATCAGGTGCGTCAATCAGGGCTTCTTGCTCAGCAATTACGTCCACCATAAACTGTTTTTGTGGTGCTGTGGGATGAAAGTTAACAGGGCCTTAATATACTCCAGCTTCTGAACATCCAGTTTAACAGGTGTTGAGTATTTTTGGAGTAAATATGTTGTTGCAAGGTCAAACACACAGTTGTCGTAAGATTTTGATCTCCTCTTCTGCAATTTGACATAAACAGGATCTTGTTGTTGGTATGTTCACTTAATGCCAAAGCCCTGTTTGTAGGTGTTCAGCATACACAAATACCTTGCCATTTTTTAAATTGATCTCAGCTGTTGATTTCTTGGTGATTTGGGTCTACAACACTGCAAAATCTACAAATCTATCCCTTCCATGTTAACCACTGTGGACGGTTTTGTATGAAAACAGGCCTTAATTCTGGGTATATATTTCTATGTAATCGTCATGTTAACATCAATAAACCTTATTAATCTATAACCATTGTTCTGTTTCTCCATCGATGTGATTTATTACCATGTTTTTTACTGTCATGAAGGATTCCATTTACCCACGTCATAACACATAGTTAGGTCGAGATTAAACCTAAACTGTTAGAATTTTTTTACCAACACTTGTGTAACCCCCCTCCCTATGCATATATTTTGTATTATATTTTCATATTAGGGTACATACATCCCATTTTATATTTCATCCTCGAATTAGATTTGGTTTAATATCTTTCTGAGTTTCATATGAAACGACCCTCAATTTGCATGAAAACCAATGCCAACTCCAGTGATCTGACATCACATCCGCTACCACGAAAATCTTTATTTTTGCAAGCTCCATTTTTGCATAGAATTCATCTGAAAACGGGTAAATTTCTGACACAACACCTCTTACTTTCTTTTCTATTTTCCAAAAATCCCTTTATCAAGGCAAATGGGAATGGCCAGGTATCATAAAACGGGCTTTCTTTTCTTGAATCTACCTTTATGTATTTTCTGGAGGCAGGTTAGCACCATATTAATATTTTTAATTTTTCCATCACATTTTTCCAAAAAAAGGACGCAATGTTTTGACATTATTGTTTACAGAAGCATCAATGTAGTCTTGCAGACAGCTAGCCATTTCTGCAAACCCTCTTTTACCCATGGACTCATTCCATAAATACACGACAGCTTTTCCTGTTTGTATGTCATGTATACAAAAATTGTATGTCCAAAGCTTACAGTTGTCGTACTGAACTCCTGTGGTTAGTTTTAGAGTAGGCAGTGTTTGTTGCAAATTGAAACATAATGCAACAACACATGGACCCTGGTTATTTTTGCAGACCTTTAAAAGATTCTGAGCCTCCTTTGCTAAATCTAAATGCTGTTTTTTCTTCATCCTGCAGTTGTCTGATTTTGTTTCACTATCTGTTTCTGCACTTAACCCACACATTTTATTATTTACTAAATCACAATAGTTGCACGTATCGCTATAGAATGGCTCAAAGCCTACATTGAATTCAGTGTTAAAAATAAGTAGTTATTAACAGGCTCACCCACACTGTTATTATTTTTTAACCAATCAAGGTACAATATGTACATAATGTATATGTTTGGTCCAGGAGGCAGATACTTCATGTGGGGACTCTTTGCCCCACTGTAGTGACTCAACACCTTAGGTACACTAACAATGTGTTCTATCACTGACTGCTTTCGTTCATCACTAATTTTTGTTGATGGAACTGTATGTCTATACTTGTCTTCTGTTGAGCTTTGCTTGGCAAACACAGTTCACACACGCTTTTCTTTAATAGCATATGCTGTAAAATGCATTTCAACAAACACTATGCAATCTATTTGTGTTACGCAAAGGGCCCAGTCTAAGCCGGGTTGACATGCTAGTATATATATGTGTGTATAGGTGCATATACATATATGTATTTGTATGGATAAAAATGTGGCACGCGTCTTCGGGTGGAATGTGGGGAACATGATAGCTAAATCAGAATTGTTTCAATATTTCTCACAAATGTAAACAAAGTTTGTTATTGTTTGAGAAAGAATGTAGCAGTTAAAGGAATCTTGTTATGTTGATGTTTTTAAAAGTTGACAG
>NC_136495.1:115063656-115071156 GCF_053919585.1 Euprymna scolopes
CCGTATTATATATGTTTCCATATCCTTTGTTTGCTTTTTCATTCATCACTTTTTGACTATTTACTCTCTCTTTTTTTCTTCTCACTTTTATTACTTACTAGCATGTGTGCCCGGCGTTGCCCGGGTGTTTGGAGGTGTGTGTTGAACATAAAAAAAGAAAAAAAAAAAAAGGGGGTAGTAGGCAAGTAAACTCGAACCCGTACCATGAAGGAGGAAAAGAGTGTGAAAAAAAGAAAACGTGACGTCTTTTCTGTTGTACCCATCACCGAACCGGAAGAGGCGAAGGTTTAAATTAAGGCTAGTCAATTGATAAGAGGGGATGACTTGCGAAAATATCGATGAAAAAAACGACGCCTCTCTGTAGAAAAGTGCCCAGTTGAGGGTGAAGGAATTAATGTTTTTAGCCAATTTTTCGATATTTGTTGTCCAAAGGGTTGAGCTTCAAACGATACTGATCTCGTGAAAATCCGTCGCTTCTGTCGAAAGTTTCAGGCATAAATACATGCATACATACATACATACATACATACATTTAAACAGACATGTGAGATTTATATAATTACTTATTTTTCTTTAATGATCCTCATCATTGTTTTTAGCCAATTTTTCGATATTTGTTGTCCAAAGGGTTGAGCTTCAAACGATACTGATCTCGTGAAAATCCGTCGCTTCTGTCGAAAGTTTCAGGCATACATACATACATACATACATACATACATACATACATACATACATTTAAACAGACATGTGAGATTTATATAATTACTTATTTTTCTTTAATGATCCTCATCATTGTTTTTAGCCAATTTTTCGATATTTGTTGTCCAAAGGGTTGAGCTTCAAACGATACTGATCTCGTGAAAATCCGTCGCTTCTGTCGAAAGTTTCAGACATACATACATACATACATACATACATACATTTAAACAGACATGTTAGATTTATATAATTACTTATTTTTCTTTAATGATCCTCATCATTGTTTTTAGCCAATTTTTCGATATTTGTTGTCCAAAGGGTTGAGCTTCAAACGATACTGATCTCGTGAAAATCCGTCGCTTCTGTCGAAAGTTTCAGGCATACACACATACATACATACATACATACATACATACATACATACATTTAAACAGACATGTGAGATTTATATAATTACTTATTTTTCTTTAATTATCCTCATCATTGTTTTTAGCCAATTTTTCGATATTTCTTGTCCAAAGGGTTGAGCTTCAAACGATACTGATCTCGTGAAAATCCGTCGCTTCTGTCGAAAGTTTCAGGCATACATACATACATACATACATACATACATTTAAACAGACATGTGAGATTTATATAATTACTTATTTTTCTTTAATGATCCTCATCATTGTTTTTAGCCAATTTTTCGATATTTGTTGTCCAAAGGGTTGAGCTTCAAACGATACTGATCTCGTGAAAATCCGTTGCTTCTGTCGAAAGTTTCAGGCATACATACATACATACATACATACATACATTTAAACAGACATGTGAGATTTATATAATTACTTATTTTTCTTTAATGATCCTCATCATTGTTTTTAGCCAATTTTTCGATATTTGTTGTCCAAAGGGTTGAGCTTCAAACGATACTGATCTCGTGAAAGTCCGTCGCTTCTGTCGAAAGTTTCAGGCATACATACATACATACATACATACATACATACATTTAAACAGACATGTGAGATTTATATAATTACTTATTTTTCTTTAATGATCCTCATCATTGTTTTTAGCCAATTTTTCGATATTTGTTGTCCAAAGGGTTGAGCTTCAAACGATACTGATCTCGTGAAAATCCGTCGCTTCTGTCGAAAGTTTCAGGCATACATACATACATACATACATACATACATACATACATACATTTAAACAGACATGTGAGATTTATATAATTACTTATTTTTCTTTAATGATCCTCATCATTGTTTTTAGCCAATTTTTCGATATTTGTTGTCCAAAGGGTTGAGCTTCAAACGATACTGATCTCGTGAAAATCCGTCGCTTCTGTCGAAAGTTTCAGACATACATACATACATACATACATACATACATTTAAACAGACATGTTAGATTTATATAATTACTTATTTTTCTTTAATGATCCTCATCATTGTTTTTAGCCAATTTTTCGATATTTGTTGTCCAAAGGGTTGAGCTTCAAACGATACTGATCTCGTGAAAATCCGTCGCTTCTGTCGAAAGTTTCAGGCATACACACATACATACATACATACATACATACATACATACATACATACATTTAAACAGACATGTGAGATTTATATAATTACTTATTTTTCTTTAATTATCCTCATCATTGTTTTTAGCCAATTTTTCGATATTTCTTGTCCAAAGGGTTGAGCTTCAAACGATACTGATCTCGTGAAAATCCGTCGCTTCTGTCGAAAGTTTCAGGCATACATACATACATACATACATACATACATTTAAACAGACATGTGAGATTTATATAATTACTTATTTTTCTTTAATGATCCTCATCATTGTTTTTAGCCAATTTTTCGATATTTGTTGTCCAAAGGGTTGAGCTTCAAACGATACTGATCTCGTGAAAATCCGTTGCTTCTGTCGAAAGTTTCAGGCATACATACATACATACATACATACATACATTTAAACAGACATGTGAGATTTATATAATTACTTATTTTTCTTTAATGATCCTCATCATTGTTTTTAGCCAATTTTTCGATATTTGTTGTCCAAAGGGTTGAGCTTCAAACGATACTGATCTCGTGAAAGTCCGTCGCTTCTGTCGAAAGTTTCAGGCATACATACATACATACATACATACATACATTTAAACAGACATGTGAGATTTATATAATTACTTATTTTTCTTTAATGATCCTCATCATTGTTTTTAGCCAATTTTTCGATATTTGTTGTCTAAAGGGTTGAGCTTCAAACGATACTGATCTCGTGAAAATCCGTCGCTTCTGTCGAAAGTTTCAGGCATACATACATACATACATACATACATACATACATACATACATACATTTAAACAAACATGTGAGATTTATATAATTACTTATTTTTCTTTAATGATCCTCATCATTGTTTTTAGCCAATTTTTCGATATTTGTTGTCCAAAGGGTTGAGCTTCAAACGATACTGATCTCGTGAAAATCCGTCGCTTCTGTCGAAAGTTTCAGGCATACATACATACATACATACATACATACATACATACATACATACATACATACATTTAAACAGACATGTGAGATTTATATAATTACTTATTTTTCTTTAATGATCCTCATCATTGTTTTTAGCCAATTTTTCGATATTTGTTGTCCAAAGGGTTGAGCTTCAAACGATACTGATCTCGTGAAAATCCGTCGCTTCTGTCGAAAGTTTCAGACATACATACATACATACATACATACATACATTTAAACAGACATGTTAGATTTATATAATTACTTATTTTTCTTTAATGATCCTCATCATTGTTTTTAGCCAATTTTTCGATATTTGTTGTCCAAAGGGTTGAGCTTCAAACGATACTGATCTCGTGAAAATCCGTCGCTTCTGTCGAAAGTTTCAGGCATACACACATACATACATACATACATACATACATACATACATACATTTAAACAGACATGTGAGATTTATATAATTACTTATTTTTCTTTAATTATCCTCATCATTGTTTTTAGCCAATTTTTCGATATTTCTTGTCCAAAGGGTTGAGCTTCAAACGATACTGATCTCGTGAAAATCCGTCGCTTCTGTCGAAAGTTTCAGGCATACATACATACATACATACATACATACATTTAAACAGACATGTGAGATTTATATAATTACTTATTTTTCTTTAATGATCCTCATCATTGTTTTTAGCCAATTTTTCGATATTTGTTGTCCAAAGGGTTGAGCTTCAAACGATACTGATCTCGTGAAAATCCGTTGCTTCTGTCGAAAGTTTCAGGCATACATACATACATACATACATACATACATTTAAGCAGACATGTGAGATTTATATAATTACTTATTTTTCTTTAATGATCCTCATCATTGTTTTTAGCCAATTTTTCGATATTTGTTGTCCAAAGGGTTGAGCTTCAAACGATACTGATCTCGTGAAAGTCCGTCGCTTCTGTCGAAAGTTTCAGGCATACATACATACATACATACATACATACATACATTTAAACAGACATGTGAGATTTATATAATTACTTATTTTTCTTTAATGATCCTCATCATTGTTTTTAGCCAATTTTTCGATATTTGTTGTCCAAAGGGTTGAGCTTCAAACGATACTGATCTCGTGAAAATCCGTCGCTTCTGTCGAAAGTTTCAGGCATACATACATACATACATACATACATACATACATACATACATACATACATTTAAACAGACATGTGAGATTTATATAATTACTTATTTTTCTTTAATGATCCTCATCATTGTTTTTAGCCAATTTTTCGATATTTGTTGTCCAAAGGGTTGAGCTTCAAACGATACTGATCTCGTGAAAATCCGTCGCTTCTGTCGAAAGTTTCAGACATACATACATACATACATACATACATACATTTAAACAGACATGTGAGATTTATATAATTACTTATTTTTCTTTAATGATCCTCATCATTGTTTTTAGCCAATTTTTCGATATTTGTTGTCCAAAGGGTTGAGCTTCAAACGATACTGATCTCGTGAAAATCCGTCGCTTCTGTCGAAAGTTTCAGGCATACACACATACATACATACATACATACATACATACATACATACATACATTTAAACAGACATGTGAGATTTATATAATTACTTATTTTTCTTTAATTATCCTCATCATTGTTTTTAGCCAATTTTTCGATATTTCTTGTCCAAAGGGTTGAGCTTCAAACGATACTGATCTCGTGAAAATCCGTCGCTTCTGTCGAAAGTTTCAGGCATACATACATACATACATACATACATACATTTAAACAGACATGTGAGATTTATATAATTACTTATTTTTCTTTAATGATCCTCATCATTGTTTTTAGCCAATTTTTCGATATTTGTTGTCCAAAGGGTTGAGCTTCAAACGATACTGATCTCGTGAAAATCCGTTGCTTCTGTCGAAAGTTTCAGGCATACATACATACATACATACATACATACATTTAAACAGACATGTGAGATTTATATAATTACTTATTTTTCTTTAATGATCCTCATCATTGTTTTTAGCCAATTTTTCGATATTTGTTGTCCAAAGGGTTGAGCTTCAAACGATACTGATCTCGTGAATGTCCGTCGCTTCTGTCGAAAGTTTCAGGCATACATACATACATACATACATACATACATTTAAACAGACATGTGAGATTTATATAATTACTTATTTTTCTTTAATGATCCTCATCATTGTTTTTAGCCAATTTTTCGATATTTGTTGTCTAAAGGGTTGAGCTTCAAACGATACTGATCTCGTGAAAATCCGTCGCTTCTGTCGAAAGTTTCAGGCATACATACATACATACATACATACATACATACATACATACATTTAAACAGACATGTGAGATTTATATAATTACTTATTTTTCTTTAATGATCCTCATCATTGTTTTTAGCCAATTTTTCGATATTTGTTGTCCAAAGGGTTGAGCTTCAAACGATACTGATCTCGTGAAAATCCGTCGCTTCTGTCGAAAGTTTCAGGCATACATACATACATACATACATACATACATACATACATACATACATACATACATACATTTAAACAGACATGTGAGATTTATATAATTACTTATTTTTCTTTAATGATCCTCATCATTGTTTTTAGCCAATTTTTCGATATTTGTTGTCCAAAGGGTTGAGCTTCAAACGATACTGATCTCGTGAAAATCCGTCGCTTCTGTCGAAAGTTTCAGGCATACATACATACATACATACATACATACATACATACATACATTTCAACAGACATGTGAGATTTATATAATTACTTATTTTTCTTTAATGATCCTCATCATTGTTTTTAGCCAATTTTTCGATATTTGTTGTCCAAAGGGTTGAGCTTCAAACGATACTGATCTCGTGAAAATCCGTCGCTTCTGTCGAAAGTTTCAGGCATACATACATACATACATACATACATACATACATACATACATACATACATTTAAACAGACATGTGAGATTTATATAATTACTTATTTTTCTTTAATGATCCTCATCATTGTTTTTAGCCAATTTTTCGATATTTGTTGTCCAAAGGGTTGAGCTTCAAACGATACTGATCTCGTGAAAATCCATCGCTTCTGTCGAAAGTTTCAGGCATACATACATACATACATACATACATACATACATACATACATTTAAACAGACATGTGAGATTTATATAATTACTTATTTTTCTTTAATGATCCTCATCATTTCTAAACGATTGTTTTGTATTTGTATGCCTCTTCCTATTTTTTATATTTCTATATTTTTTATATTCCTTAGTTTCACCTAAGACCTCTGATATTGCTATAAAAAACAGTGAGGTGCTTGTTGTGTTGATCTGTAGAAAGCATGATAAAATAAATAAATAAAAAGGAGATAAAGGTAGAATCCCTTCAAGAAATATAAAGCCTAAAAGAGATCCCACTACTGGCATTCAATACCCTGGATTCCAAACACGCTAAGTAAAAAGATAAGTCCTTTAAGCGACAAATAGACAAGGAAGGGGTTAGAAGGCTGGCAAACAAAAGTCTACCTCTAAACAATTATTATGTGGCTAACTAGAAACCAGTGTTTTTATTATGACACCACTATTACTCCCACAAACGGTAAAGATGACCTTGTGCCCAACAAGCAAAATACTAGAGTGGTGTATTAGAAAATTAAGTGTCAAGAACAACCAAGAAATCTATATATATATATATATATATATATATATATATATATATATATATATATAGTAGCTATATATATATATATATATATATATATATATATATAGTAGCTATATATATATATATATATATATATATATATATATATATAATGTAGCTAGACTTTGTGGACACTATATATATATATATATATATATATATATATATATAAGTGAAATGTATGCATGTTCACTTTTTTGTGTATGTCTGCAAAAGGCTTTTTTCATCAGACTTCTCGAGGGGGGGGGGGAGATCGCTCATTCTTACAACTTTTCATATCACATCTAAACGAAAATATCTATGATTTAACAACAGGTGTCACCTGTCTATTTAATTTGCCTGACTTTTACCAGATCGCCGCATCTTCGAAAAGCGAAAAGCAGGGGAAATAATAACTCGCTTGCCGCGCAGAACTAGGTCAAACACCGCGCCACTTCCTGTATATTTCAGTTTATAACCCTTAGCTTAACAGACTTATTAATTCCCCTCCCCTTGTGGCCGAGGTGGTTAGGCGTCTGGCTTTTTTTCCCTTTCGTTTCCACCTT
>NC_136495.1:115078656-115086156 GCF_053919585.1 Euprymna scolopes
TAGTGAAAATCTGTTTGGAATAGATTTAATTGAGAAATTCGGACTATGGGATAAGCCAATCAATACATTCTGTAAAAAATTAGAATGTTCTTCTCCAACAACAGTAAATATAAAAAACGATTTAAAAGAATTATTTCCTGAGGCATTCACGACTAACTTAGGTCGCTGCAATAAATTCAAGGCCTCGTTTGAACTTAAAGAAAACGCCAGCCCAATTTTTAGAAAAAAGCGAAATGTTCCGTTCGCTGGGTTGGAAAAGATTGATAAAGAATTAAATAGATTGGAACAGACGGGAATTCTATCAAAAATAGAACACAGCAAGTGGGCAGCCCCCACCGTATATGTAAAGAAAAAGAATGACGAAGTTAGAGTGTGCGCAGACTTTTCGACTGGGGTCAACTCCCTATTAAAAGATCACCATTACCCCCGACCAAGCCCAGAGAAAATATTCACGAAGTTGAATGGGGGTAATATCTTCTCCAAGATAGACTTGAGCGATGCGTATTTGCAAATACCGGTCGAGGAGAATTGCTCAAAAATACTATGCATCAATACGCATAAGGGATTATACAAATACAACCGATTGCCTTTTGGCATCAAAGTAGCGCCTGCTATCTTTCAGCAAGCGATGGACACCATGCTAAGTGGTATTGAGTGCGCATGTGCATACCTGGACGACATTGTTGTCAGGAGCAAATCCCTAGAAGAACATAAGGAACATTTGAAATAAGTATTTACTCGAATACAAGAATTCGGCTTTAAAGTAAAAGAAAGTAAATGTGACTTTTGTATGAGCGAGATTAAGTATCTTGGACACATAATAAACAAACATGGACGACGTCCAGACCCGGACAGATCTGCGGCAATAAAAAATATGCCAGCACCCGATAATGTAACAACCTTGCAGAGTTTCTTAGGACTCGCAAATTATTACCAATCTTTTATTGAAGGAATGCATAACTTGCGAGCCCCCTTAAATAATCTGCTTAAAAAGGATACACCGTGGAACTGGACGCAAGAATGTCAAACCGCTTTTGACAAAATAAAGAGCGCACTAACATCCGAATTATTCTTAACGCACTTTGACACAAACTTAAAAATAGTCGTCGCTAGTGACGCTAGCTCCTACGGCTTAGGAGCATGCATTCAACATATTATGCTGGATGGGTCTAGAAAACCAATAGCGCCCGCTTCGAGAACGCTGATACCAGCCGAAAGGGCATATTCACAAATCGAAAAAGAAGCGTTGAGCATAATCTTTGCCGTGACTAAATTTCACCGATATTTATATGGTAGACAATTCATACTTGAAACCGACCATAAACCGTTAGTCACGATCTATGGATAAAAAAAAGGATTGCCGGTATACACCGCAAATAGATTGCTGCGCTGGGGTATAATACTACTTAATTACGATTTCCAGCTACAACATCTAGCATCAAAAAAGATTTGCCATGCGGATGGACTGTCAAGACTGATACCACAGAAACACAATCTGGAAGAATCAGTCATTGCAGCAATTCGGACAAATGTTGAAGTAAAAAATATGGTAGCAAACATCATTAAGGAACTACCCGTAACTTTGTCAGACATTAAAAGGGAAGCCGAGAATGACGAATATAAAAAGGACATAAAAGAGAAAATTATAACGGACACAAAGGTGCAGGAAGTTTTCTCCATATGTGACGATGTGTTACTGTACAGCGAGAGAGTGGTAATACCCAAAACATTGCAAAATAGGATGTTAAGAGATTTTCACACAGGACATCCGGGGATAAATCGAATGAAGTCGTTAATGAGAAGCTACGTGTACTGGCGTAACATGGACACTGACATAGCGACAACAATTGATAAATGTAAAGGATGCCAGTTAGCGGCAAAATCTCCACCTATAGTACACAAACCTTGGCCGAAAACCGACCAACCATGGTCGAGAATCTACATGGACTTCGCTGGTCCAGTAGGTGAAAACTATTATTTAATTGTAGTGGATAGTTTCACAAAATGGCCGGAGGTAATGCGTTGCAGGAATCCAACAACGAACAACTCAATAGGGTTCCTACACGAGTTGTTTGCAAGATTCGGTGTACCAGACACACTGGTCACTGACAACGGAACGCAGTTCACATCCGCAGAGTTTAAGGAATTTTGCGACACGTTCCGAGTGAAGCACATCACGACTCCGCCGTATCATCCAAGGTCGAACGGCCTCGCGGAAAGGTTCGTGGACACGCTAAAACCAGCGTTAAAGAAATCCATTGGAACACCAACAGAAAAAGCTTTGCAACAATTCTTGCAAGTATATAGGATTACACCACATCCTAGTACACCATCAAACATATCACCAGCTGATCTAATGTTTGCCAGAAAGGTAAAATCAGCGTTTGACAAACCATTGCCAGGGCAGGCAATTATCCGAAACACTACACACACGAGAAGAAAGAAATATAACTCGGGAGATCGAGTATATTTTAAGTGCTACAGAAATAACACATCTTACTGGGAATGTGGAGTAGTGGATAAACGCATTGGTGATTGTACATACATGATTAAAGGTCCACAGAATATACATAAAAGGCACCTAAATCAGATAAAAAAACGTCATATCCAAGATAATGATGATATAACAACAGTCGAAGAGGAGGACACCATAGATATCATATACGAATCTTTTAATTTGGAACCGCCTTAAAATGCACCTGAACCCCGAAGATCAGGTAGGAAAAGAAAAGTGAATGAACCATTAATGGTAAACCCAAAAAGAAAAAGATATTGAAATCTGTGTGACTTCAAATCTTGGGAGGGGGGTGTTGTGGTGGCAACAACTTATTTGCATATGCGAATAACATAACACTATAAATAGAAGCCTAGGTTGGCCTTGGTGTGTCTTACTCAAATGCCACCAGAAGTGACGCCGAAGAGCGTACATGTCCTCCCACCAAGACTCTCTGACTCGACACCGTCATTTGTACATATTGTAAATATATCTTTTCTTTAATACACTTATTATTGCGTTATCTTGTTGTTTGCGTCTTCATTGTATTTCCTTACTAATTATTGTTAAACCTTGCAACCACAACAATATATATATGTATATCTATATATATGTATATATATACATATCTATATATATGTATATATATATGTATATACATGTATATATACATATGTATATATATGTATATATACATATGTATATATATGTATATATATGTATATATACATATGTATATATATGTATATATATATGTATATATACATATGTATACATATGTATATATATATATGTATATCTACATGTGTATATATATATATGTATATATATACGTATATATATGCATGTATATATGTATTTATATGAATATACATATATGAATATACGTATATATATGTATGTATATATGAGTATACATACATATATATGTATATCCATATATAAATGTGTATATATGTATATACATATATATATACATACAAATATGTATATACATATATATATATGTATATATTTGTATATGTACATATATGTATATGTATATATATATGTATATATATGTATATATATATGTATAGGTATATATATATGCATATATATTGGTATATATATACATATATATGTATATATATATGTATATATATATATAGGTATATATACATATATATATACATATATACATATATACATATATCTATATATATGTATATGTATACGTATATATACATATATATGCATATATATGTATATATACGTATTTATATACATATGTATATACATATATACATATAACTGATATATATACATATATGTGTACATATATATATATACATATATATACATATATGTATACATATATATAAATATATATGCATATATATACATATATATACATATATAGACATATATATACATATATAGACATATTATATAAATATATACAGACATATATATATATATACATATATAGACATATATAAACATATATAGACATATATATAAGCATATATAGACTTATATATAAGCATATATAGACATCTATATATATACATATATCGACATATATATACACATACATAGACATATATATATACATATATATACATATATAGACATATATACATATATATATATAGATATACATATATATACATATATATACATATATACATATAAAAACATATATACATATATATATGCATATAGATATATAGGTATACATATATAAATGTATACATATATATATGTATATGTATGTATGCATATATGTATACATATATATATATATGTATATATATGTATACATACATATATATATGTACATATATGTATACATATATATATATATATACATATGTGTATGTACATATATGTATACATATATATATATGTATACATATATATATGTACATATATGTATACATATATATATGTATTCATATATATATGTACATATATGTATACATATATATATGTACATATATGTATACATATATATATGTACATATATGTATACATATATATATATGCATACATATATATATGTACATATATGTATACATATATATATGTATTCATATATATATGTATATATATGTATTCATATATATATGTACATATATGTATACATATATATATGTACATATATGTATACATACATATATATATATATATGTATATACATATATATATGTACATGTATACACATATATATATATATATATATATGTACATATATATATGTATACATATATTTTTCTTTACATAAGCAGTAGTTTTTTTGCTACACAGTCATTAGTATGTTGCGGTCTACCAGTATTTACCAACTAGAGACCTCATTAGGCAGCAACAACCCTTATTTCCGAAAAGCGACTGCTTATGTAAAGACAAATGTAACTAGCTCTACTTCTGTATTGAGCACTCTGGTATGAACCTGGTTAACTTTGCAAAAAAGCTCCCTCAAATATGTATACATATATATATATATGTATGCATGTATATATATATATATATATATATACATGTATACATATATATATATACATGTATACTTATATATATACATGTATAGATATATAGATGCATGTATACATGCATATATATATGTATACATGTATATATGTATACGTATATATATGCATACATATATACATGTATACATATATACATGTATACATATATACATGTATACATATATATGTATATATATATATGTATATATATGTATACACATATGTATATATATGCATATGCATATATGTGTATATGTATATGTGTATATGTATATATATATGCAAATATATATGTATATGTATATATGTATATGTATATGTATATTTATGTATATATATATATGTGTACATATATGTATATGTATATATATGTGTATATATATGTATATACGTATATATATATGTATATGTATACATGTGTATATTTGTATGCGTGTATATGTGTATTGGGGTGGAGAGGGCTCCCGTAAGCTGTGGTGAAGGCAACCTTTCTAGGAGTAGCAAATCTCTGATTTAAAAAACCATAAAGCGGGAGACCACTACCCGCATTAAGCTGGTCTGCAGTTTAATTTGTTGCTGGCTATCTTGCTCTTGCTTGTTGCTGGATCTCAACATTTTTAACCGAGAGAGAGACTTAGCTGTCGTACAAAGCTAAGACTCTGTAACATCATCTTTGTATAGATACTCTCTCAGGTATTTGGGCTCATCAATTTTAAATGTCTGGGGGAATGGCACTCGTCTGACAAGAGACGTTGCAATCATCATATGTATATGTATACATATATATATGTATATATATGTGTATATATATATGTATACATATATATGTATATATATGTATACATATATATGTATATATGTGTATACATATGTATGTATATATATATATTTATACATACATGTATATATGTGTATATATATGTATATATGTATATGTATACATATATGTATACATATATATATGTGTATATGTATATACGTATATGTATACATATATATGTGTATATATGTGTATATACATGTATATATATGTATATATATATATGTGTATATATATGTATGTATGTATATATGTATGTATATATATGTATATATGTATGTATATATGTATATATATATGTATATGTATACATATGTATATATATATATGTATGTATGTATACATATGTATATATATGTATATATACATGTATACATATATATATATCCATGTATATATATATGTATATGTATGTATATATATATATGTATATATATAGGTATACATATATATATATCTATGTATATATATGTATACGTATGTATATATATATGTATAAAAATGTATATATATATTCATGTATGTATGTATGAATATATATGCATATATATTTATATATCCATGTATGTATGTATGCATATATATATGTATATATATGTATATCAATGTAGGTATGTATGTATATATATGTATATATATATATGTATGCATGTATATATATATATATGTATATATATGTATATATACATATATATTTATATATACAAATATATTTATATATACATATATATATATATATATATATACATGTATATACACATGTATATTTTCATATGATCACCCATTTTTCGAAAAGTTATCACCCACTTTTAGACATAAGTAGTTTCATGAATATCATGAAAACTTTCTTTTTGCTACGGAAACTGTTTGCAGATTCGTTTTTAGCACGCATCTACAATAAAATATTTCGTCATATACTAACGTGAAACGGGCCGTAAATAAAATAATACCGGATTGTTTGGGGCAGATTTGCCGTTTAGTTTATGTATATTTATGTGTATGTATGTATATATACGTATATATATAGGTATATGTATATGTATATGCATATATATATATGTGTATGTATATATTTGTATATATATTTGCGTATATATATATGTACATATATATGTATATATACGTATATATTTATATATGTATATATACGTATATGTATATATATGTATATATACGTATATGTATATATATATGTATATGTATATATCTATCTATATATACGTATATGTATATATGTATATATATGTATATATCCGTATATGTATATATATATATATATATATATATATGAATATATATGTATATATCCGTATATGTATATATATATGTATATATATGTATATATCTGTATATGTATATATATATGTATATATATGTATATATACGTATATGTATATATATATGTATATATATATGTATATATACGTATATGTATATGTATATGTATATATATGTATATATATGTATATATACGTATATGTATATATATGTATATATATGTATATGTATATATATGTGTATATATGTATATGTATATATATATGTATATATATGTATATATATATGTATATATATGTATATGTATATATATATGTATATATATGTATATATATGTATATATATGTATATGTATATATATGTATATATATATGTATATATACGTATATTTATAT
>NC_136495.1:115091156-115131156 GCF_053919585.1 Euprymna scolopes
CGGCAAAAAATTTGTAAAAATATTCAATTCAATCAAAAAGTGGAATTGCAAAATTTATTTGTGTGTGTATATATATATATATATATATATATATATATATATATATATATATATATATATATATATAAAACACATTAGATAAGATAGGAGAGAGAGAGAGGAATAGAGGAGGTTACGAAAATTCTCTTCGTAACCCCTTTTTTGGACGGGAATATTCACTGGTTACGTGAGAGTCGCCATTTTTTTTTTTCGGAGAAGGTGACAAAGTCAGTGTCCAATTTAGTAGAACGTTATAGTTGAAAACTGATCCTCGACGATAAAAGTCATAAAAGATTTTTGTTTTCAATCTGAAAGTTAAGTTTGGGCGGATTTACACGAGTGAGGCAAAATAGGCACCGGCTATAATGTTGGACGCAGCGCGTTGCAAGGACCGTTCGTTAAACACAAAATATGCGTGTGCACAGTCCCATTTTACTTACGTTTTTTGTTTTTTTTTCAATCTAAAATGAAAGATTATAGTTAGAATTTTATTTAAATAAGCAATTTCCGAGTTTCATCATCCGACATATACAATTTCTAAATTAATAGGAAAATTGCAAGCACAGATTAGCACTTGTGGCGATAAACAAAAATAAAGAAAAATCGGCGCTTCTACACTATTGGGACAAAACATCGGAAATCGTAATTCTGAATTTTACATGAAAACAAGAGTATCTACATATTCCTCGTATTTTGAAGATGATTATATCTCCAAATTACGAAAATAGAAAGGTAGAAAATTATTTATTAAAAAAAATTAAAAAACAAACAAACAGAATTTGATGAAAACAATGGTAAGACACAAGAGAGTTCAAAGGGAGGCAATTTTCTGTTTCGATTTAAACAAGATGACGGCAAATTTTCCCCTGTACCACGAATATTTTTTTTTTCAGTAATATTCAGGTGATTCCAACAGCATAATTTGGAAGCTATCATTATAATTTATTAGAATTGCCCCCCCCCCCAAAAAAAACAGTTGAAGCCATTGGTTTTTGGTGTTTTATCTGAAATTTATCTACCACAAAATCTCATTCCAATAGTGTAGAAGCGACTTTTATCATGTAACTTTTGAATAATTGATTAAAAAATTTTTTTTTATTAAAATAAGAACAGTCGTGTTCTCGTGTATGTCCGCCTATCGATGAGATTAACCAGAGAAAAAAAAAGTATAAATTATGGAATTTAGAGATGGGGGTAATCTTGTAGACCTTCTTCGCCTCGGCCTCAAACTGCTGACATCACATTTCGCTGCCATGGCTGGATGCGAAGTTTCAGTGTTGCCTAATTTGTTTTAAAAGTTATTAATACAAATTGTTTCGGATTATTTGACAAAACAATTAAAACAGAAAACAAGCGTTAGTAAGTTTTTTTTTCTTCTTCTTTTTTTAACACCAGCCTCAAAGTGCTGACGTCACATTCTACCGCCAAGCCTGAGTGCGAAGTTTCAATATTGGCAAAACATCAGTCTCCAATTTTCGTCATAATTACTTTAGCAGAAGAGGAGAAAATAAGCACGTTGAAAGTTTAAACGTGACCGGACCGGATAAGACATGAAGATGAGACCAGACCGGAAGTGATGAACACCCCCCTTCCTCCTGCTAGTACTGTCTGTGTTTCTTTCTTTCTCACTCGCTCTTTCACTCACATTGTAACTCTTTTTTCCACCCTTCTTGAAACTCGTAAAGTGTATTACTTTATCGCGTACGACGCTCACATGTACATGCATAGCATTTACGCATCTGATTGAATTGCGTATTTAAGTTCCTTGATTCACTTGTATTATTTTTCCTGTTGGGACATTTTTCTCCTTACTTCGTTCTATGAGGATACTGTTTTACACACGTACAAAAAACAAACAAAAAAACAGGTATGTTCTAACTTTTCATCTTTTTTTTAATGTGTATGATTTTTTTTTTTTTTTTTTTTTTTTTTAGAAATGATGAGGTGATATGTCGATCTTAAAAAAATTCATTTCTGTTTTTTTTTCTTCATAATTAAAAAAAATAAATAAAAACGATTGCTTTATTATGCTATATTTAAATAAGTTGTCGAGCTGTTCATTTGGTGCTTAAGGTGCTATTAAATATTTTCAAGTTAAATTCCAATTTTACGTTTGTTACGTGAAAGTATATAATAGTTACGAAATAGTTACATAACACCCTCCCCTCCCATGTTAAGAATGGCTTTCTAAATAATAAAGTTATTTCAGCACGATACCTTCAAAGGGACAAAACGTTACACCTTGAATTAATAATTAATTTGATAGCTTTTAAATAAATTATTTGAAACACTTTTTAGTTACGATTTTTTTTTTTAGTTTAAATTTTATTGGCATGGTTTCTAAAACGTGATACCCATGCAAAATATGGACTGTGAAAGAATGTTATTTATAAACCCATTCTTAACACGGGGAGAGGATGGCGTACTTTCACCTAACAATTTAATAAACAAAAGATGTAAAAACCTGAATTTAAAATAATAATAATTAGCACGACCCGCAATCTGTGTAAATACCTAAAAAGTTTACCTCAACTCGCGACATTAAGTGTTGGGTAGTTAAGACTCGTTAAACAACTTCGATTAAAGTTTGGTAGTTCTTAGAATTAAAAAAGACAAATCTTTTAACACCTTGATCGAAATAATAATTAAAAAAAAAAAAAAGATCGTAATCATATTACTTAATTTATTTAAAAAAAAAAGAAGATGTTATTGTTTTCACTAAAACAAAAAAAAAGAAAAAAGAAAAAAAGAAAGATAAAAGCGGGATGAGAAGGTCATTGCAAATGTGTTGTCTAAAATTTAAAATAATCTTCTTGTATTTCTGCTAATTTCAGAAATAAAACCTTATCTCTAAAACAAAATCCTGGTAGTTTCATTTTCCTTGCCTTGCAAAAATGAAACAAAATAAAAAAAAAAATTAGCCAAACAATTTATCACTTTATTAAAAAAAAAATGGTGCTTGCACTTCTTGTACCGCGCTATTTTTAAATTGTATTTTCAAATTAAATTCAAGGTTTATATTTTTGAAAAATTAAATTGTGAGGTGAAAGTAATAATAATAGTTACAAAATACCCTCTTTCTCCTCATGTTAAGAATGGCTTTCTAAATAATTTCAGCACGGTACAATAAGCATATAAGTAGCTTTTTTTTTTTTTTTAATCAATTAAAATAAATGATTTTTCTAAATTTAAAAGATGTCAATCGAAAACAATTACATAAACATTGTTTGGGGGGTTATGTTATACTGTTCACCCACAGTCCTTCGAAAAAGTGTTCAAAAAAGCAAATATATAAAAAATAAATGTTACTAAAGGCAAGATAAGTTACACTTGGGGTAAGTTTTTGTGTTTTTACTTAATGTAAAATGTTTAATCGGCTCGAAAAACGAGCGTTTTCAAAAGGTACGCGATCACAAGAAAAAAATGGCCGCATAACAAATACACTGTGGTCACTTTTTCTTGTGATCGCGTACCTTTTGAACTTTCTTGTTTTTCGAGCCAGGTAAACATTTTTTAAATTTTAGTAAAAACCTACCCATTTGGGTAGAAGAATAACATATCTTGTCTTTGGTAACATGTATTTGTTGTATATTTGATTTTAGACCACTTTTTCGAAGGACTGTTGACAGTAAAACATACCCCATTTTTAATAAAGTCAGTTCACGATAATCTTTTTGTGTTGGCAAGTAAAATAAAATGTTTGGCAACCACGTGCATAATATTAAAAATGATTTTTTATTTTAAGTTATATATACTTATTTCGTGTGTGTGTGTGTGTGTGTGTGTGTGTGTGTTGCCAGCTCTGACTTAGGGTTAGTGTTTGGAAGATCATTTTTCTGAAAAAAAAATGTGTTTCATCTGGAAAAATATGGATATTAAATATTTATTTAATAATAATAAATTATTAAATAATAATAAATTATTAAATAATAATATTCATTTTTAATATTTGTCGAGTTTCCGATTGGCCTTTAAGTAATAAAATTTGGTTTAAAATGAAGACATTCGTTATCATCTGATCTCATCTGATTTATATGGATGCCCTGAAAAATTAATTTTCTGATTAATGTTTGCGACTTTAAAAATATTTATTTTGAAATAAAAAATTAAAAGAATGAATCGGCCAAGTTCATTTGTACATTTTAAAAGTAGTAACCAAGTGAAAAAATTTCAACAAATTGTTACAAATGTTATTTTACGCACCCATACTTTAAGATTAACCAACTTTTCTGCCCATTTTTATGAAGACATTTTGTTTATATATATATATATATATATATATATATATATATATATATATATATATATATATATAATCTCAATGCCCTATTGTTTGTTTACCTTGAAAGTTTTGTCTTTAAAAAATTTGTTTATAGTTTTAAAACTGTTGCAAGGTAAGATTTAACTATTGATAAACCTTTTAAGATGAAAGATTCGAGTTAATATCGATTAATTTCATTTTATTATTTACCAAATTCTAAATTTTGATCTATCGTATTTCTGTATTTTTTTTTTCTCTGGCATTAAAGTTAGCAAAACAAAGAACCTCATGACAAGTTCTTAAGAAAGAAAAAAATCGATATTAAATTCTTTTATGAATATTTTCTTTGTCGCAATGGCATTTAAAAATAAATCGAATGTTCGTATATCGAAAAGAGAATTTAAAAATTCTACGTAATCAAATCTGCATCTTTATTGTGAAAACATTTTTGATTTTGTTTACCGATTTTAAGTTTGTTTTGATAAGAAAACGGGTATTCCGGCATAAAGCTCGAGACAATAGTCTCTAACCCCCTTTCACAACAAAAGGAACTAATTTCCATATACACCGCTTTTGGTTACTATGGGAACAGTTAATTTTTGTGATGATTCGATTTATGATAATAATGATGATTCGATTTTTAATAATAAACAATATACAGGACATTTTAAAAGTAAAACAATATTTGTTTAATAGTAATTATTAAAGAAAAAGTTAAAATTTGACTTTTTTGGCCTTTTTTTATCTAAAAAATGTGGTTTTGTCTTTGAATTTGGCCTTTTTTGCTGAAAGATTTGGCTTCAAACATTTATTGTAGCCTACAATATACAGGATTTTTTATTTATTAATTTTTGTGATTCGAGGAATAAACCAATAAAATCTATTTTGTTTTTTTATTATTGTTGATTTTTTTTTTTATTATTGTCGATTTTTTATTATTATTATTGTTGATTTTTTTTTTAATTATTATTTGATCTGAAAACCCGCACAAATTATTAGTACTGCCGCTAATTAATCGAAAAATCGTACGCGTTCTGCTGCAGTAGCAGTATCAGAATTTTTGTAGGAATTTTTGACACCCCTAACACGAAACTGCGAATACAATATAAAAATCTCGTAATTTCTCTGTTAAAAGTGGGTTATTTATTTTCTTTATGGATTATACTTCCAAAATAAACTATTACAGTTGTTTTAAAAGTAATAAAAATATTTTTATTTTTTTTTTAAAACAGTAATGAATTTTCCGAACTCAATATTTTTCAATTTTTAAACTCAATATTTTTAAATTTTTAAATTTTAAAAATCTATCAAAATTTTTCTATTGATTCTATTTTTACGATATTTTCAGGGTCAATGTGAAATTTTATGTTCTTTCCAATAAACCGAATATAATATTTTAGACAAACGTTTTTTTTAAATTCACGCCCCCCCCCATTTTGAAATGTCTATTAAAAAGTAAATAATTAATTTATGTTTAATAGGTTTATATATCACAAATTGAAGAGAAAAGGTCAATAAATAATATATTCAAATTTAAAACAAAAAAAAAAAATCAGTTTTTTAGAAATTTACCTGTAAAGTCCGAAGTTTAAAACCTTTTTAAAAAAAAAAAAACACATTGTTTTGTTTTTTTTTTTTAAATAAAACCTTGGTCCTTACTCCTTTAATTGAAAAAAAAAATTAGGGCTTGAATTACATTTTTCGAGGAGTTATAAGCTTGGAAAGATGGGGTGGAATTATTCACTATTTTCACGAAATTTCTGACACTGCTACTGCAGTGCTGCACTTATGGAGAAAATTGTTGATGATGTTATACCTGCAGCAGCTGACCTGTGTTTTTTGGAGTATTCTCAGTATTCATATTAAGCAATGTAATTCTTTGTTATCGGTGGTGGTGGTGGCCATTTCTATACATGCAAGCAAGCGCATTTAAATTTGTCACAAAAAAAGTAGTTTTTGGGATATTAATCAGTGTAGTTTATTATTAAAAATAAATATTAATATTTAAAATAAAATAAAATGTGTTTATTATTAAAAATAAATATTAATATTTAAAATAATAAAATGTGTTTATTATTAAAAATCGAATCATCACAAAAATTAGCTGTTCCCATAGTAACCAAAAGCGGTGTATATGGAAATTAGTTCCTTTTGTTGTGAAAGGGGGTTAGAGACTATTGTCTCGAGCTTTATGCCGGAATACCAGAAAACGTCATTTTGCCCTTGTGTAGAGACAAGTAAACGAGGAGTTAATGAAATAACCCCCCCTTTTTAATATATATATATATATATATATATATGTATATATATATATATATATATATATATATATATATATATATATATATATATAACAATCATAAACTAAAAATAAACCCTAATACCTACTAAATTACCAAAGAAAATATTTCAAATAAAATTAAGTTGTCTCTTGATTTATATTTTTCAAAAGTACTCGTGCAGTTTATAGGCCGTGCTTTTTTAGGGGTGGAAAAATGGGATTTTTAAAGTTAAATTCAATCTTTACGTTATCTTTTTATTAAATTAAGTGAAACAAACACTGAAACAGCACATTTAAAAAGCCTCATGTTAAGAATGGCTTTCATTATTTCAACACGGTCCATAAACTGCACTAGTACCCCAAAAGTTTACATTATTTTGTAAATGGGATTTTTAGTAATATTAAAAAGATTTATTATTTACTTTTTTTTTAATAGCACTATTTTTATTTTGTTGGCATTAAAATAATTTTATTATCAATGTCTTTTTGTTCATTTATTCGATTAAGATTTAAATTTCCCACGTGAAATTTAATCAATAATTTAAAAAAAAACAAAAAAACTCAACGAATGAAAGTTTCAAGGTTGACTTTTAAGATGTTTTGAAATGTTGTCTGGCGGCTTTTTTGTATTTGTGCAGTTTATGAGCCGTGTTTATTTATTTATTTATTGACAGGATTTTCAAGTTAAATTGTTTATTGAGTTGTTAAGTGAAAATACAAAATAGTAAACAAAAATAACAAAACTCCCATGTTAAGAATAGCTTTCTAAATAACATTTCAGCACGGTCCGTAAACTTAATAATACCCTTGAAATTAATGTTAATTTGGAAGTATTTTTTTCAAATTATAAACCGCTTAGTTTTTTTTTTTTTATTATTATTATTAATTTTAACTATCACCTTTTCTCCATTTCAACTAAAACACTTTCAATGTTTGCTAAAATATTTTTGTGTATGAACTTTTATTAACTTAAATCAGAAATTAAAATATTTAAACATTTTTATTGATCTTAAAAGTTGAAAACCAATGAACGTATTATTAAGCTAGTGTTTTTATTTTTAAGTCGAAGCTGACTTTGAATTCAATAGTATCTCGTAACGGCTAAAAGTTTTTGGCGACTTTTAAAAGGCTTCTTCGTCTTTTCATAAGAACTGTTGTTTTGATCCTTATAAAATTGTGTAGGGTGTATTTTTTTGTATTTTAAAAATTGTATGACAAGTTCTCGTGTATGTGTGTTTATCACCTCTGCGTAACTTGCATACATTTTGATTTAATCAATTTTGTATTGGGGGAAAAAAGCAATAGTTTTATACGAGAACTTACGAGTCCTCAAAAACTAAAACGCACAAAATGCCAAAAAGTTTATTCCGAACTAAATCCATCAGAATACAATTCGGTTTCTTTGTAAACAAGTCGGCCATTTTTAATATAAAAGTTTTAAGAATTTTAAACATGGCGGATCAAGACACAACGTCTCTCTGCCAAACATTTGATTTTTTTTTTTTTTTTTTTTTTTTTTTTAGTTAAAAAAAAAATTAATTGATCTGCATGATTATTTTTCTGTATTTTTATTTTTTTTGATTAGATTAAACTCACAAAAAAAAAAAAGTTTTGTAAGTTTTGGAAAGTTTTCCACTCAATAATTGAATAATATTAAGGGGTTTTCTGCATTTTTCTGTATTGTTTTTTTTTCTTAATAAAGATTATCTTGAAATTAGTTTGTTTTTATAACAATTTGGTTCAAATGCGCCAACCCAAACGGTATCGTAAATAAATAAATTTAACTGTTGAAATCTTTAAAAAAAAAAAACAAAAAAAAACAGTCAAGTAAAGGGGTAAAAATGGGGCGGAGAGGTTTAAAAAAAAAAAAAAAAAAAAAGAAAAAGAAAAAGAAAAAAAAAACGAAAGATTCCCGAGCAACGTCAGGAAAAATACAACTCGTCATAACTGTAAGTAATCGGCTATCTAATGGGGAGGGGGGGGTAAGATTGTCCTTAAAGTGGGTGATCAGTCTTTAATATGAAGCTAATAATAAACCATTCCCCCACTTTATGACCGCTTGACGCCTGACTTACGAGTAAAAGTGACGTACGTTTTTACTTATAATCCAACCAAGAGGACAAAGTGCTTGATTTATTCGAATTTGATACGTTACGAAAAAGGCCGGTCTCTAAACTTTGATCGCCTTCGTCTTTTTGTTTTCTTTTTCCAAAGCGTACATATTTGTCCATGTGAGTATTGTTGATAGTTTATTTCGGATCTTTTTTTTTTTCTTATGGCTTCTCAAAAATAAATATAAAATAAATAATAAAGTAATGAAACTTTGCGACATTTTTTTCTGTGTGTAAAGATTATTATTTTTAAATATGATGGCGGCACCTCCTTTTCTGTTTATAAAGCCCTCCCGTCGCTTAATATTTATCCTTCTAATAAATTTAAAATATAAACTTTTATATCTTAGAAAAATTAACTTACAGCTGTAACCTTTTTTAAGCGAACTTATTCTTGTTTAAATGTTAATTAAAACTTTTAAATCTGACAAAAAATAATCAGCTGGGAAGATTTTTGTTTTCTGGAAACATTTTTGAATGTGTTTTCAACTTTTAGTTTTTATTTAAGTTCATATTGTTGTGTAGAAACTTCTGTCATGCAACTTTAAGATGTATTTTATTTATTTATTTTTTGCGTTAATTAACTTAAAAATCATAGTAATTTAATATTCATCCAGACCCTAAATTAACTATATTTATTGTGTGTTGCTCGCCGGAGGCCTTATTGAAAAAAAAAATAAATAATAAATAAATATAAATAGTAATGTTTACTTATTTATTTTAATGAGATTTAAAAAATTCGTTTCAACTTTTCGTTTTATTATTTTGATTACAGTGAATATTCGATTAATAGTAAAAAAAAAAAATATTGATCGAATATTTATCGAAGTTTCTTATAGGTGACAAATGCATGCACGAGATATTGTTCCATAATTTGTTTATTTTGAGATAAATAAACTTATTTATTTTTACAGAAAGATAAAAATAAATAAATAAAAAGGTTGTAATCATTAAAAAAAAAAATTTTTTTTTTTGAAAACTTTTATTTCTTCTTGTAAGTTTCAATATGATTTAATTTAGTTTTAAATATTTACGGGTGATTTAAAATCACCAAAACTGAAACTTTTCTCCTAAAACCAATTCTTGGTGCTAGTGCAGGCAGAGAGTGATCCGCGCTATTTTTTTGAATCGTATTTCCAAGTTTAATTAAAGTTTTATGATATATTGTTTTTATTCAATTGTAAGGTTGAAGTATAGAATAATAGGTACAAAATACCCTTGCCTCCCTATGTTAAGAATGGCTTTTAAAATAACGTTATTATTTACGTCCGGCTCCTGCAATAGTACCCAATTTTTATACCCCCCCCCACAAATAGATTGTAAATACAAGTAATGATTGTTTTTTATTATTTTAATAGTTAATATATTGTTTTATCATAAAGTAATGTAGACTTTTTTTAATTGTCTACGTTTTTGAAATTCTCTTTTCATTTTCTACGATTATTCGATTAATGGTTTTAATATTGCAATTTCAACTGTCATAAAAGTGTGAAAATGTTAAGATTTTATTTAATATCCATTACAAAGATGTTTTGTGAAATTTTTTTTTTCTTGATGAAGAAAAAAAAACTTGCAAAAGGGCGATAGATTCAAATTTAAAAGAAAAAAAAAAGTCGATATTAATTTTTTATTGAAATTTAATATCAACTTTTTGGTACATCTTAAATTACAATGTAAATTTTTTTTTAAATCAAAACAATGTCCCTTTGGAAAAGAAGTTGGGACGTTGAAAAAAATGTACACAACTCTGAATTGTTTGTCGAATATTTTTCAAAGTTTGCAAAAAAAAAAAAAAAAAAAATCCAAACTTTTTTTTCTTAAATACGTTTTACATTTTTATAATATATATATTTTTTAATCTCCGTAACATACAAACACTTAAAATTTCAATTGTCAAAAAGACCCCTCTCTTCTTCACGAAAAAAAAAAAGTCCCCAAAATACTTTTGCTCATTTTTTTTTTTTTTTTTTTTAAATAACAGAAAATAAAAATTCAAATCTTGTCTAATTTTGAAATAAAATCAAAGTTTTCTTAACTTATAAAAATATCTGCCCCCCCCTCCTTTTTAAAAATAATTATTTAATTGTTTGATTTCTTTTATTTCTTCTTCTTCGTCCGAAACTCGTTGTCCATAAGAATAAAAAGCCGAAAACAATAACAATGGTTTCGTTTTTATCTTTGTGATATTTGCATTTTCTCCAACCGTTAAAACATTTCGCCTTGGCGGGCGTAAAAAAAAAAAAAAAAAAAAAAAAAACGGGGGGAAAGGAAGGACATTTCTTATTTCCTTTCTCTCCCCTCAAGACAAATGTAAAATGTCTTTCGCAGAACACATTATCCTTGTTCAATTGCACAGAAAAGTATATAGAAATTGTTTATCGATTCCATCCGAATAGTTTTTTTTTTTTTTTTTTTTTTTTTTTTAATTACATTAAAAAAACAAAATATGACGAACAGATGAACCGGTCATTGTCAACATTCCCATTTTATTGACAAAATGCGTTATTTATTTTTTCGCTTATTGACAATGATTTAGTTTCATTTTACATTGAAGTTTTGTGACATATATATTATATATGTAAAAAAAAAACTTTGTAATCATTACGATTGTTGACATAAAATTGTTTTAAATGAACTACCGCTGATGAATTAGTAAAAAACAAAAACAAAACAATTTTAACTTTACCTACCGATTTGTGAGCTATTTGCGTTAGAAATAAGCTGTAAATTAAACATCTTAAGTTCCGTAAATATCGCTATTTAGAAAAGTGGCCATCTTTGTTTACGTTACTATTTAAAACAAAGATGTCAACTTTGCTCAGGACCGATATTTACGGAACTAGTTTAAATGCTTATAACGTTTATCATTTTTGTATTTGTGTGCATTGGACCGTGCTGAAATGATTATTTAGAAACCTATTCTTAATATAGGTAGAGGTGGCTTTTTTTTTCTTTTTTTTTTTTTTTTGTAACTTATGTACTTTCAACGAAAGATTTAATAAAGAAAAGATACCGTAAAAGTAAATCTAGCTTTAAAATCTAACAATAATTTAAAAAAAAAAAAAAAGGGACTGTCCGTAATCCGTACAAATTACCCTTTTTGTGCAAACTTAGTCAGAAATATGGACTGCAAATGAATTGTTTCTAATTAGTTTTCTGACAATGTTTCGTTTAAAATAATTTGTTGGTAAAAATAGTAATGATTACTAAAAATGTAACATAAAAATTCGATATTGAAATTTTATTTTAAGGATTTAAAAAATGACATTTTTAAAATGATTTTTTTAAATTGTAAAGGATGATTTCTTTCATTGATTATTTTTACCTTTTATTTTAAAATTATGATTGTATGAACTGTAACCGGAATCACGGGTTGAATAAAATAACCCGAAAATAAATCCCATCCATTCACTGAAGAAGGTCCCCAAATGCCGGAGGACTTTGCACTCTAAAAGCTTCTTTCCTCGAACAGCTAGCATTTTGAATTTCCTCCCTGCTCCATGTTTCTCTAACTGTACCAACATACAGAAATTTAAATGTAATGTGAATAAACATTTCGCTGCACAACTTCCCACTTAGGATGCACTCTATAAATCTGGCTCTAAAGTAGCCCCTGACGTGGCAACATGCTTTGTTTGAGGTGGATAAAAGCAGAAAAAAAAAAAAAAAAAAATGAAAAATTCAGTATATATATTTAGTTGTTCACGTGTACACGAAATGGGCCGTCAGGTGTTTGGATTTTTTTGAAAGGCAAATGAAGAAATAGTCATTGGAATCTAGCGTTTTATTGTAACTGAAAAAAGAGCTAAAAAGTCGTGAGTTGTACAATTAAAACGAGTGACCTTTTGTGTTCCAGAATTTATTTTTCGACGTAGTCTGCCAGGAATTCAATCATGCATCTCTGCTTGATGCACGTTCATGGCAGGAGTTGCTTTCTTAGTTTCACACCATCAATATCTGCAACAGAGAAACTAAACTTTAAGATCATGAATGCATAAGTTCAGTCATCATAACAATACAATTTTGCAATCCCCTTTGATCCATCTGGGAAGAATAAAAAAAAATAAGAGGCGTTACGTTTGGAACACCGTGTGTGTATGTGTGTGTGTGTGTGATGGACTTCTCTGTCGATTTCGACGCGTGAGCTTCCACAACAACTAAATTGCTCAGAAATTCACACAGATGATTTGTTTTTAGTGGTGAAGGCTTTGTGTGGAACCAACCACACTTTTTCGTATCACTGCTAACCTTTGTCGGTGCAGATGATTGCCACATGACAGAGTATACAGTAGACCGCAGGTTTTTACACCAGTTTCCTTCTAGATGCCTGTCTTGACAAAGACTGTGGGTGCATCTCTCCAGTGCATTAATGTGCCCCCAGATACCAACTCTAGCTTTCCCAAATGGTCACCCATCTGGTACTGGCCAGGCTCAATGTTGCTTAACTTTGATCTAGTGAGAACTGGTGTGTCAACGTAATTGTGCCGAATATATATATATATATATATATATATATATATATATATATATATATATATATATTACTAAAATTATTTTTAATACCTATAGACACTAGTATTTCGGCCAGTCGAGATTCGAACCTGGCCACAAAGCCATTAGCAAGGAACAAACCACACGGCCAACGTTAACCTCGAGAAATACAGTTGAAATTAACATTAATAAATGTCAAGACGGTGAGAGTAATCTTTTGACTGATCTGTGCATGTGAGCTTAAGTGTCCAACTTTCATTTCAACTTAGAGTGCTCAACAATAAGAACAGAGTTCTTAAAGGGGCTGACATAATTATTACTATGATTATTAATACTTACAGACACTAGTGTTTCATCCTTTCGGGAATCATCAACGTAGGGAGTTACGATGCTCGTGTGCCCTAACACCTATAATACAAAAATAATAGCTTGATGTATGTGCTTGTTTTTCCTGTAGAACTTAATTTTGAAAAAAATGTTTTGAATCGCCGATTATATAGATAAGAAATTCAGTATAAATGTATTCCTTGTCGAAAAACAAATTGTCATTTCTAATTTACAGAGTTTATATTGGATTCCTTGCTCTCCAAATTGTAGAGCCATAGTAATCTTGGGAAGCAAGTAAAGACTGTAGTTTCCTGTTGCTTTCCATCTTAATTCGAGGGTGCATCTTCCCCAGTGAATTAAACCATTACCACCACAACCGATGGCCTGTGGTTTAACGCACCCCCAGATAACAACCTGGAAATTTCTATGACTTGGCGCAGTATATACAGCGCCCAACCTTCCCAAGTGGTCACCCACCTGGAATTGGTCAGGTTCATCGTTGCTTAACTTCGGTGATTTGGCAAGAACCTGTGTGTCAACGTGATTGTGCCGTATTCATCAACATATGTACATTAAATATATACTAGCATGGGTGCCCGGCGTTGCCCGGGTGTTTGGAGGTGTATGTTGAGCAAAAAAAAAAAAAAAAGAAAAAGTGTTAGTAGGAAGGCAGTCTCGAACCTGTACTGCGAAGGAGGAAAAGAATGAGGAAAAAAAAAACGTGACGTCTTTGCTGTTATGACCACCGAAAGTGACGTAGGTTTAAATTAAGGCTAGACAATCAAAAAGAGAGGATGACTTTCGACAATATCGGCAAAAAAAGCGACCCCGCCTTGTAGAAAAGTGCCCAGTTGAAGGTGAAGAAATGAATGTTTTTAGCCAATTTTTTGATATTTGTCGTCTGAAAGGTCGAGCTTAAAAACGATACTGATCTTGTGAAAATCCGTCGCCTGTGTCAAAGGTTTTAGGAAGACATGCAAACATACATACATACAGTTATATATTGGTAGCTCAAATTTTCGACCCAAACCGATTAAAAAGCTTGCCCTATCTCTGAATACCCTTTATGTAAAATTTCAAATGTGTAGACCAGAAATAGTCTGAATAATTTGGTAGACTGCAGAGGTCAATTTTTTTAACTTTGACCCCTATTATGACCTCTTAACATTTATTGTTTTGGGCTCAAATTAAGTTATTAAGTTAGATCCACGTCCAAGGAACCTATATCTAAAATTTCAAGTGTTTGTATCCAAAATTGTCGGAGGAGTTTGGTAGAGTTCTCAAAGGTCAAATCGTTGAATTGTGACCCCCTTAAGTCAAATTTCTGGCCGAAAACCGATTACAACGATTTTCCCAAATCTCAGTACCTTTTAGACTGAAAATTGACAGAGATATTGTGTAGGGAAATGTACACACAGACACTTTCGCTTCTCGAATCTTGAGCTTTTTCCTCTGGTTAGGATTGCCATTAATACTTGCTTTAAGTTATTTAATTTGTAAACTTGAAAAAAGTTTTGGAATATATATATATATATATATATATATATATATATATATATATATATATGTGTGTGTGTGTATCAAGTGAATTTGTTACATTTGGTATTTTTAGCTATGTGAACTGAGTTTTCAGTATTTCTGTGAAACCTAAGGTATCGATGGAAGATATAACTAATGTATAATTTCAATTGAAAATGTATTCCATCATTCGACCCGATTTTATTCTACCAGTTGTTAAAAAATGGCTCCAAGTATTACATTGAAATGCTATTAAACAAAATGGTCATATTCTTTGTAATCATTTATTATAATGGATTAAATCATATTGAGACAAATCTCATATCACAAAAGTTATCCCATTTTAGTAAATAGATGAGTACGATAGACTGGCATGAAATGGCGGGCACTTTTTTTTTTTTTTTTGTGGCGTTTTCTTTGACACTTGATTTGTACTTTTGTAAGAACTGCGTGCATGAAGGGGAAAATATGTTCATGATAGCAAATGAGTTCTACACATTCTGTCAAATAAATATAATGCATGCTAATATTTCCTATAGCACCAAGTGTACCATGTTTTATGGAGTATCTGGATATGTAGTATATGGAGTATCTTTAAAAAAAAAAAACTGATATGAAAGAGGATACCTATATTTATATTTTCAACATCACCAAAAAAAAAAAGCAATGCACCGAAGAAAAATCTTAATACTCTTTAGAATATTAAGATTTTTTTTTTGTGCTTCTGTAGGATTGTTGGGTTTGAAATAAATGCATTTCAGGTTATTAAAAAAAAAAAGTTACGTACTTACTTGTCATGTCGAAATTTGTATAAGTTCAAAAAGTTATGAAAAATGATTTAGTAGATATACTAGATCTAGTTTTTATTTAAAAAAAAAAAAGAAAAAAATCATCCACAATAACGGTCCAATTTTTTTTTTTTTTTTTTTTTTTAAATGGCTGATTTTAATTGAAAGTAAGCAAAACAGGGGAGTCAGTTTGTCATACGAATTGATCGCAAAGAACTGTTAAAACTTACGATAAGTTCATAAATTTTATTTTTACTTGTAGTTGTTTTTCTATTGGATCATTTTTCGTAATTTGGAGAATTTATACTAATTTCGACAAGGCAGGTAAGTACGTAATTTTTTTTTTTAATGTGAAATTCAGTTGTTTGAAATCCCACTATTCAGCGAAAGCATTTTTTTTTTTTCATCAACATGTCATTAGCAGCCCTGCTGTTTTGACAGCATCGGCGACCATGGCTCTCCAAATTCTAGAGGCATGGTAATCTCGGGAAGACAAAGACGGTAGTTTCCTGTTGCTTTCCGTCTTGATTTGGGGATGCATCTCTCCCAGTGAGTTAAACCACCACCACCACCACCGATAGCCGTGGTTCAACCATGGCTACCAAAGTATACCAACCTGGAAATTTCTATGACTCGACGCAGTACATACAGTGACAGCGCCTAGCCTTCCCAAGTGGTCACCCATCTGGTGCTGGCCAGGCTCATGTTGCTTAACTTCTGTGATCTGGCAAGAACCAGTGTGTCAACGCGATCGTGCCGTATTCATCAACACATGTACATTAAATATAATGTCTTTATTATTGCATACATTTTTTTTTTTATAATAAAAGTTCTGTTAAAGATCGGCACCAGTTGGTACACAAGCGAGACAAACATCCTCGTCACAGAGGTAAGATATCAACCAACTTGTATCATAACGTCACGAATGTGAAATTGAAATAATGAAATAAAATGAACTGATACAATGTTTACATAAAATCCGCAATTTCAAAAACAAATTGTTGGACTGCTATTATTATTATTATTAATAATATAAAAACTTGATATTTAGATTTTAGCCGGGAGGAAATCGGTGCAAAAGTGTGAAAATTAAAAAAAAAAAAAAAAAAAAAAAAAAAAAAAATTGCCAGCCAGCTGAAGTTCAAACAACGGCATTACGAATATGCATGCATAACGTAATAGCTATTGGTTCATGTTTTAATTTTTAGTCTTGCAGCAAACATGTTTTCATAGGTCAGACATTAACGTGAGAGGAAGAAATAAATCGTAAGCTAAACGTTTTGATTTCGATTGTCGGTGGTGACGCATGAGTCTTTTTTTCTTTAAATCATTACTACATATTGGGTCCAATGTAATATAATAATAGGAAATTTGCATTAATCAAAATATATTTAAGCGTATTTTACGATTGGGCAATGCCGGGCGGCCTGCTAGTGAATATATAAAAATGCAAGGTGGCCTACTCCACCCCGGTTACTTAATTCTGCTCACAAAGAAATTTAAAAATGGCTTTGTAATTTTATACCGATATGATTTTCTAAACTTCAAAAACATTATACACACATTAAAGTTCTCAAATGGTATAAAAAGAAAACTGCAAAAAGTGTTAATAGTTAAAAAAAAAAAAAAAAAAAAAAAAAAAAAAAAAAAGGCATACGTTTCCCCCTTTATCAAAGTACAGAGCAGAAAGAAATGATAGTTTTGATGGCCATATCATAAAGATAATGATTAATGCAATTTATACCAGCAGCATCAAACTCGGGCGGCGGGGGGTGGGGATGAAGTTGGAAGAAAAATATAATCAATCAGGGCTTTACATTGCGAGTAAAACAGTCGAATTTGCGAGTGATTTTTTTTTTTTTTTTTTTTTTTTTTTTCAAAGTGGCGACTAGAAATAATGAAATGCTTACCGTTTGGCAATTGTATTTCTTTCACTGACACTTCCAAAGCTCACTACTGAGTGAAAAATCTTTTCAACTTTTTTAAAAATAAAACGAAGAAAGTTAAATTATTTAAACAATAAAAATTTAATAGAACAATATATTCATTTTTTTTAAATAGCCTTCGTTAAAAAAAAAAAAAATCTGGAGAAATGTTTATACTTTCAAGTATCAACATAAAATTTGTATGTTTAGAATTACAATTATTAAAACACACATACACACAAAAATCTTTATGGTGTACACACTCGTCACAGAACGAAGATGTCATATTCTAAAAATCATGTGGATTTGGCTAGTAACTTTTCTATTTGACTAGTAAACGAAAATATTTAGTTGTCAAAAGTCAACTAAAGATAAATTTGTCCGCAGAGCCCTGCAATGATGACCCATTTCACTCTGGGGTACCAGTCTGTGCTGTATGTAAAATCCGGTCAGAGGGTTGAGCCATGGCCATCTTTTGTGATCTGTGCCGACCAGACAGACATTGGTCGCTGATGACAAATTGATTAAAAATTTGTTTACGTTTTATTTAATTTATTTCACCAAACTAAGTTTTCAATTAAATTTAAACCGAAATTGTTTTGAAAATTATTCTACTGGCATTGATAGCTAAAGATAAAATTTTGATAATATTTAAAGATCACGGTCAGAGAAGAACGCAAGAAAAATTCTATATAGGTATAAAATTATTTTTATGCTTTCGTTAAATACTAGTGGGGGGGGGGTACCCGGCGTTGCCTGGGTGGTTGGAGGTGTGGTTTTGGGTAAATCAAAACAAAAGAATAAAAAATCGTTGCCCGGGTGTTTGTTTAAAAAAAAAAAAAAAATTTTGGTAGATAAGTAGGAAGAATCGAAGCCTTGAGGCGCAGTTGGAAAATAAATGAAGTGTGAAAAACAAAAACAAAAAAAAAAAAAACGAAACGTGCGACGTTAACCGTTCGCCGAATAAGAAATAGTAACGGAAAGATGTTTGAATTCATAGGTGCCCGCAATAAAGTTAACTCCATTACTTCTGTTTAACCTCATTAATGAGGTCAAATAGAAGTAATGAAGTTAACATTTACTGCGGAGGGGGGGGGGTTGTTTACTCAACTTTGGCTGGTTTTGTTCCCCCAAGATGTTGGGGGGGGGGACCACCTCCCCATAAAAAGGGAATTGTCCAAATTGAATAGCAATTGTCTGATATAAGGAAAAACTCCACATTGATCAAATCTGATTGACCGGCAGAATTAGTGTCGCTTTTATTATACGAAAAAGCCTAATCCACATGCGCCGAGCGAAAAATGAATATTTATTTTTCAAAGTCGAGCAAAACTCATAGATATTATGATTTAGACGTGATATTAAGTTTTAAGTTGTGAGCCGACCGATCGCTTCTCGGAAAAAAAAGCCTTTTACAGACATACACAAAAAGCGAACACACATACATACATTTTCGCTTTTATATTTATAGATTACCAAATGATAAGTCGTTTTCATTACAGATCCATTTAGTACTAACAGGTAGGCCATATTTTGACAGGAATTGAATGAAGATCAACGTATGTTTCACACTTTCTGAACTTTTATTGTCATCGAAATCAGTGAAATCACCTATTTTTCAATCAAATCAGTTGATTGCCTGCTCTGGTCGGGGACTCACCATTGTGCACCGGGGGGGGGGGCGACTTCACATGCCTCCCTGTATTGACTTAGTTTACAATACATTGTAATTTTCACTGTAGAAAATCTGCTGTTGATTTTACCAAATTTTTATATAATGGCTTGAATTTAAGTTTAAAATGAAAAGTCGAGTATCCTGGTTCAATTATACTCTAAACGGAAACATTCGTTTTTAACGTGCCCCTGTCTTATCAAAGAGCCTACTGTTGATTCTAAACGCCGGACCCTTCTGCTTGTAAAGTAATAAAGCTTCTTAAGTGCACTTGTGATGTTTTGGTCAAGATTTGGACTGTTCTTTCTTTAATCAGATTATTCGATTATCAATTTTCGATACTTATCGGAGACATTCCGATGCAAAACCTATCTAAGAATACTTCTAGGCGCATGAAGAACATTTGTGTGAAATAAATAAATAAACAGCCCAGTCGTTTCGGAGTCCATATGAATCTCTCTCTCTCTCTCTCTCTCCCTCTCTCTCTCTCTCTCTCACACAATTTCGCTAAATAGGGTGTGCGGGTTAATACGAAAAATAAGACATTAAAAATGTTTCTTATCTCCAACATTATTACATGAGGAGTCATTTCGTGTAAAAAGTTTATTTTATCCATCGAAATTCGATAACTGCTCAGTTAAAGTGTGTAAACATTAAATGAATAAAAACAAATATGGTTGTACAGTTGCCATTTTGTTGACTTGCGATCAAAAACTAAGATTGAGTCCGACGGGACTTCGGGTTTAGTTCGTCTCTTTATGAATTTATGTGGAGAGAACGAGTGACACACAAATTCGACGAAATCCTTTGCTGCATCCACGCGCATTTATTCTAGCTAATTTATTTTTCATTTTAAATTAAAACTAAATTTTACTTAAATAAAAGTTGCTTAAAAGTTTCTTAATTCTAAAGTATATAGAAAAAAAGAATAAAAAAATTGTTTAGAAGTTTAACTTTATTTTTCATGTTTTTTTTCATTGATTTATTCTACACAAGTAAAAATAAATAAATAAATAAACATTGTTCTAATTGTCATGAAATGCAGATTCGCCGAAGTCCCGTCGATTCGTTCCGTTTGACTCCATCTTAGTTTTTGATCGAAAAAGCAAGGCTGTTTTTTAGTCAACAAAATGGCAACTGTACAGCCATATTGATTTTTTTTTTATTCATTTAATATTTACACAGTTTAACCGTGCATTTCTCGAGTTTCGATGGGTGAAATAAACTTTTTACACAAAATGACTCGTGTAATAATGTTTTAACATTTTTAATGCCTTATTTTTCTCATATCACCGGCAAAAACCCCATTTAGTGACATTACCAAACGCTTTATGTATAAGCAGATATTATGCATGTAAAATTGAGAAAAACGTAAAATGTGTCAAAATTATGTGAATAAGCTAAATTAAGCAAAATGGCCAACGAATTTAATCTGGTGTCGTGTTTATTTGAAAACGAAACTCGCAAAATTATTCCTTATTTAATAACATCTATTAATAATACACAATATTAAAAAAAAAACACATTAATCTCGCGTTCTCCCGATCGTTACTTTTAAACATTACCTTCAAATAAAAACAAGAGAAGCATGCATGGTTCCCCGTGAGTGCACAGTGAACGAGGCATAAAAAAAAATAAATTTAGCATTTGTCCCCCACCCCCATTTAACCAATAAGTCTCCAGGAGACGTCAAATCCTGGTGAAAATGAATAAACGGTGCAGTTTTAGGCCTTAACATATGTAAATTTGAGTTCTGCGCCATGAAAAAAAAAAAAAAAAAATGACTCCAAACCCAAAAAGTTCCCAAGGCCGTAACATATTTAAATTTGAATTTAGCACCATGCAAAACTGGTAAATACACATGCACAGAAAATTTTGGACAAATATGCTAAAATACTGCCAAGAATGGAGTGTTTTTATTAGTCCTAAAAGAGCCCCTAAGGCACACCCAAGAGTTATTGCGAAGTATAGACAAACAAAATTATATAGAAATCAGTTACAACTTTTCAGAAAGTTTTATAAAAATCCAAGTCATCATTTTTTTTTTTTTTTTATTAAGCACAAAAGTGTAAATTTTAGACATTTTAACCCGAAAAGCATCCCCAGGGTGGGCAAACGAAGTTTTCCCGGAAAAATCCGTTTTGTTACATTTTTACTCATATCATGTTTAATGTTTGTGCAAAATTAAAAAAATTTCAAGACGTAGTTATTGAAAAAAGTACAAATGGACAAGGGTGAATTTACAGGTCCACCTTCCTTTTGTCGGGACAAATATATATATATATATATATATATATATATATATATATATATATATATATATATATATTTTTAAGTTTCGGTTCAAATCTAGTTCCGCATGTTTTTGTTTACTTCCGTTTTCTGCTGACTGTTCTACTTCATGATGAACACCCTGGAAAAGTCCCTTCTGATTAATGTTCACCAGTTTTAACATTTTTCTGTTATTGTGAGGGGGGGGGGCGGTCAAGTTTGTTTGCTTATTTTAAAATTGGTAAACATTAATCAGAAGGGACTTTTCCAGGGCATTCATCGCGAAGCACAACGATCAGCCGAGAAAGAATGTAAACACAAACCAAGACATAACATGTCTTGGTTTATAACTTGATTTGAACCAAATTTTCATTAATATTGTAACGATTTTGTAAAAGTGTTTTTACTAAGATGTTCATGAATAAAATCTCCCTTAAACAAACATGAAAATCAATGTAGGGACTGCCAAAAACAATGTGAAAAAAGAAAGCATGATTCCATGACGTCAGACTTGTGTTAACTATACGAACTATAGAAAAGCAGAACTTTTGATTTTTTTTAAAAAGTCTTTATCTTCTTCAAACTGCAATTAATAATCTTTGTTATAATTATGTTAGGATTTAAGATTTACACAGTTTAATGATTAATAATATTATAAACATTTGTATATTAAATATGAAATACGATTTTACTGAATGTTCATTTGGTTAACTACGGCTTCCATATTTTGTTTGGTAAAAAGACACAAACAAAATATGAGGTGAGGGGGGTACAAAATGCTTAATATTTGTGCAATAATATTTTCAAATCGGTTTTAATCTGGAGATAAAGTTGACAAGAGCCATGTTTACATTAAAACTTAATATTTAAAAAAAAATTTAAACACAATTAAAAAATATGTTGTAAGGGAACATTTTGAAATAATGGAATTTTAATCGTTTTAATCTTTTAAAAATTAATGTTTACGAAGTTTCTTTTTCTTGGCAATTCAACTGATTATAGTATATATTAATTCGAAAAAACGCTATTTAAAAAAAACAGAACATTAAATTTATATCTTTTTAATTGCAACTTCAAGGTAAATTTTTGTTCAATGTGTATTGGAATTAAAAAAAATAAATGTTTTATTTATTCGAACTCTTATATTTCATAATAAATAGAAAGTTCGATAGGTTTAAACATATTTTGTTCAAATTTCGAAAAAATAGATATAGTGTGTGTGTGGGGGGGGGCACGTACTAAAAAAAAAAAAAACAAACATTTCTCCCTCGTATATTTTACGGAAACTTCATTTTATATGTAATTTCATTCTAAAATGGCTAAGTATCGAAAATTTCATGAAAATCTGACCATTAGTTGATTTTTTGCTAGATTTATTAAACACGGGTATGTTTTCACGTTCGGAATGTCTACTACATGGGAACGTTATTTTAAAGTGCCAATTATGTAAACACGATTTTCGTCTCGCAATTTTATTTTTTTCGTATGATGAAATTTTTTTTTTTAATTATTTCTAGTTTATTTTGCCCTTCTTTTAAATGGTACAAAAGTTATATTGATAATATTAATTTATAATAAAGTTACATCGTTTTACATATAGAGGGGTAATTCTTCTGCGGTGACTTTTGGAGGTGCCTAAAAATCAAATTCTAAGCCTTCCTTCTGTGTTGGTATTTTACTTGGCAAAGATTTTTATGGCGTTTTATTAATCCCTATTAATATCTGACCTTTAACTTTTGTCTTGCTTTTTATCATTATCCGCTTGATTGAAGATAATCTCCGTTTTTTTTTTTGTTTTTTTTTTTAAGTCTAGTTTTACTAATCCATTTCTTCCGTATTGATAAATAATTGTAATATACACGTTAACACCTGTATTGCATTTTATTTTGACCATTTATCTTAATAATTTTTCAGTTTTCTTTACGTTATTTTTTTAATTAATCTATTATTTATTGGAATTAAAAGTGAAATAGTGTAAAATGAGAAATTTTAACAATCTTGTTAAAAAAAAAAAAAAAAATTAAATCCAGCACAATGCTTTTCGGTGGTTTTGTTTTACAATCCAGAGATTCAAAATAGTAAAAGAAATTCAAATATGTAAATAAATAAACAAGGACCAGTTATTTTTTTACCTATGTGGAAAAGTTTTTAGTGGTTTTACTCAATTTAAAACGTTTATTCTGTTTGAAAAACATAGTATCGAGCATTACGTGAGAAAAAAAAAATGGCCGCGAATTGACACCTAAATATTTAAAGCCTTAAAAATAAAACAATTAAAAACTCACCTAATATGTCACGTTAACTTCTGAGAGTATTTTGTATAATTCTTTTATTTTTAAGTCATTTACAAAAAATCAAATATTTAAGTGTCAATTCGCGGCCGCTTTTCTTGTTCTCGCGTAACGCGCGACATTTTTCGAACTGAATAAACGTTTTAAAGTGAATAAAACCACTAACAACTTTTCCGGATAGGCAGAAGAGTAATTTTTGATAACAATTGTTAAATATTTGAATTTTTTTTTAAACACTTTTTCGAATCTCTGAATTGTAAAAGAAACACTTTTCGGTTTATTCGTAAATAAGTCGGACTTAATCACTTGTTGATACTTGAAAAAAAAATTATGACTTCGCGATTCTACAAAATGTGTAAAAGACATGGAAGCATTTATACTGTAATTTTCTGACTTTAAACTTCTCAGCAACTCCTCGTGTATTAAGATTGACAGTTTTGGAAGCTATTTTACAGCACTCCTTTGACAAATAAACTAATTGCTTACCGTAATAAAATTCAATTTAATCATTAAATAATACGATAATTTAACTTTCACTATCGTATTTTTAAAAAACAAATTGGTAAAAGAAAGCTTTCTATTTCTGTTGAGCGTGCAGAAATAAACTTAGTGTGTTGCGCTTATTTTGATAGGTTCCGTTATTTATTTTTTTTTTTTTACGATAATATTTATATTTATCTTTGTAATTATATATACTTGTGCGTGTCCGTGTAATTTGTTGAATTTAATTTTAATAAGATAGAAAATTTCGCCCCCCCCCGCCATAATAATAATAATAATAAAACTCACTTTTCCCCCATTTCCAAATGTCTTTTATTGTAGTCTGTCACTTATATCCGAAACTATTTATTGCCTAACAATTGGTTAATATGGAACTCCCTAAAAGAAGTTCGATAAAACTTGACGTTTTTGAAAGGCAAGAAAAAAAAAAAGTGATATTTTTCTTTGTATTCCAAATTCAACGCGTATCGCTTAGATCTTTTGAAGAGGAAGCCAACTGTGCTAGAACATGGTTCTTCGAGAGATGTCATAATTATTTTGTTTCTGACAAGTAACGTAATACGACCGACGTCGGTCGTGGTTTTAATCAGGCGAGTTAGGGGAAGGAGCAGCATTTGTTAACAATGGTCAGCAACTGAATAGTCTGCCCCTTTTTGAAAATATGACGTAGTCTTCGCGGGAAAGACACTCCAAAACCATCATTTTGAAGAAACTTGTCCTTTATGACACGCGGGACTTCGCATTTATTACCTTGTTATGGCAAAGTTTCTTCTCATCTTAGAAGAACCAGGGCATTCCCTAACTCAATTGAGTAATTGACCTTGTTGAGTACTGTCTTAGTTTTCGTAAGGATATTCTCTTGGGGCATTAGGGGCGAGTAGTTGGTCTTTCCAATCCAACACTTAAGGAGTAACAAAGATCTTCGTTCAGAACTTTCATCATAGTCACCATTCCGAAACCCAACTCTTTCGTCAAGATCTGTCTTGCCACGTCCCCCCCCTTCTCTCTCCTTCATTTTCTCAAATTACATTGTACGGACAAATCAGAGCGTCTATGATGATCCTTCCTGCTAGTCACTGTTTCCACGTCTCTTTCAGTTCTCTCTCGCATCTCAAAGTAGCATTGAGCCGCAGCTAAGATTTTCGAACGTTTGAATCTGGCGCGAAATATAATTCAGGCCACCACGACCCTTTTCAATATTTCGGTGCTTTACAGTCGTCCATAATCTCCAGCTCCTTAATCCACATAATCTGCTATCCGTTGCACTTTACCGCTATTAAATGGTTTTGAAATATGTATAAAAAGTTATGAAATTTGCCTCCAACACTAAAATCTTAGCTCGATTGATAGCCATCGTACAACACGATGAAAGTGGTGGCAGGTTATCGTTTGTTCAGCCAATATGTTGATGCTTTTGTTGCAGGCGTAAAAGTGGGCCCAAATTGCGGGAATAGCGTCAAAAAGCAGCGTGCATGATCACATTGGATCTGTGTGAAACATACCTTCCGGTACATGTTTATGCTCAATGTCGCCATATCAAATTAATAATCATGGGGAAGTGGTACTGTTTAACAGTTTGACTTCAACGTGGCACCTTTTAGAACACATCGGAGCTAATTTGCAACGACCCTGAATGTTTAAAGATAGAATTTCTGTGCTGGGGTTACATGTCTGGAGAAAAAACGGCAAACTCCAATGAATAGACAGTTTCAGAAAAGAAAATCTATTTTGCGGTTTTACTTGTATATATGAGGAAATCACGCCGATTTATTTTCTTTTTGAAGTCGAAACCGTTCGGGATAATACCAACGGACATATACAAGGAGACCTAGTGGGAACGTTGTTTCAAATTTTATCAACATGTGTACTAATTCGAGGAAAGATTGTATAAATATTTCATGATTATTTTTATTTATTTGCTAGAATAAGAAACAATGAATATCAAATGTTTGTTGACATTTTCGCTTGGAATATTTTCAAAAGGAAAAGTTTGAGAATCAACTTAGCTTTTTTTTGGTCAAGCCCTATGCAAATATGATGCAAGTCCAGAATTCAACCGAATTATAAAAAAATACAAAAATCTTTGCATGTATCCACCACGGAACGAAAATTTCATAGGACCCAAAATCACATAAATTGATCAAGTATTTTTTTTTTTTTTTTTTTGTAACTAAGATCAAATTTTATAAAGTAAGAACGATGTATCTTGATTCGCCATATTTAATTTACAACTTTATTCGAACTACAGAGATTTAAAATCAGTCTTGTAATGGCTATGATTAATTGATAAAGATGATTTTCTATAGAAAAAAATACTTTATCAATTCATATGATTTTTGGAATGACATTTTTGCTCCTGTGATTGGTACGCATACCATAAAGATTTTTTGTATTTTATTAGGTTGAATTTTGGATAAGAATAGCAGATATACTTCAAAATAGATCAAGGAAGTTTGAACATTAACGAATTTCAAGTGTATTTTAATCTTGCAATATTTATGCCTACCGTAAGTGAATTGAATAATTTCGTTTTAAACAGCAAAATTTAAATAAACTTGAAAGGGGAGAAAAAATTGCATCTCAAAGTCGAGGATCCGTTGTTGTATTTATATTCTAAACAGGAGCTTCTTGCTAATCTTATCCAGAATTCAGTCCTCCTATTTAAACTAATAGGAATTTAATACATAAACACATACACGAAGTGGCTACCTAAATTTAATTTTAATACAAAAAAAAAAAAAAAATTTTAATCGTTAGGGTTTGTGTTCCTTGATAGAGGTGCTGGTTGAGTTTGAATAAAATAAATATGTATTATATACGTTTTGAAGCCAAAACAACGCATTATTAAAAAATAAACAGATATTTTTGTTTGAAATTTAAATTTAAATTTTCAATATAAATTTCAAACAAAATAGATCTATTTATTTTTTAATAATGCGTTGTTTTGGCTTCAATTCAAAGATTTAAACCATTGTGTATGTAGTGACGTCAGCGCTCACCCCAACTAAAATCTGACTATTCAAAATAATTAACCTTATACTGTAGCTACTATGGTTTTAACGTGTTTTACATTCTACTAGAATAATAATAATTAGTAATTGACTGATTTTTGGAAAATTTAAACTTCTATTAAAAATTATTGAAAAAAAAAAAAAAAAAAAAAATGGAATATTCTGCTTATCATATAAAATTTAGGATTTTATCTTTCTGGGAAAATCAAAATTTGTTCAGAAATATTAGATTTTAATTAGTTAAAAAACAAAAAACAAACATTAGCTTGATTTTTCTGTTTTGGCCATGTCTACATTCTAGCGTATGTTGAACGACTTTTAGAAATTGACTTAAACTAACCTATCTCTGCCTAGAAATTTTAGGTGCAAGTGCAGAGTTCAACATAAAAAAAAAACGCAGAAAAATGTTTATAATGTGCGTACGAAAATGCCATATTCCAAAAATTACGTAAATTTTATTTTTAGTATATTCATTTATAATTTTTAGCAATTTTAATAGAAACCCAATCGTGATTGTAATCTCTTAATAAAAAAATTAAAAAAATGCTCGATCGATTTACGTAATTTTAAGAATATGACATTTTCGTTCCGTGACGAGTACGTACACCATAAAGATTTTTCGGTAAATTTTTACTTTAATTCAACACTCGCCTTTTAAAATGACGGTATTTATAGGGTCTGCTAAAAACTAAGTTCACATTTAAATTTGGAGCAGGTAAGTAGTTTTCTGGGTAGTACAACATTTTTACAATGTATTACTTAATAAATGTCAGTGGCCGTCGCCATTCTTAACATGGGGAAGAGATGTTTTATAACACTCATGCGCATTAGTACTTGTTCAGTTGGGGGAAAAATGGCCACCAGTGAAAATGTAAGTGGTTACATTGGATAATGAAAGTCCAGAAAAAATACATGTCTATCGTAAATTTAAATGTGATATTCGTTTTCAGCATACCCGAAACCCCTTTAAAATTGTCAATTTAACAATGAATGTTGAGTTGCAGTTATAATAAAAAAAGTAAAACTTGCGAAGAACGCGGTTTTACGGTTGTTGTAAAAATGGAACGTAAATTTAAATTTCGTTCCGTTTTAAATTCTGTACATTTTTACATTACGTCACCGTTCACATTCGACATGTCAACTTGTACAGGTTTTCGGGTATGCTGATAAGTTGGGTGGTGTCTATTCCGAAAGCCGTTCTTAACATGGGGAGGTTGGGGGGTCTATTCGTTGTAAGCATACCTGAAACCCCATTGAAGTCGACATTTCCAATGTGAACTGCGTGAGTTCTGCAAGTTGTAAAAAAAAAAAAAAATAAATAAATAAAAATTACAACGGAACGAAATTTAAATTTCCGTTCAAATTTTCTAACAATCGTAAAACGGCACGTTTTCCGACAGTTTTACAAAAAAAAAAAAAAATATTCTTTCAGTGTGATCAAACCAACGAAGTCTCCTGTTCTGCACGCAAATATAATTGATAGTATGAAATAACGCCATTTTAAGTAAATTAATTTATTTTAATATAATCAATTATACTATTATATATGAAAAAAATATCTTAATTTTTTTTTTTTTTTTTTTTAATTTTTGTCTTTTAAAATGTAAAAGCAAGGCGACCTACGTAAATATAATAGATTATATCGGTCGTGATTATAAGAAAAGATCAGTTTGAATTATATTTTCTTTGGGCAAATTCATTTCCATTATTTGTCATACAACCATTTTGTGGGCGAGTTACATTTTTCACCTTCCTACCTGCTCTTTTTCACAAAACAAACGTTGCAAGTCTATCTCTGGTCTATCGTTACTGTTATGGTGCTCGACTGAGCTTCAATCTATGCCCCCTATCCTCCGTGTAAAACGTTCGCAACAAAAATTTGTCTAGCTACAACAACCGCCAACAATTTCTCTCGCTCTTTCTCGCCAACAATTTCTCTCGCTCTTTCTCGCCAACAATTTCTCTCGCTCTTTCTCGCCAACAATTTCTCTCGCTCTTTCTCGCCAACAATTTCTCTCGCTCTTTCTCGCCAACAATTTCTCTCGCTCTTTCTCGCCAACAATTTCTCTCGCTCTTTCTCGCCAACAATTTCTCTCGCTCTTTCAACCTGGGCCGAAAACTAAACTAAAATTCCATGAGCAGAATTTCTTTCCTAGAACTGCCAGTCTGGAACAAAATACCGTTGGGCTGCTTCTCTGCTGACTATAGCATGGTTGTTCTCAAGTCTAATGTAAATAAAGTTCTTGTTGAGCCGTTCTCTTAAATAATTAAGCCCCACCCAAGTTCCACTATTACCGATCGTGTTGTCTTACCGTCTATCTGACACTTAATCCTTATACTGGAGTGACTTTCGAGCCTTGATAAGCGCTGAACCCCCACCCCCAAGTGGTTTTAAAAGCCCTTCGATTTTTTTCATGCCCCCCCCCTTTTATTTTAATTTCTTGTAAATCCGGTCCTGATAGCAGTGTCAGAAATTTCGTGAAAATAGCGAATAATTCCACTCCATCTTTCCAAGCTTATAACTCCTCGAATAATGCAATTCAAGCCCTAATTTTTTTTTTTTTCAATTAAAGGAGCAAAGACCAAGATTTCATTAAAAAAAAAAAACAAAAAAAGTGTTTTTTTTAAAAAAGGTTTTAAACTTCGGACTTTACATGTAAAATTCTAAAAGAACACTGTTTTTTTTTTTTTGTTTTAAATTTGAATATATTATGTATTGACCTTTTCTCTTCAATTTGTGAGTAAATAATTATGTACTTATCGGGGTCTAAATTAATTATTATTAGACATTTACAAAATGGGAGGCGTGAATTATTCGACCCCCTGTCTTTCCAAGCTTATAACTCCTCGAAAAATGTAATTCAAGCCCTAATTTTTTTTTCAATTAAAGGAGCAAGGACCAAGGTTCCATTAAAAAAAGAAAAAACAAATAACGTGGTTTAAAAAAAAGGTTTTAAACTTCAAACTTTACAGGTAAAATTCTAAAAGAACACTGTTTTTTTTTTTTTAAATTTGAATATATTATGTATTGACCTTTTCTCTTCAATTTGTGAGTAAATTAATTATTTACTTTCGGGTGACTAAATTATTTACTTTTTAATAGACACTTAAAAATTGGGATGGGGGGGGGTTCGTGAATTTAAAAAAAAAAACGTTTGTCTAAAATATTATATTCGATTTATTGGAAAGAACATAAAATTTCACACTGACCCTGAAAATATCGTAAAAATAGAATCAATAGAAAAATTTTGATAGATTTTTAAAGTTTAAAAATTGAAAAATATTGAGTTCGGAAAATTCATTACTGTTTTAAAAAAAATATATATATTTCTATTACTTTTAAAACAACTGTAATAGTTTATTTTGGAAGTATAATCCATAAAGAAAATAAATAACCCACTTTTAACAGAGAAATTACGAGATTTTTATATTGTATTCGCAGTTTCGTGTTAGGGGTGTCAAAAATTCCTACAAAAATTCTGATACTGCTGAGCCACCCCTTAATTTCCCTTGCTCCCAGGGCCACTCTGACCCGGAGTGGTAGTACCTGTTAGGGTCCCAACTATTAGTTAAATAGAAACTGACTTGACCCCCCCCCCCCCAAAAAAAAAACCGTATATTCTATTAAAAACTTTTTCTTCAAAATCACTGGATCCCGCATTAAATGACCTGAAAAGGACTGATATGCCGTAAAACAAAAACAACCAACCAAATCTTGTAAATCCACTGTAATAAGTCGTAAAAATCAAAAGTGCCCTTAAAACTCCTAGTGTCTCCTTCTCCTTTTTGCGGCGTGTTTTTTTTGCTTTATTTTTAACCGACCCAATTTCATAAACGTGTGACTAACGCCAACTTTCTTTTCTTGTTGCACGGCAAAAAATGCCGTCGGTTGAGTGTGAAACAATTCGAATCCGTGTTCGCAACAAGTCGACACTGAAACAATTTACAACCGTTTTTATTAAGAAACTCAAGTTATTTTTTTCTTCTCTCTCTCTCTTTTTGAATAGTTTCCGTATTGTAGAAGGGCGGTGACCTGACCGTATTATTTCCAGATATGCGTAGTTTTTAAATTAAAATTTTTTTTTTTTTTTTTTTTTTTTTTTTTTGTGTCTCTTTGATCGTTTATTATTGGTAAAGTTTGCAATTTATAATAACACTTCTGTGTTTTTTACTTTTTCGAAATTGTTTTTTCTTTAAATTTGGATCATTGAGAAATCGGAAATTGTGAACGCGTGTTTATTATTGATAATAATGAATAATAAAAATTATTAATGAATAATTAAAATTAATAATGAATAAAAATGCATCATTGCATCGGTTATGTTACGTCGATTTTATTTTCAACAATTTAATTAACAAATACAATCGAACTTTGTTTATAATTAGAGTATTTAAAAATATTTTTTAGTGTTACTATTAATAACATTAGTACAAAGTAATGAATAATAATTATCAAATAATGAATTTAAAGTATCTTTATAGCAAATAAAAATTCTAATAAAACTATGCGACCTATAATAACAACGGTTCGTAATTTCAGATACAGCGATCATATCCGACTCAGTCGGCAGAAAACGGTATTCAGTCAGATTCAATTCTTGGTATTTAGGTACGTACAAAATGAATGCCGATGCTCAAAACATTTTGACCGCTCCCTCTACTTCACCAAAAATCAGGAAATTAACCATTTTTATTGAAATTTTCAGTATTTATCCAACAAAGATCACGTAATATACTTCCACCAAGATTTAAATAAAAATGTGTTCATTATATGAAATTGGTGGAAATGTTATTTTAGTTAAACAAGACATACCTTTAAAGGAATTTAGGAAAACTCGTCTCCGGAAAACTCGACCCCGGAAAACTCGCCCCCTTTTGTTAGGTAGGAAAGCTGGTCCCTTATTGAATAAATATCGATTGAAAACACATTTTATGACCGTTCTTGAAGAAGATATTGTCTTTAAAAGAGAATACACATCTCATATTTTTTTAAAAATATTTTTACTTGTATAAACTCTTTAAAATAAGTTGAAAGACCAAAATCTTTCAAAGCTAAGTAGAAAACGTTTTAAAAAAATTAAATTAATTTTTCCAAGTTTTCGTTTTCTACCTAGTTTTAAAAGTTTTTGGTGTTTCAACTTATTTTAAAAAGTTTATTTAGTTAAAAAAAAAAAAAAAAAGTAATGTCGAGTGTTACTTATGAACAAAATGCCCGACATAAGAGGATCACGTTTTAGGAGAATAATTGCTCAAAAATAGAAAATTAAAGAAAATATTAAGGTAGATATAGTTTTAAAACGAGCCCCCCCCCCCCAAAAAAAAAAGAAAACAAATTTGTATATTTTTAGGTAATAATGCACATCCCATAATATTAAAAAAAAAATATTTTTTACATATTTATTGTTTTAAAAAAATTAAATTGATTTTTCTAAGTTTTCGTTTTCTACCTAGCTTTGTAAGTTTTTGGTGTTTAAACTTATTTTAAAGAGTGTATTTAGTTAGAAATAACAAGTAATGTCGAACTCGACATTACTTAGTAAATAATTTTTAACAAAAAATGTCTGTAAATTAAAGAAAATACTGAGGTAGATATAGTTTTAAAACGAGCCTCCCCCACCTACAAAAGAAAATAAATTTGTATACTACTGCAGTACAGTACTGCACAAGTGCCCCGAAATGACTTTTAAACGATCCCCTCCCCTCCTGGCTTTCGAAATAATAACGTTATTAGTTCAGCGCGGTACCAAAATTTCATAAGACCGTGTTTTCTTTTTTGTTGTTTTGTAATAACACAAGAATTATTTAAACTGAATTAATTCTTCAAAATAAAATAATTGTTTTCTTTGATAATACGTGTTTTTATTTTTGTTTCGTAATGACACAAAAAGTGTTAAAACTAGAGTATTTTTTAAAATAAATATTTGGTTTCGTTTTTCGTATCTTGACTCCGTGATCAAGTTTATTTTTTTTAAGCAAGAGTTAAAAATACTTTTTTTTTCTTCTTTAAATATTATGGGGGTGCATAGTCTCTTTTAAAAACAATATCTCCTTAAAGAACGGTAATAAAATGTGTTTTCAATCGATATTTATTCAATAAGGGACCAGTTTTCCTACCTAGCAAAAAGTGGGGGGATTTTCCCCGATACGGGTTTTCCCGGGACGAGTTTTCCGGGCACCCTTTAAAGTTATGGTTTACCTTAAAAAATTTTTTAAAAATACATGAATTTATTTTTGCTTTTTTATGAAAATAAAGCATCATAAATTATAACAATGAAAAATTTTTACAGAAAAATTATATAAAAAAAACCTCTAAAGTTCATATTAACGAATTCAATATAACTCGAAGAAAAATTAATTTCTCGAACTACCGATATTATCATTGAATTAAGCATTTTTTATTTAATATTTTCACACAAAAAATTATAATTGCAAAAAATATTTCTTTTTATTTTATTTATTTATTTTTTTTTTTTTTTTGTAATTTAATGTTTCGCATGATTTTTATATATAAGATTCTAATATTTTCCTTGCTTGCATAAATGTGAATCTTTTGGGGTAGCATAATTTTTGCATAATCTTGAAAAATAAAAATTTTAATTTAAAAACAGGAACCTAGAAAAATAATTAAATTTAAAAAAATGGTAAAAATGATACAATCGTTCAAGATAGGGATGTACGGATGCACGTCTGTGGAGAAAAAAACCCAAAAAAAACCAGCACCTACCTCCTTTTAACTACATGTCATTTTCAGACAGCCTTTCTACTGTCTAAGATTTTGGGATTCTGTAGAATCCATATTTACAAAACTTCCGTTTGTTGTGATTTTTGCGAAAGGCAGAGCCCCTCGCTTTTTGGGACTAATTAATCTATATTTTGTACAAACAAGGTGTTTTTTTTTTTGTTTTTGTTTTTTTTTTTCTTAGGACTTCACTAACTGTATTTGAAATAAACCCAGAAAATTAATATTTGTCTTTTTAAAGGATTTTTACAATGAATTTATTTAGCTGAATTGATTAGCTCGCCGTAAAAACATTTTTCATAATTTCTTTTTTTCTTTTTTTTTCTTTCTTCTTCTTCACGTGTACAAATATTTTTTTCCTTTGGGAAATTAACTTTAATTTTTCAAATACAATCAAAAAGTAGTCAGAAACCTACACAAACATTATGATAAATCGGCTTTCAAAACTATGTCCTTTATCTTCATTCGGCCATTTTTGTTCGTATCTATTGATATATTATTTCCTTTTTTAGGTCGATTACTCTTCTAGTTTACTAATTTTTAATTTATTAAATTGTTGGGTGAAACTACGGAATAGCTCACGAAGTTCTTCTCCCTATGATAAGAATTTTTGGTGCTTATGCATTTTTGTTACCGTGCTATTTTTTTTTAAATATTTATTTATTTTTTTTTTTTTACGATATCTTTTATATTAAATTGTTAAGTGAAAGTAAAGAATAGTTAGAAAACACCCTCCCCATGTTAAGAATCGGTTTCTGAATAATGACGTTTTTTCAGCAGGGCAAAAAAAGTGTATAAGTACATATTTTTTTAATAAATAATCTGCAGTTTTCGTTATTTAGAAAGCTATTCTTAGCATAGGGATTGGGAAGGGGTTGTTAACTATTCTATATTTTCAATATCTAACAATTTAATAAATTTCTATTGTCTCAAAAAGACAAGAATCCCAGCACTCAATTTTCCGGAAACCGACGGCATCTATTGCAAAATCCAAGTAAAAAATTTTATGAAAAATGTTAATAAAAGCGCATTAAAAATCCCCCCTCCCAAGCACACACGTTGAAAAATAAATTTTATTGCATTTGATAAGATATTTGTAGACCATTGGTTTTTATTTATTTTTTTTTTCTCCCCTTTTTTTTTCTGTTATAAATTCTTAACAATCATCACGATATTTATCAAATTTGGCAAATTGTTTAAAACTAGCAGAACTCTTGGAAAGTCCACATAATTAGAAATATATTTAACCAACAAATATGCTTTGATAAAGCTAATATTTTTTTTTTCTGGTTAGCGCAAAAAAATTAGGTTTTTTTTTTTTTTTTTTTTTTTTTTTTTAACAGAGAAACCAATAAGAAAGCAAATATGAGTTTAACATTTCTATGAAAATAGAACTGCCCCAAACGAGATAAATTAATAAGTACTAATAAATACTCAGAAAGTAATATTGTGCTACATAGTTCAATATAAATAAAATCACATTGTAAGAGACAATCTTTAATTTACTCCTTCAGTTCATCACCAGTCAGACAATGTCCTTTTTTTTTTGCCCTGTTTCTTTTGAATGTTCCCCCCCCCCCTTTTTTTTTTTTAACGTTATGTTTCATTGACTTTCTTCAATGAAAAACCGCTGCACATCGAAATTACGCATTCCTTTCTCACACTATTACAACAATGATCATATATTATTTATATTAGAAAACGAGACTGCATGAAAGGGGAGGTGGGTTTAACCATATTCTTATACAGGGTTGCCAGATTGGTCTCTTTTTAAGGCCAAATTCGCTAAATTTGGCCCTTTTGAAGCAGTTAGGTCTTCAAAAAGGCCAAAAAACAGCCTATCCTGCCTTGACAGAGTACAAAATAGGCTTGGTGGGGGATGCCCTTTTCTCTACCCTGCAACCTCTTTCCGACAGAAGAGACGTAGCGAGCCTGTCATTGTTCTATCGTTATTTCCATGGCAGGTGCTCGCCTGAGCTCCATTCTCTGGTCCCCCCTCGCCAATCTTTCTCAAAAAAACACCCGACTAGCTGAAACCACCGTCAATAATTTTCCCCACTCCCTGTCTGTGCCTAAATCAAAATGTAAGTACTATGAACAAAGCTTCTTTCTTAGAACTGCACGTCTGTGGAACTCTGTTCCGCTTGCCTGTTTCCCTCTCGACTTCAACCTGGATGTCTTCAAGTCCAACACAAACAAATTCCTGATGAACCGCCCCCCCCCCTAAGTAATGACACCTTACCAATTCTCCAATACTATTGCTACACTATCCCTTTGATTACTGTACACACAATAACCCTTATCCCTGAGTGGCCATTGGGCCTTGATAAGTGGTGAACTCCATGTAAAAAAAAAAAAAAAAAAAAAAAAAAATTCGTTAAATTTGGCCTTTTTGAAGCAGTTATGTCCTCAAAAATTGTATTTGGTATTTTTTTTAATCATAACATACGGATTAACTAAGGAATGAATAAGCAGAATATTATAAAGATAACGTTTTAAAATAAAAGTAATTCACTATTAGTTTCGATCATGCCAAAAAAAAAAATCTGAACTATACCTTTTAAGATGACTGCTTTGATATATCTCTACTAAAAGGAACTTTGTTCCCTATTGACTCGAAAACGACAGGGACAATTTTTATGAAATTTCAGAAGGTACTTTATGTACCTTGCAGTGTTCTTAGATAGGTTTTATATCGGAATGTCTTCAATAAGTATTGATAATCTAATTAATTCAATGAAAGGAGGAACAGGCAATTTTGACCAAAGTTGACACCTTGCACAGCCTAACAGCGCAAGTGCGTTTGAGAAGTTTTATTACCACACAAGCCAAAATCCCTGACATAAAAAATAAAAGGTAGGTTCTTTGATATGACAGGAGGTGCGTTCAAAATGAATGTTTCTGTTTAGAGCACAATTGAAGTATGATACTTGACTTTTGCATTTTAAACTTTAATCCACGCAATTATATATATAAAAAGAAATATAATTTTATAAAATCAACAGTAGATTCTCTAGTGCAGTGTAGATTATAATGTATTGTGGACTAAGTCAATGTAGGGAGGTATGTGAAGCTCCTTCCAGTGCACCGTGATGTGTCCCCAAATAGAGCAGGCATTGAATTGATTTGATTGAAAAATGAGCGATTTCGTTGATTTCGATGATGGAAGTGTAAAACATTCATTGATCATCATTCAATCCTAGGTAACATTGGGCCTCACTGCTAGTGTATGTAGTCTTGAAAGCTTTTTAACCTTAAAAACTATATAAGAAAATTTGTGTAAAATTTAATTTTTAGTCCTTCGTTGGAAAATTATTTTGTCAGCAAGTCACTTAATCTCTTCCAATTGCTGAACAAACCTGCTTTGTCGAACTAACAATTGTTGGTACAAGGTTAAAAAGAGCAAACAATAGAATAAGTAAAGAAGATAAAAAGTATAGGAACTTTATTACATTATCGAGTCAATAAAGGATTGATTTGATAATAAAGTTCCTGATTGCACTAAGTCATTGTTTTCAGGTGTAATCTAGGAGTTTATTTGTTAATAAAACAAGCCTAAAACTATATGCCCCCCCCCCCCGACTGATGCCTTGATTTTTAGGAGAAAAATAAAAATTAGCCCAAAGGCGTTTTTCACCCCTAAAACACCCTGGGGTTCAAGCCCCAGAATTTTCCCAGTGTCAAATATTACATTTTCAGACTTATATCCATGTGGTCTTGCTTTGGGGTAATTTTCAGCAAACTCTAATGGTCAGAAGAGATTCTATGTCCTGGAAAGAGCTTCTTTTTTTTTTTTTTTTTTTTTTTTTTTTTTGCCCCATTTTGACCCCCTGGGGACGCAACCAGAATTTCCCCAGATCAAATATTACGTTTTCAGATGTATATCCATATGATCTTGCTTTTGGGTAATTTTCAGCAAAATCTTATGGTCGGAAAAGATTCTATCCCGAAAAATACTATTTTTTGCCATTTTGACCCCCTTGTGACGCAACCACGATTTTTATCAAAAATCCAAGAATGTTACATTTCCTCCCTTGGGTAATTGTAACTTCATGCAAAATTCCAGAAAAATGTAATGAGTAGTTATTGAGAATTTTCGAAACGGACGAGGGTGAATTCTAAGGTCCAAATCCGGTCGGTGGACCAATAATGTCTTGTTTTTTAATGTCCACTTCAAAACTGAGTCTTTCTCACCAACTTTTGAATGACCAGTTTACCTGCTCTCTTCCCCGTTATAAAATAATCAATTCCATTTTACACAAAGAAATTCTAACCAATGTTGTTGTATTTGAACAATTTTGTTACTTTGCCAAAATATTCATATTATTCTAAAGAATTGATAATTTTATGACGTTTTGTTTTGTTTCTGATTTCAGCATGTAAGTCTTCCTCTTGGTATGTTATTTTGGCTATTGTCCATAGAACTATGAGATAGTTATGTTTTGGAATATCGGATATTTTTTTTTATTTAGAGAGACTGGTTTGTCTGAAATGTTTAAGCTTATTTGTAAGCTTGAAGATTGGAAGTTTCAGGTTTGTTTTGCAATCCACAGAGATTCCAAAAAGTAGTCAAAAAAATAAAAAAAATAAAAAAAAAATACAACAAATGTTACCAAAGGCAAGATAAGTTATTCTTCTGCCTGGCTGGATAGGTTTTTAGTGTTTTTACTTTGCTATTTAAAATATTTATTTGGTCGAAAAACAAGTAATGTCAACCGATACACAAGTAGAAGAAAAATTGGCAGCGTATTGTTGCGGCCAGTTTTTTTTTTTTTCTTTTTCTTGTGCTCGTGTACTGGATGATGTTACTTGTTTTTCGAGCCAAATAAACATTTTACATTTAGTAAAAACACTAAAAATCTATCCAGCTAGGTAGAAGAATAACTTATCTTGCCTTTGGTAACATTTATTTGTTATGTATATGTAATTTTTTTTTTTTTTTTTTTTTTTACCACTTTTCCGAACCTCTGTGGATTATAAAACAAACCCAAAGTTTCCTTATATTAGATAGTCGATTTTATAATTACATTATGAGAAGGATAGGCTTTTGGATCGGAATATATGACGTTTTATAATAAAATAAATGCAAACGAGTACATAAAAGATGAAAACGTTTTATTTATAAAGCTTTTAACTCTTTCCAATATCATCAATACTTTATTTTCGTGCTCATCAGTTTTTGTTTTCTTTTATAAATGTTATGCTATGGTTTAACATAAATTTTAAATTGAAAAATTGATTTATATTAAGATTCAGTGCCAGAATGCAGTAAAGTGATTTAAATTTTTATTTGTTTGCACGTAAGGTAGACAACTAGAATCATACTAGTCAATTTAAAATGATTTCTCCGCCCCCCTCCCCCATCTTATTCAAAAATGTCTCTTATTAGCCTTTGTTTCAGCTGAAAGTAATTTTTTAAATAAATTGTAGTGAACTATCTTCTTATATTGTCAATAACAAATGAAAATTTGTTAGATACAAAGTTGGATCTATTGGCTTAAATGCTATTTGGGTCTGATTTAAAAAATCTGACAAGATAATTTTATATGTTAGATTAACTACAGAAATCGGTTAATGATGGAAAGATGCATGGTATTCATTTTGCAGTAGTGAGAATCAAGATTTTTTATTTTTATTTTTTTTTATCGACTATGGAGACAAAAGTTGGGGTTTTGTTTCAGTTGACTCTTTATCTCTTATTTTATCAATACCATTGGGAAAAATGCCCCCCTCTGGAGGATGTCCAGGAATGGCATAATCACATTGACACACTA